>NW_027315723.1:45908990-46358990 GCF_026437365.1 Eucyclogobius newberryi
GTAGTAGACTATTTAGACATAGACATATAATTCACATTTAGTTAGTATGTAACATTTGTCTCCAGCCTGGCCCATTCACCACTGCTGTTTTGTTCCCTTTGAAAATACCAGCATTGTTTGACCAAAAAAACAAACTACACCGAAGCCTGGTTGCCATACCTGTACAGCGACCTCCCCCCAATGGTTGCCAGGTTGGAAAACACTCCCAAATCCGTCATGTTTTCTGGCCATGACTGGATGTTGAGGTAACCTGTGAACAAATGATAGAACATGATCAAATCCAGGGACATAATTAAGTCTTTTTGTGCACAGAGCGATGTAAAAGTTAAGTATATTCCTTTTTTCAGTGATCTTCAAGACTTTTTTTTGCGTGATGACAATATAACGCTAATTAAAAGAATGGAGCTTAATCCGCGGCGTAATTTGTCCGCTCGCACTTGCCTTTAAAGACGGATTGTATCTTGTGAGCATCTGTGGAAAGCATTAAAGGGGACGGCGGCACGGATTTGGCGGGGGCTAGAACGGTCATTGCTCTTCCTTATTGCTTGGGTTTTCATTATGAGAATGCAGTTTCAGTCCATTAGCTTGTTTGGCTGTGCAGCGAGTTGCACTTTAAGATGACAAAAAGCTCAGAGCCTCGTCTGTCGGGGGCTTTAATAGATAATGAATAAATAGACACGTGGAGGTGAGAAGCGATAGCGGAATATGCAACAGAGCACATTTGCCAGATTATGATTTTTTATATATTTTATTTCCATTTTACACATTTACACTCCTACAGAAAATCATATCAAACAAAAAAAGTATCTCACGGTTCAGCATATTAGGACTAAGTTTTGTTTTCAGTGCAGAGATTAAGTCATTAGATAAGTTCTACATGGTATGGTTATAAGTAAATTGTATCTTAAGATATTTATGGTAGGGATCATAAGAATGTCATGGAAAGCTTGATATAATAAATTGTGTTCACATGACATCACAACCTTCTTAATTGACCATGGTTTGTTTTATAGTTTCAAATTTGTCTTCTTGTCAAAATGCAGATGTTTTGTCCTGCTTTGTGGATAATGTATCTGTAATTACTGACTCTAACCGCAATAAAGGAAAAACTGGCTCAAAGTTTAATGTCTTCTTTTGTCAAATGATATGAGGTGAAAGTACATACCGGTAAGCACATCATTCCTCTCAGTTGAAAGTATTTTGAGCCGTAAGTAAGTTTGTGGAAACTAATCTCAAACAAAGAAGCGTGTATTTTCAGTAAGGAGTTACATGGATTCAGTGGAAATCCAAGGAAACGGACAAATGGACCTCTGTAGGGGAAGCAATCAATTCATTTCAATGTAGAAGAGCTGCGCTGTCACCCACAATGCAGACTTTAGGAGTTATTTTGTACCAAATGCAGACACAAAGTCAGAAGTGGTCAAACTACACAAATTAGTATAAATATCCCTAAATGTTTACCATTTACTGCATTTTGACATCTATAGAACAATCTGTTTACTTTTCTGGGATAACGTCACATCAACACCCTGCAAGACTAAGAAGTTGTGACTCAGCTTGAATTAGTTGTGCTTGAAATATAAATCATTTGTCAGGAAATGTCCTAAATGTTTTGTTTCCCATTGATTCAAAAAGGGTTTTTACTCGACAACCCTCACTCTATCGTGTCGCCAACTATGGACTGAAAGCATTAGATCCTTAAATTTCAATAATGTGAACGCAACCATCTATAGCAATTCACAAGAAGACTGAAAGAATATCAAAATTGTAATATTTGCAAGACACTGATTATTAAACTGTCTATCTGGTTATATATTTAATTGGAATCTTGGTGGAATCCCAATGGTTTTCAGTCTGGGACCCCCAAAATAACCATGCAACCGATTCGAGACCCCACTGCAAAATGAAATTGTCGTCTGTGATAATTTCAAGGTGCACAACATTTAAAGTCAAATGTAATTGCGTATTTGAATGACTTATTAAATACTAAAATATATAGTTTTTAATTAAGAATACGTTAAATACAGTGTCTTTATTATAAAATCGACATCTTCCAAGTCATCTCGAGACCCCAAGCTCATACCTCACAACCCCCACTTTGGGAATCACTGATTTATTAGACAGTTTTACATACATACATAATTATAATGGGTGAAACTATGGAGAGATATGCATAAAGATAAACGTCAAAATATAAAATGTATTGATACATTTATTTAACTGATTATTCATTTATACAGTTAGTTATTTATATAGTGTATTCATTTATACAGTTATTTATTTATACAGTGTTTAAGTTTTTACATGTGTCACTATTTTCTATTATTTTGCATATCAATGAATCTGTTGTTTACAGAAAAGCAAGCTGTGTTAATATGAGAGTTTATATTTTTCAATTATTAAAATTACACAATTTGACCAAAGGTAGAGTTAAAGTATTATTCAAATTACACAATTTGACCAAAGGTAGAGTTAAAGTAATGACAAATTGTATTTTCAAACAAAGATTTTTCATAAAAAACACCAAATTCTTCTTACGGTATTATTCTTATTATTTTGTTTTACAGTTTTTACTTTCTGCTTTTTTTTTCAACAGAAAAAAAAGCTTTTATTTTGGCACAACATGTTAGTTGTATAACCAACTATCAACTATTTATTATGAATTATTAAAAATAGTCATGATGCTATTCATTGTTTCATCCCTTTGTGAAGTGTCAGTTCCTTGTTAAGTGCTCACTTGAATCCATATAGCCCATAATATTCAATGTATTCCTCCCCAAGGTGACTTCCACAAAGCCCCCTCCTCACCAGTGATCTCCTTGACAGTGCGAAACACGTTCAGTCGCTCGGGGTCCATGGGTCCGATGCCATGATACATGTCCCTGTCGACACACAAAAGTATATAAATAAAAAATATCCAGTCATGTTTTTTATACCTTGATCATATCTACAAACAACCCAACCACCCCTGCGTGATCTTCAACTAGTCATGAAAATGATACGCCCTTCATAGCAATCTGTGTGTCCTTTTATGGTATTTTTTTCATTAGTGTAACCTCTGAAACATGACAATTCTATTGTGTGTGTTTTTTATAGGAATAGTATTTTGCGCTGACCTTTTTGAATCACAATGAGGTTTTTATGGCCCTTGATGTCATTACAATGGAGCAAAAGTATGGTCAGTGCAATCTGCAAATGCTTGAGTTGAATTGCATGAATACATGTGGGAACTGATCAATGGCAGGTTCAAATTCAGTGTACAGTGTAGAGATTTCAGCTCAATATTAATTAGTCATAAGGTGTTGAATAAAATAATAGACGCTGAAGAAAGAAAGATGAGCCATGGTAACAGCTTGAATGGGAAATAACAATACATTCCGGTGGAGTGACAAAAAAATAATGTGACATTTATTCAACGAAACAGGCGGTAACTGGGTCTCAATTAGTTTAACAGATTAGAACATTACAAATTTTGTATTTTGAATATTAAAAAAAAAAAAAGTACAATGTCATGCCAATAGAGAACGCAAATGTTTTTTGGATGTTGAGTTATTTTATATACATATTTAAATGTTATGTTTCAATAAATGGTGATCCAACACAAATAAATGTTTGATCGTTTTGAACAATATATAGAAAATCTCATGAAAATAGCTTTACAACATTTGCTCTTGCCATATGAGGTGCAAAAATGTATGTTGATGATAGTGAGGTCTAATTCTGTGTAAAATGATGGACTAGTACTCTAGATTTGTTTTTTTAAATTAACATATGTAAATTTTTATATGTACATTCAAATGAATAACATATTTTGGTTAACAGTACAACTTAACAATAGCCCTTTAGGAAGTTTTGGAGGGAATACCATATCAAATAGATTTGTTACATGCATAATCCTACTACAGTGTCCAGGTAATTTGACTATTTTCTTCAACTATGCACTACATTGGGTTACAATCTGCCAGCAATGCCACATTGACACAACCAAGGATATGTTTTTTCTTGAATTCCTTTGTTGAGTTCCTTAAATCTTGGGACTTTTGTCTGTCACTTACCCTTTAATACCTGTGATGAGAAAAATGAGGTTCCCATTGATTTTAGTGCAGTTGACGAACTTGTCAATATTGCTGGCGTCTACGGTTTGAGCTGTCTGCAGGCTGCCTGTGCCTATACCATCACACACTGTAAAAAAACAAAACACAAATTAGTTCAACTTTTACTCTCTCTCCCTCCTTCTCTCAATTGTTTCATTGCGCTTAGTCATCCACACTTCACATTCAAGTCCACCACACGGGATCCTTTTGATGAAAGCCTAGACCAATTCTCAGCCAATTCCTCCACATAACAAATCTATTACATCTGCATTAATTACAGCGGCAGTCTAGTGTGTGCCAATTCGTTCAGACACAGGGCCCAGAAAATGATGAATAAGCTCGGCATTAAGTGGTGTAACCAGTTTCTGATAGTGATTTATACCGTCCAATTCCATAGCTGAAATGTTAATTTGTTATCATTTCCCACAGTTCCTTGGGCTATCCCTCATTAACCCCGCCCTCCCCCGCGGTGTGACGATGTAATCAGGGGGGATTAGCCAATCGATGAGAGACCTGCAGGAGAAAGGGAAAAGGGGGCATGCATGCTAACAATAAGATCTATATTGCCTGGAAGTAAAAGCATTTCATTTTATAGCCCCAGACAAATGGATTCTATTATAATCTTGCAGAATTTGCAGTTTTAATACATATAATTTATTATCATGTGAGATGTTAGATCATAATGATTCAGGATATATGAGATTAAACACATATTTCAGTGAAGAAGGGATTGCAAATGTGTTTTTCAAAGCTTCCACAGTGATATGCATATGCTAATGCCAATCTACTATCATGGCTGTTAGCATAATGCCATTAGATTAAAAGGGTTTAGCGACAAAGCCAGTGTACATACAGAAGATAGAGAGCCAAAGTGGTCCAAGAAGGAAGGCAGGAAGCCGTCACTACTGCTCATTTGCTTCCAGTTTATGAAATAGAATTGTGATGGAAATGCAAACAGCTGGATTGTCAAACTGCTGGATTTGGCTATGAAGCTACTGATGTTTCTAAAGAAATGTAACTTCACTTTACGAATCTCCAGACTGCTCATTTCTTATTGATCTTTCCCTATGATTATGTCTTGGAAGGCACCATAATGTTTGTGACTCATGTTTTCAATTATTTTAATTAACCTAGAGGGGGTGTATTATGCTCAATTTACTTTTATGATGTTATAATGGTGTTCCAAAATCATCCGGTTTATTCAGAGTTGTATTTTGATTGAGTCCTGCATGTTTGAATAATCCTGTATTCTCCTGCAACTGATGTTTGTGTGCTCAGAAAAAAAATCTTTTCACCTACCCCCTATCCCCACCCACACCGGTACTGTACTTGATTCCATATGATGTCACATTGATTTTTTAATCTATTTTTAAACACGTATAATAATTTGCTGTGCGCTACAATGACATGCCACTCTTTATTTATTACTTTATTTTGGATTGCCCCTTGAGATTTCTCATCTCTTTTTCAAATGGATCCTTAATCAAGTTTACAGTTGGACATGGACCCATTTCTATTTCTAAACCGTTTAGCTCATTTTAAAGTTTGCAATGAACACATTTTCAAATAATGATATACTGTATGTTATAGTATAATAGAAAATACTCTTTTGTAAATACAAAAAGCCATTGTCTTCTTTATAATATATTGTTGTCCAAATCATCTGCATTAAAAACTTGATTTTATTAATCATTTTCTTAATTGAAATGTTTAAACATATAAGTATAATTGGAAAATCGGTAAATGGTTAATGGATACTAGTTTTATACAATACTACAGCTACTAATAACAACACAAAATACACTGAATAAACAGCAACAAAGCAAACATCAAGTTTAGATGTTCAAAAAGTGTGCAACCTAACAACATTGAAATGGGAATTAAACTGAGACTAAACCCAGACCTAAACCTGGACTGGATCATTACTAAACCAGGACTAGAACAAGACCAAACCAAGTCTACATTGGAACTAAACTGGGCCCTTACCAGGACCAAACAAGCAACACCAGTGTCACAGTCAGCCTCAGTCTAAAATACGGGGGAAAAACCCAATACAATTTATTTTAATTGAAATCACTCAAAAATAAACAATATAGTTTTAGTTGCTTACCTTTGGGGCAGATATCTGTACATGGTATACACATCTTGATTCGGTTTTCCTCCACCTCCATCTTGTTGCTGGGGCATGCTCGCACACACGAACTATGGTCCACCACAAAGTTATCTGCATGACATAATCGGAATTTACCTTTTTTTAAAACAAGTTACATTTTTAAGTCTTCACTATCCCTACTCATTATCAGTATTTAAAGTTTTCAGTCAATCAGTCAAATATTCACACACAAAAACCCCTTACATATTTTAATCGGTCAATCTAATTTAAACTAAGCTAACTAAGCTAATTGCAGGTGCTCTCTGTTTGCATATAATAGTTATATAAAACTAGGGGTTTGGAGCTTCCTATTGGCAAAGTTTTGGTAGATACATTAATACATTTCAATCAAATAAACAATATTAACATTACAATGACAAAAAAATAATGATGTTATTTCTGTAGTTAAAAGTAAAAAGGGGTACTGACACTAATCTTCTTCTAAGTGGTTAATTTAATTGAGAGAAATTAATTGTTTTTTAACCATGATTGTATAATAATTCTAACTAATGGCATAGGCTATTATCACTCTGGAGTCGTAATGAGTCCAATTAGTATGTTGTGAGCAGCGACAATGTGTGACTCGTGTTTGCTCATTTGAGAATCAGTGGGACCTGGACGTGCAATCTGTTGATCTAACTTGGCTTTCAATATGTCTGTGCTAAATTAGCATTGTAAAGAAAACAGCATTAACAGAAGCTGAAACACATGGCTATAGAGGGAATTTTTGAGGGATTATGTATTTGTATAACGTTGTTGAGGTTTATTCAATTAGACTAAAAATTTCAATGCAGCTAGTGGAGCTAAGCCGTAAAAATGTATGAACTATCAAAGTCTTGCTAGAGCTGTAACAAAACACTCTTTAAAGATTTAAATCATGTTTGATTAACATAAGAGATCAAACCAAAACAAACTGATAGTATGAAGTAGTGAATTGCAGAAAGTACAAAATATCAAACTGCTACTTGAAGTATATTACAAAATATTACTGTATCTAAAAATAAGTAACATGAGAACTAAAAAGGGGTGATAAAATAAACGAAAAATAATTACTCTACTCAGATCTACAAGTGCAGTAAAAAAGTAGATGTACAACTTTATAATAACTACACCTTAATTACCCTTAATAAAGCATGAACAAATGCCAAATAATGTATTGAGGGATTAGACGATAGGGTATTAATTAAGTAAACCTGAATCTTTCTAAGTAAAAAATGTGTTGATAATAAATTAAGGCTTGATTAAAGCTAATAAGTGTAGTGATTAGAAACCAGGAAACCAGGAAAGTCCCAATAAGGTATAGCATTTTCTTTTAAGGGAGGCCTGGCCCCAGAGGGAAGGAGCCTATTGTACATGTTTTTAGTGATAGGGGAAACCGGAGCACCTGGAGGAAACCTCCAAGGCCCCACGCAACCCAGGAGTCTTATTTTTGAATTTTACATGAAATCATGGTACTATTTAAAGCCCCAGTATGTAACCAGACCAAAAACTAGACTAGATTAGACTAGATTTATTTATTGCACTGAAAAAAGCAGCTTGCAGCTCTACAAAAGCTGATTCAAGCCTGTATCTGGAGTATCTTTTTCCATGGAGAATGTTCAGAAAAATGGTTTTAATTTTCTATTTCCATGGGATCGTGCAGGTAATTTCCAGAAAATAGCAGATTATTCCTTTTTAAATTTGACATCAACTTTTTTTGAGTGAATGCATATTCAATGCTTTGATGTGTAATCTTCCAACAAAATCAAATAATATGAATTCCGTCTAATCCAAATCTTCAGAAGATACCAAAGTGCCAATGCATCTTAATCAACAATTCTAGTAGTTCTATTATGAATAGTGCTATAACAGACTCAACAACATCTTTAACTGTAATTCAGTATTCATAACTAATGTGTCCAAATATTTGTTTGAAAATGATGACAAGAACTTACGAGGACACTTCTTGACGCAGAAAGCCCCATAGGTGTACTTGGCTTTGGGGTTGTGCTCCAGCTGGAAGGACGTCGGGTTGTAGACAAACGGCTGAGGGCACTGGGTCACGCACGCACCGCTGTCGTTGAAGTTTGTGCACGCCTGAGGAAACAAGTGAGGAATGAATTAATGAATAAATAAATATATCCATCTATGCATCTATATATTTTATATTTGATTCCTTTTCCTATTTTTTATTTTTTTTTCATCGGCTGACCATGTAAATTCAAGCGAACTGGTGTTGGAAAACCGGTGTTGTTTTTGGGAATTTTGGAACCGGATATTCCATAAATAAATAACAGAAAACAAGAAAGATCAATGTCAAAGCAAGTGAGTGAGTGAGATTTACACCTTTTCACTTTTCCAGCATGCATCCCTTCAACAAAAGGAAGATCCAGGTAAACAGTTACATGTTTCCCCATAAACCTTCCGTGTTTAGTGACAGTCCTCATAAATGGCACTAATTGAATTGAATGAGGCTTTCAATGAGTTACAACTAAAATATCTGTTGTCAGGTGAGCGTGTGTGAAAAAAACTGTGGTGCCAGAGGTGATAAAGGGGGATTAATTGGAACAGTGAATCTCCAATGTGTTGGTTTGAAGAGCCAGGAGACGTTTACGAGCCTGTAAAAATGAGTATTCATCAGGTGGTAAATACGGTGGATCATATTAGTGTGGCAGTGTGACAAACTGAAGAAAGAAAAAACACCTCTCTACCTCCATGATTTTTTTTCTTTTTCCCAGTACCAGTTACAAAGGAAAATGCTTAATGCTCGTAGACTATGATACCAAAATGATGTAAATTGTAGTTGTTTGCATAAAATTACCACCTGGTTGTAGTTCTGTTATAGACACTTCTAAGAATATTCAGGAAAGGACAGCATTTTTCCATCGTATGTTTTTAGATTGGATTTATTTGTTTAATTTGATGAAATAGCAAATAGCAAATAGCAATGACAAATTAGCAAATTAATCTGACAGGATGGAAACTATTACTTACTATTACTCTACATAAATCCGCACCACCACCTCTAAACTGCATAACTTATCTGCACTTGAGACGCTTTACTAATACGAGCATGTGACTCACAAAGCAGTCGGTGTCCTTGGGCCCCGAGCATCCCCCAGCACACTCTCGGTGGCAGCAGTCACTGACGTATGGGCCGAAGCAGCGGCCATCACACTGCTCTGCACACACCGTTTTTGTCACTGCACAGAAACCAGAAAGACAAAGAACAGTTTAGCAGGTTTTCAACAGCCACTTTATCCTTCAGAAGATGTCAAGGCACAGACAAAGGTCCACAAATGTCAACCTGTATTCACCTTGTTTGTGGATAGAAATGCACGAGAAAAGTCTGCGTGGCCTTGGACTTTGGACAAGGTTTTGAAAAGTAACTAAATGGTTGGAAATGTGTGTGTGTGTGTGCGTGTGTGCGTGTGTGCGTGCGTGTGCGTGTGTGCGTGCGTGCGTGTGTGTGTGTGTGTGCGCGTGTGCGTGTGCGCAGTGCAAATCTATAATTGTGTGCTTGTAAGATTACAGATTGTTTGGAGTGTAACCACTATTCAAGTATTAAACCCGGATTTGAAAGGATAAAAAAAACATTTATTAAAGCCTTGCCATTTAATGTTTTTTGTATCTATCTCAATAGAGAATGTTCAGAAGTCTGGTTTTAACTTTCTATAAGAATCAACCTCCAGAAAGTGACATACTCTTGCTTTAACAAGAAAGGATGATACAAAACAATGATATATTAAAAGATCATGCAACGATATTAATACCTACAAAAGCAGCAAGAAATTGCTGTTTAAAAAAAAAAAAGGGGAGTTTCAACACATTTGAATATAAATGTAGTAGTATCAGTATTGCATCGCAATTCTTGCAATAATATTACTAGACCAGATCGAAACAAAAATCACAGGTATTCTATCATTTTAAATGTTAGATAATCAAAGAAGAGGACCATTTCATAATCTTTACAATGGACCACATTTTGACCGTTGACCCAATTGGAAAGACCATTTCATTGTAAATGAAATTCTTTGGCAACAAGGGATTGGACAACCATTTCCATGCAAAGTGAATAAGCATGTCATTGACCCTGGTGATGTTGGAATATATGGAGGGTATATGTCTGAGCATTGCATGACCTGTCAGGCCCTGCACACGAACACATGCACAATGAATACTCCACAATAATCTATCAATAACCAGGTCACCTTCAGGGTCAAAGGTTAAGTGTAGCAACATCGGGGCTTGAGAAAGCTCTGAAAGAGGCTGGTACATGTCATACTCACTACGTCTAGTCAAGTACAAAGCAGCAGTGTGACAAATGTGACTTTACATTATGTTCAAATATGAAAGGGAAACAAAATGTATGATTTTAAGTAATTTGAACATTACTAAATTAATCTTCACTACCATCTAAATATTCTAGGCATTCATAATTATCACACCTTGAAATGCATATCGTATAATAATATTGTAGATTTGGATAATTAAATAATTGAGATCTGAGTTAAAACTTAAATATGTCAAACTTTTAATCAGATATCAACAAATCAGCAATGTTTTCAAAGAAATTAAAACGTTTTAACTTTTTACTTCCCTTTTGAGAGCAGTCTCTGTACTTTTCATTGCACTACCATTTTTTTAACTGAAAAGTTAAACATACTTGTTGGAACAGTGAATGACATGGTTTGAGGAGTCATTTTTAGCTCTTTCATGATGACATCTTGCGTAAAGGTTTTGACAGTGTATTCAAAAGCTGTTACCATTAAAGTACAATTTTTAAACAGATATTTCAAAAGTTGTACTGTTATTTCCTCCTGTATCTGTACTTTGCCAAAAAAAGTAGTGCATCTTCTGCCACTTTTCACTTCTACCCGAGTGATAATATTAGAAACCGGTAAGACAACATAAACCTTTTTTTTAAATACTTACATGTCTGACACTGGTCCTCCTGATGTCCCCAGCACCTCCCGTTACAAGAGCGGTGACAGCGCCTGCCTGTGAAACAAAAACACAAACTTAGAACTTTTGACAAGCCCTAACTCTCCACTCAAACTTCTCATGCCAAACTTCTTCTCCACCGTCAACAAGGCCTGCCTCCGCCCGCCACGCTCGTCCCCACAATAGACGCGCAGACACAGGATTGACTCGTGGCCCCTTGGAAACGTAAGTGTGAACGACAATCTAAAATCGGAGCTGACAGTGCAGAGCCGTCATCAGCTGCTAATTGACTATGGGTTAATTATATAGGGAAGTTGAGTGGTGACGCCGGACACGCCTGCCTTGTGTACACTTGTTAAATGCTAAGTACAGCTTGGCACCAGGGACCTCAGATTTGGCAACCTCATCGCCAACGCACAGCTCATTTTGTTATGTACTTTTTATTTTTTGGATGGCCTTGCTTTGTTCCCATGTGCCTTCTTCCTCCGCCTTCGCTTATTAGTCAACAAAATGCTGTCAAAAAAAACTCTATTTGGGAAAGTAGTAAGAGATTGATAGAAAAAAAAAATGTTTTAGTTAAAAATAATGATAAACAAAAGTATTGTTATATATTAATTCATTGTATTTATTCATACTTGAAACACGGGTCCATTGTGTTGATTGTTATTTACCGGTAGTTAGTCTATTAGTAAAAGTTGTCTACATGTTTGCACCATTTCACAAGGGAATTTCACAGAAAAGACATACACACACATCAAACATCACTACATTAACATGACACACGGACATACAGATGGCATAGTTCAAGTGCATAATCAAACAGAAATCGGAGGTTTGCAGTTTGTTCAGAATGTAAATGGCTGTAGGGATGAGACCGTTTTAAAAATCTTGCTCTGTTGCATCTGAGAATCCTGTTCCGGCGTCCAAAGAGCAGCAGTGACATAACAGTGCAGTGAGTCCTGTGTTATTGTCCATGCATGTTATGGCATTAAAGTTTAGCTCCGAGAGATTGGAAGTAGGTAGGATATGTACAGAAGATGTGGTGAAATATGAAGACCTTTTAACTTAACGGGTACAGATAGTCTTTGATTGCATCTTTTTTGAATTTTCTGGGTGTATGTCAAAGTTGAGTTTATTGTCTATTGTAAGTCCAAGATATTTGAAGTGCCAAGTCAGCAATGTCAGTTTCAATATTGTGGATGATGGTGGGGTCAAATACTGTGATTCCGAAAGTAATTTCCAAGGTTTTCTTGGGATTGAGTTGAAGATGGTTCTCTTCACACCGACGGAAAGAAATTTGTCAATCCATAGTTAATAATAATATTGGCTTACAATTGTAATGCGCTTTACAGGATTTTGAGGCTTCTCAACGCGCTATAGACGTCTTAGTCATGAAGTGTTCAAACACACAAACACACATATTTGTAATTAAGGCCTTCTTACAAAGGTTTTTGCAATTTGCAATTTTTTTTCTTGACTGAAAATGTTCTTCTGGAAGAACAAATCCTACGAATAGTCAGAAACACTCTTACGCACATACATTCTACTGTTTTAGAAGATTGTCACTCCTATATTGCAACGTATGCTGATTGTTAGTTTTATATATTTACTGATTATTTTAATAGTGGAGACTAAAAGTATGATCAAGCCTGATACAGAGCATAAGCAAACATAGACTTATCAGCACTGTCAGCCTATCAGACTAAAATATGCTTCCACTGAGTGTGCTGATGTCTGTTTGGACATTTTGAATCGCTGCTGAAGTTGTAAAACAGTGATAGTCCGTAGAAGTGCGACTTCGTCCTCCTCGCTCCATCTCAGTGTCACATGTCCGGTTGAGTCCAGATTTTGAAGGTTCGGGGGCATTTCTTAGCACATACATATTCATTTATATGTAAATAAACATGTAAATGAATGACATGGCGTCCATTGCCGCAAGTTCTTGAATTTGGCACAACTCTCATTTAAACCATCAGGACAAAACAAGGAACAGGGCCAGATCAGGACTAAAATAATGACATTTATTAATGCAAATATTAATACTACTTAACTTCTGATGCTTTTCTGATCATTCCATGTTGGACTGTACTGTTACAGTGTAAAGAGCGGAGAGTTTGTTCACAAATAACATGAATTACATCCAAATACGACTTTACTTTGTGCCACTGCGTGTGTTCCACTCTGTGCGTCATCCAGCCCCATCTCCGCCTCAAACAAAAAGTCGACATTAGTTCCCGCCTCATCAGAAACATGTCCTGCCTGAGTCTCGCTGCAGCTGTCCCTATTGTTCTCAATTATAGTGGGGTCTTTTACAAACACAAACACCCGCAGAGATTGTGCTTCAAATGAGCAAAGAATTGGCGCAAGAAGATTTGAGTCTCTTTTTTTAAAATATTTTATTAATTACTTTAGAATTACGATTAACTTCAAGGTATTTATTTTTAACTTGATTATTTATAACAAAACGACAACAACCAAAAATATATATATTCTATCTTTCTTATATGATACCCCCATTTAAAAAAAATGTCATTTTTTTTTTCAATTTTCATTACTATCTTAGAAATATATTTAATGACAATAATGTCAAGTGGTAATAGAAAAAATAATGTTTTAAGTAATAATCATACCAGAAAGGGTCTGTAAATTCTAAAAGTAGTAGTTTAATTTCTCAATCAAAACTGTTCAGAGATACAATAGTTGCTGTGGTCATTTACACAGCAAAAGGGGAGGGAACGTTGATCTATTTAGGCCAAGTTGATGTTGATATGACTGAATGTCTTCAAGTCAGGACGAGTTTTTTTTTCAGAAATTATGCGCATGACATCTTCTAATATTATTTTTATTGTAGATGTATTTACATGAATATATAATATTTTATAAAGTGGGATTGAATTATATTTTCATTACAGTAAAATACATTTAGCCTTTGAAATCATCGCTGTAGTAAGAGTAATGCAAGGACATGATATTTATCTGTTTTTGCAAATTAACTCTTTATTGTTTATTTTTAAAATTTACTCAAAAACTATCAGTACATTTCAGAAAATAATCTACTAAAATTGTTTTAAATTTAAGAGATGATTGCACTCTGTGGAGAGTTGAAGTTTGGAAAAAATGACACAAATCAAGATTCATACAACTTGTACCCAAGTAGATGTAGAAAGTGAAAGCTTTATGTTTCAAACAGTAGAGAACTCAAGGGAAGGAGTGAAAAAGAGTGAAGGGATTGGGAGTATTGTCAAGTGCCCAAAACTGGCTGTCAGATTGGATTTGAGGCAGGAGAGCAGAGGCTCCACAGGCAGCGCTGGTGGACAGGCAGAGTGCTAGCGTTCCATAGCAAACAGACGCCCTGATCTAACACTATGTGATGGTGAACCAAATGACCACAAGGCAAGCACAAGGGATTAAGGGCCACAGGCTTAGACTGGTGAAAGGGACAAATGTGGAATGTCTAATAAATATATTACCAACAACTAGAACTGAAGTGTAAATGAAGAAACCATTGGTGGATCAGGCCCAATTGCAACAGCCAGAGCCTGAAAAGGATTCTCAAGAGTTTGTGAGAATCTATGTTTGGCACGGTTAGGTGGAACTATATAAGATAAGATAAGATAAGATAAGATATTCCTTTATTGTCCCACATGGGGAAATTTCATTGGTGCAACGCAGGTAGATACAAAGGTAGATACAGAACAGATCACTTATAGGAAGTCTGAAAAACACTTTCAGTAGAAGATCTCCTATAAATAAAAACTCCCATAGACAAATAAATAAATAAAGAAAACAAATACCATTGCATGTGATCACGACAGTAATTGCACATGAATATGTGTCACGACAGCACATATATTATATTAAAGCCAAATTTACTGAAGAGAAATACCGTTATGAGAAAATCAAGGCAAGGCACGTTAATTAGTAGAACACAATTTGTACACAAGGCAATTCAAAGTGCTTCACACAACAGGTAAAAAATGCATTAAATCACAAAACAGTTAAATATATAAAAGATATACAATAAAAAAATCCTTTCAGTCAAATGCACAACTAGGCCTGGGTAACAGGAAGAATTAACAGAAAAGCCAACACGAAAAACGAATCAATCAATCAATCAATCAATCAATAATAAATCATAATAATATATCTACTATTTACAAATAAAACTGAAAGATTATAAAAAAAATCTATAATGTCCTAACTGGTGTCTCTGATCATAACGCAATCTTTTGTACATAGCCAAAGCATCAAAGGTTCTGTACATCTGATCAGAGTCCATTATGTTTTTATGATGTAGGGCCAAAAGGTCAAATCCAAAAACAAAAGCCTTGAAGGAAATGGATTGGAATGAAATTGTCTTGTGATGACAAAAGGTTTTCTCTCCAAAGTCTATATGACAATAGCTTCACACACAAAGAGGATAAAGTAAAATAAATCAAGTCTAAGTGATCTACCTTCCCTTAAAGAAGAATGCAGAAATCGAATGAAGACTTAGCGAGTTAGCTTAAAAAGTCACTTAAACCTGAACTTAACTCTGATGCGCAGCTTTTCACTTCAGCATGAAACAAGGTACAGTAGTTCAAGTAATTCGCAAAGCTAAGGCCGGTCAGTCACAAATGTTTTTTCACAGTGTGATATTTTTGAACATTGAATATTGCCTTATACATTTGTCAATATTCATATCACCATTGCCTAATACTTCAGAAATATAAATGTTGACAATTTTGAACATTCTATTTAAATTAGCTTGTTCAATTTACAAAAGTTTACATTGTCTTTCCACGCCATCCCTGCAAGATTATTAAATTCATATCTCGATCAGGTGACAGAGTAACCAGAGCTTCTACTCGAGGTGACTGTGCAGTTCCTTTGAGATGCACAGCCTTCAGTCAACAAGTGCTGTTAGAGATTTGGAACAGGATTCCAGCTGCTCTCAGAGACAGCCTGACATTAAGCACATTTAGGACAAATCTCAAATGTTGGCTCAAGAGGAACCAGGACTGTAATCATTGATCCTGAAGTGTTGTTTAACTCTTATGATATAATTTGTAGATAGTCTGTAATATAGCTAAACACTGCGGGAATCAATCAAAAAAACACTCTGGGTACATATATGAAGCACAAATAGCAATGTAAGAAGTGGGACCTTTAAATAAATACATCCAAATATTAATTATTTTGGTACTAACCATTTTATACCATTATATAGCCATCTATCAAATGTACAATCCATCCTTGTATTTAGACCAAGCTAAAACAAAACTGTTTAGGTGCTACTTAATATCTTGTAAACCGTCCCGGCCTGTCTGTACTCACATCCCAGGTTGCTGTTGTTGGACGGCACAACCAGCAGCTCGGCCTGTGGGTTTTTGATGATGTCCCTCCAGTGGATGGTATCAGCATGGCACAGGAACTTATTCTGGTCCACGTAGACGCCGCCATTCAGGATCTCTGCAAAAATAAATAATAATAATGTATTCAAAATCTCCAATGAGCTCATAGGCTTGTGTATATATGGCCTACACTCTGACAGAAAATCAATATCTCAAGGTTGAAATGCTCGAGCGCATCTAGGCATGAAGAAAAACGCTATTGACAAATGCCCAGCGTAATTTAATGCCACGTCCAAAGACAATGATATTTCATATAAAGACCAGTCTATATTAGGATAATACAGGGACATTAGCTGCAGATGCAAAGATGAGGTTGAATGATAAGAGAGACAAGAAAATCCAAATCGTACATATGTTATACATAAGAGTGATTTTACATCATTCTTATAGTGAAATGATTACAAGGCTCTGTTCTTCAGACGTTGTGTACTTTTTCTTTTCTTTTTTTTTCTGGCCCAAAGGCTTTTTTGGACATGACTATTCTAGTGTGGATTGGGGAGAGATGGTAGAGACATTGAACAAATGGCTGGGAGACAAACAGATTTGAGTTAATGGATTAACACAGGGATTTATTGAATACCGTAATTTACAATTTTAGAACGTCTTGAACATACTTCTGTACCAAAAAAAGAAAGAAAAGTACCATGAGCAGGGGTCTCGCTACGTACATGGTGGCCCCACCATCCCTATCATGATAAATCAAAATGGCCATCTGTTTTGACATGCGGGGAAAATAACCATCCCTAAAACCCAGCGCACGAGCCATGATTCCATTCAGTTTTGGGTAGCCAATATTCAAATTTCTTGATGGTGGATAGGCTTATACATCATGGAATAGTATGTTTTGGGTGCATGTACCTTTGGAAAACTAGTGGCTACAAGAAGAAAGTGATAGACTGTTTACAAAAGCTTGAGAAAGAGGAAGTGAGAGACAGGCAGTCTATCTATTCTGTATTACAGACTGTATCCTGGGGAAGCGATTCCATGCATTTATGGCCTCCCTAAAATCCACAAAAGAGATGTTCCACTCAGACCCATTGTGTGCAGCACAGAGTCCATCACATACAACTATCTTGGCACCATTGGTGGGGAACTCAGAGCATCATGTAGAAAACACATCATTTTGTGGACAAAGTGAAGCATCTCCAATTGGACCCTGATGACCTCATGGTTTCATATGATGTCGTGTCCCTTTTCACCTGCATCCCGACCTCTGAGGCAGTAGCGGTGGTGAGGACCAGACTGCAGGAAGACACCACCTTACAGGAAAGGACCAGACTGACACCTGAACTGTTTGACATCTGTCTTAAGCCCACTTACTTTCAATTCCGGGGACAATTTAACCGACAAATTCATGCCTGTGTCATGGGCTCTCCCGTCTCTCCCATAGTGGCCAACCTGTACATGGAGCACTTTGAGAAGAAGGCACTGGCCTCCTTTTCAGGCATTGCTCCAAAGCTTTGGTTTCGCTACGTTGATGATACATTTGTTGCAATCAAGAAACAAGAGCTGGAAGCCTTCTCAGAGCACATCACTGCTGTGGACCCGCATGTCAGGTTTACAAGAGAAGACGCTAAGGAGAACCGCTTGGCCTTTCTTGATTGTACCACTATCAGAGGAGAGGACGGAAAGCTCCAAATAGAAGTATATAGGAAATCTACACACATCAGTATCTGCTCTTTGGCTCTAACCACCCACTACAGCATAAGCTGGGAGTGATCAACACTTTACAACACAGAGCCAAAGAGGTGCCCACCAGCTCAGAGGGCAAGAGGAAAGAGGAAAAACGTCCGTAATGCTCTCAGCCTGTGGAGACCCAGCTTGGGCTCTCAACAGAGTGAAGGGAACCAAAAAGCAGGACAAAAGGAACAAAAGGGAAACAGAACAGAGAAGGAAGGGTGTTTCTATCCCTTATGTCTCGGGACTGTTTGAAAAATTGCATGAAGTCCCTGTTTATTTTAAACAAGGTGACACTTTTAGACAAAAACTGGTTCACCCTAAGGACAAGATGCCGAGCAATGTAGTTTATTCTAGCCAATGCAGTGAAGAAAATTGTGAAGAGCGATACAGAGGAGAGACTAAAAAGCCTTTGCACATGAGGCTTTATCAGCACAGAAGAAATGCAAGTTCAGGACCACAGAGCGCCTTGCATTTTCATCTTAAAGCCTCTAATTGCTCTATTGAAGACAGTGAGGTGAAGATTCTAAGCAGGGAAAAAAGATGGTTTGAAAGAGGAGTTAAAGAGGCAATTTTTGTCAGAAAAGAAAGACCATGATTGAATAGGAATGGGGGTTTAAGATTCAACCTTCCTGTTGTTTATAATGTAATCTTGAATCTCTGGAGAGGTAGACGCTGTTGTGGAAAAATAAGAAGAAGAATCTTGCCCTTTGCCTGGTTTCAATTTCGATTCAATTCTAATTCAATTCAATTTATTTTTGTGAGGCCCAAAGTCACAGCCTGACATCTACATGTCTGGACACCCTCACACCAGAGCAAACAGCTGCTTTTGTTCTTCAGAGCCGGTAAACTTCCTGCCTTCCCATTCGAATAAAAGGAACCACGGGTGTCCAGGACGAGCCTGTTGTCTCTAAGGTGTTAAGGTTAAAATGTAAATGTAAACCCTGTATCTCTGGTTCCCCTTTTGCCTGTGCCATTTGCATCTCTGCCCTCTTGTAAATGTGGAATTGGTCATGTGACCATCTGTGATTTAGGGAAGGGGACAGACGTGGGACGGGAGGACTTGGGAGACACACATTCTGGGGAGCAGGCAAGAGACAGACGCGTGGAATTGGCCTTCTACGAGTTTCTTTCTGATTCAACCACAAGATTAAACAGTTTACTTTTGAAACGAGACAACTTGCTTCTTTGTCTTATCGAGAGATTTTTGCCACCACAACGCCCAGTTACACAGGGAGGAGAGAGAGTGAGCCAGGGACAATAGGGAGACTAATAGCCCATTAAAGGACTGATAGTAAACAAAGAGGCTAGTTTGATAGCAAACAAAGAGGTGTAGTTTCGGTTGAAACCAACAACCTTTTTCATCAGGAGGGCCCGCCCGGTGGGCAGGGCTTACCACAGACTAGGATAAATATCTGAGTTCCCGATCTAAATTTGCAGATTGTGAATGACTCTTGGATGAGTGTCGAAACGTTTAGTTTTTTCTAAAACAAAGTCCAGATGACTACAACTGAATATTTTTATACAATGGAACACTCCTGGACGAATGAGGGATTACACCGACACGTTTACCATCCTTTTAAAAAATTATTGTGAGAGTACTGATTAGTTGATCTAGTTTAGAAAATTTGCTGAATGTCCTTCCTCCTCATGCTACGCTGTCCTGTACAAAAAAAATCCTGTGATTGCCGCTATCCTGACCTCCCTCGGTCATGAATCCATGCTTTAGCTTAATCTCTGAAATATGTTCCTGTTCGAGGGCAGCTGGTCTTAACAGATGCCCAGGCACACATATTAATCCCTAATCCCCAATTCAGTCATATAGAAAGCTTTCAGAGACATGAGAATGTGATGACGCCACACTAATCCTGCTCGACAAACTCATCAGTAGCGTTGAGGCTGTGGATTTAGATACAATCACAACAAAACCACTTCCCCTTGATTCAGGGGCAAATTTTCCACAAATGCACTTGTTCTACTTAATGAAATTTGAATCCAAAAGCAGAAGTGACTTAGTACCGGCGATTAGGCTGGGGTTAGCCAATGGAAATGTACCTCGAGTAGGTTATTTGTATACAGGGTTTGCGATAGAGATGGATTTTTGTATGACTTTATACAAGAAAATAATGAATGCTTTTACATTTTTAGATATTTTTAGAGTAAGAGCAAGAGATGAATAAATAAGGAAGGCTAGTAACACTTCGGGACCTAAACAATCAAAGCTGATGGCCCACGGCCCCATTGGAAAACAGCCTCACAAACTAACTTGTAGCCCCAACATCAGACTTGGTGGTGCTCCCAGAAGGCGATGATGGAGAAGACACTGAAAGTTTTCAGGAGAAGATTATACCTGAGATCATCCCAGACTCTGGAGTTGAGATCCCCCCATCACAATAGAAAGAGTACATCTCCCGGGCAAGCCAAGCCCAGCAGCTGATAAACCACGAGCTCTGATAATGAGGTTTTTTAACGATCGATTAGAATTACTTTGGAAATACATGGTGAATTCAAAAGAGAAATAAATATCCGGGGAATGATGGGTTCACATAAGAGTGGTATAAAGCTTTAAAAGACACACCCTTTCCTTTTGGCAACTTTTAACAGGGCACAAAAGAAAACTCAGAAAACTCCTAGTTGGAAAGAAGCCATCATATCATTGATACCTAAAAAAGGAAGGATCGACTTGATTGTGCCCATTTCTATTCTGAATGTGGACTATCGTATCCATACCTCAATTATGTCCCAAAGAATAGAAGAACACATAATGAGTCAAATACAAAAACAACAAAACAAAGCCCTAATAATAAGTTTGGACGCTGAGAAGGCTTTTGATTCTGTTAGCTGGCCATATTTATTTAAAGCACTAACAAATTTAAAATCTTTACGATGGTCCAACATCAATAATTACATTTTAATGGTCATCTGACAGAGCCACTGGCTCTGGAAAAGGGGGTTAGGCTTGATTTCCCTTCCTATTGGCTTTGTATTTGTATTTGGAACCATTGGTGTTACAATTGCTAGGATGAAACATACAATTGCCTGCTATGCAGATGATGTTCTATTGTACCAAACTAGAAATTCCCATACCCAATATGATGCTTTTTTTTTTGAAAAATTGGTCCAATGTCTGGATACAAAATGAATATACAAAAAACTGAAATCATCTCCTTCTGGCATCCCCTTCTGACCTTTAGAATTACCTACCCATTTAAATAGCGAACGGAATCTCTTATGAACATTTCTGGAGAAAAATGATACCCCTCTTTTTACTACTATGAAACAAGATCTTGAAAAATTTAACCTTATGCCCTACTTAAGTTTAAATCAAAGGATTGAAACTATTAAAAAAATGTCTAGACTCTTCCCATTTCGATAACCGGCAGTTTGATGAGTGGAATAAAGCAATCTCAAGATTTATATGGCAAGGGAAAAAAAAAAACGGTTTCATCCGATTCAAAACTTTACAATCATCAAAATACAAAAGGAGGTTGGGGTTTACCTTGTTTGAAAAATGACTCTATTTCGGATCAGATCAGAGTCTTGCTGTACTGGTGTGATCCAGAATATGAAAATCAACGGAAAAATATTGAGATTAATGTTGTGCCTGGGGTTCCTATACAGGCCTTACTGGCAGATGATAAAATGCTAAATTGGTAAAATCAAGGACTGGACAAACATTATATTGGACATTCGTAAAATGGACTTAACTTGAAAATGTATACATTTGTATAAGACAAACTTGGGACTAAATGGGGGGAGTTTTCGAGGCCATGATTTTATTTTTCATTTCTTGGATGTCTGCTGTTTTTAATTTGTGTTTCTCTTACACTGCTTGATTTTATGTGTTCATAGATTTAAAAAAAATAAAATAAACATATTTGAATATAAAAAAATTATTAAAGATATTTTTAATGTCATATTGTGGAGCATTCCAAGGAAAACAAATGCCATCACCATAGAGTCAAGCAGCTGGCGTACCCTCCCTCAATTTGAAAAATTATAAAGAGCCCCTTATGTTTTTCAAGTGTTCCAATTGAGGTTTTTAGTTGACAGACACAGCAACATGGACAGTACCCAGTCGCTAATAAATGTGTGTAGAAGGCACATTGCACATCTGCAATCTGTAAGGTAAAAGGCCACATAGCGGTGAAGATTCTTTTTGTTAGCCCATGCTAAAACAGTGTATGATCTCTGTGGGCATTTTATCAGTGTAGTCTATTCTTTAGTGCATGAGTAAGCTAAGAGGAAGCTAATCATTCTGACCCGCCAGCGTGATTAAAGGAGTGGGCCTTGGTGGAGACGGGGACATTTATTCCAGACCCCCTTAAAGGTGACATAATACTGGTGGTGCCCGCGAAATGGCCTACAGCCGAGCCTTCATGTAATCATGTTCCAGTCGCAATGGGCAATTTATCAACGGTTGATACACTTTTGGAGGAGACGAAAGAGAGGAGAAGATGAAAGAGAGGAGGAGAGATACACTGCTCTTTAGTCAAATAACAGGCAGGCAAGAAACGAGTAACAGTAAGGATGTATTAAAGGTGCACTATATAACTTTTCTGGTTCTGCACCCAGTTGTCTCAATGGAGATGTTATGACTTTGGCTAGAATGTTTTACAGTATGGCATTAAACGTCATGTTTTACTACTGCTATTAGTCATCATGTGAAAACTGCATATTTTTTTTATTGGAAATTTGAGTAATCCATTGTTATTTTTCTAAATGCAATAAAATGATTTGATCAAGTCAGTTAAAGGAAACTTTAAAATTGTAATGAGCCTTTTAACCTTGGAACAGTGTTTCCTCATCATAAGTTTAATCGAAGATGTACTTTGATTGATTCTAGCACGTTTGAGTAATCCTGTATTCTCCTGCAACAGAGGCTTGAGTTCTCCGAAAATTTCAATATTCACCTATGTCCTATGCATGTAGAGTCCGAAAATGTCACATAGCCACAATATACTGCTTACAGTGAATAAAAAGGCTATGAAAAGGCTTATCAGTTCTGCAGTTTTTAACAAGAAATCAACGAACATGTTAATATTATCAATATTGTGGTTTATATTGAATAAAATGTATATAAATTATGATTTATTCATGCTATAGTTCAATATTAAGATACTTGCTCAATAGATGAAAAGCAAATGCAAAGATTGCTTGGATAGGCTCTGTAAGGCTGCGACTGAATCTATTACTGTAGATCACCTGGGGGGATTTGACATGGGAGCAGATACAAAAGGAGCTTTAAAATGTCAAACAAATAACTGAACAGGTACACTATCACCGAGAACCAGGCTAGCGATGCTATAGCTAAGCTAACAGGCACCGCCGCAGCTCCTGCCCCTGTTTCCTTGTCCTTCCTGCAAACGGGGCTTCAGGTCAAGCTCTGATCTGGGCGCCACTCCCAAAGAGACCAGGAATGGAATAGACCCAACAATTTTGACAGCCCTGCGGAAGATAACTGATAACATCACAAAAGCAGTTCACTATAAAATTGACGCTGCGCTCGTTGGTATGCGCAAACTAACTAGACTAATAAACTAGAAAAACAGAGTCAGAGCAGCCAAAAAGGAAACCTCCAACTTGAAAGACAGTGTAGTTAATGTAGTTAATGATTGTTAATCATTGTCTGAGATTCAAGAGGTGGACCACGCCTCAACCTCCTACTCCTCTTCCCGCAACCACTCCACCACTCTCTCACCACACCTCAAATTACCCAGCATCTCTTGCTCCTACCCCATGTCTCTCTCCTAGCCCATGTCTCTCTCCTAGCCCATGTCTCTCTCCTACCCCATGTCTCTCTCCTAGCCCATGTCTCTCTCCTACCCCATGTCTCTCTCCTACCCCATGTCTCTCTCCTACCCCATGTCTCTCCTACCCCATGTCTCTCCTACCCCATGTCTCTCTCCTACCCCATGTCTCTCCTACCCCATGTCTCTCCTACCCCATGTCTCTCCTACCCCATGTCTCTATCATCTTCACCTTAACACATCACCATCTAAAGAAGCCGGGGTTCTGAATCAGCTGGGCTGATTTCTTGAGACTGAGCCCCCATACTTCTCTACACAGCCAACTCTAAAACGATCTATGATTGATCCATCATCGATCCATGATTGATCCATCATCGAGCCATGATTGATCCATCATCAATCCATCATCGATCCATCATCACTATTATCAATAAACATTCTCTCATATTTCAACGAGAAATAAAAATTGCAAAGAAGGAAAAGATGCTATGAATCTGTGGAATGAAGCTGAAGATTTTCCAAACCTGACCACAGAGATGGCGAAAAAACGTGCCAGGTTTCGGGAGATCAGGGCCACATTGTATGACGCTGATGTGAGACATGAGATCATTCATCCAGTCACGCTGATTATAACATTAAAAGCTGAGACTAAATATTCACAGATCACAGTGAGGCTGACAAGTATGTCAAAACTGTAATCTAGCCAGAGAAAACTTAACTCTGGATAAGCGTGACATGAACTAAGTACAAGATAGAAGGACACATATTAAAATAAATGAGACAATTAGGCCTATAGGCCCATTGGTAATCCCCATTGGGAATAAACACAGAAGAAGGCACTTGGCCTGTTTGTTTTTGGTTACATGACAAGGTTACATGATGAGGTAATCAAACTTTTGTTTTTGGAAGAACTCAGAGTTTTTAGCAGACGTATCTCAGTTAATATTGTGTATTATTTCATTACATGGGGAAGATATTTGTGAGTGTGTGTGGGGTTGAATGTTGTTTTCAGTGTTTGTATGTTATGAAAGCCCAATGTACAATTAAAAGTAAAATGTTGGTAAAAACCTTTGATCAAATGCATGTTGGATAAAAGAGGGTTTAAAATAGCTCATTTAAATGCGTGCAGATTAAAGAATAAAGCTAATTATGTTCTGAATCTAATACAGGATTATAAATTACAGGTAGTAGAATTATCACAAACACATTTAGATTCAACAATAAATGCAACGTAGTAGGTATAGATGGATCTAATATTAACAAATAAGACAGAAATCTTTATTTATATTTAATTACAGCACCTGTAATTTGTTACAACTAGTCATTAAATACACCGGGGTAAACGTGTGTCTCTAATTCATTTAATTTTTACGAATGTGCCAAAGTTAAGCTTGGTGGCTATTTCTGTTCCAGTTGGTTGTAGTGACAACGACTTAATTGCAGTTAGTCCAATAATTGGAACAAAAATGTAAATGTTGAAGATGTACAGGACATAGACTGGTTGGAAGTAACACAAGAACAAGATCCTTGTAGTGCTGTGGTGGTTTTTAATACTTTGATGACACAGTTTATGGATAAACATGCCCCTAGAAGGAAGCAAGCTGTAAGAAAGATCTCTGCTTCATGGCTTGATCAAAAACTCAAAGAATATATGAAACAAAGGGACAAGGGCAAAATGGGAGCAATTAATACAAATAATGTGGATCTCTGAAACAATGATCGCAAATTAAAAAATCATGTGACCAAATTGAACAGAAGTTAAATATGTTCATATTATAAAAGCAGAACTAAATATGCAAAATTTGATAATGCAAAAGTAGAGTACAGAACATGCAGTAGGCACAATAGCTCTGAGTGCACCTATTTACATAACTTTAGATTTGGAACTTTAAGAAAAAAAAATCTACTAGCTAATCTACTCAATGACCCTCAAAAAACAATGAACAATTGAGACTTAAGTAGAGAAAAGCAATAATGGTGAAATGTCTCCACCCATCCTCTGGGATGCAGCTAAGGCAGTTTTGAGGGGGAAAGTAATTGCTGGTGCCTCAGCCAAAAAGAAACAAAGGTAGGAAAACTAAATCATTTACAGAATTAATTACAGCTTTTGGAAGCTAAACATCCCAAAATCAAGAATCCTCAAATTCTACAGGAAATTAAACATTTATGAGGTGAAATTAATTACCTGACCTAAGAAATATTTTTTAAAATGTTCTTTACCAAACAAAGAAGCAAATTTCAAATAGAGGATGAAATAATACAACATATTGGGGCCCTTCACAACAGTCCAACATCAAGAATTATAATAAATGGTCATGGGGCAGACTGAAAAGAGGGGTGATGCAGGACTGTGCTTGGTTCCCCCTCTTGTTTGCTTTATACTTGGAACCACTGGGCCCATTTATTAGACAGTCAGAAACAATCTGTGGTGTTACCATTCATGGAATGGAACATAAAAGTTGTATTGATCCATTGTTCCAGTCTAATGTCTGGATACAAACATAATATATATATACATATGTAAATATATATAAATATATATATATATATATATATATATATATTTAAAAAAATCTATCTTCCTGGTGATCCCCTTGGCGTTTAGTATGTCCTTCCCATTTAAATGGTTCTCCATAAGGATTTGTCAAGACTTTTAGAGAAAATGTATACCCGATATTTTCCTCTATAAAGAAAGACCTTGAATAATGGAATCTTTAATAAAAATATGTTTATATATAATGTGTTTTGCCAAGATTTCTCTATCGATTCCAGACTTTCCCAATTCCTATCCCCAACCGGCTATTCGACAAATTAAATAGAATAATCAAAATGTATATGACAAGAAAACCCCTGCAACTGATTAAACACTCTCAAAAGAAAAAGGTAGTTGGGGCTTACCTTAAAAAAATTACTTTATTTCAGCTCAAATCAGAGCATTGCTGTGAGTGACCCGGAGTATGAAGCACAATGGAAAAATATGTAATGATATGCCAGCGGTCCTGTACAGGCCTTACTGGCAAAATTATAATAGTTTGAGTCATATGGAGGAAGTACCTGGATAAAATGTGTGAAAATCTTAAACTGAGGGCTTATTCTCAAGGTTTTGTACCTAATAACACAGACCTGACATTTAAGGTCTGAAAAACAAAAGCTATACAGTATTTTGACCAGATTGTAAAAGAAAAGCAAATGAAAAGCTTTGATATGCTGAAACAATACTTTGTCTTTTTTACAAATAAGGATTTGTCATAACCAACAAATTAAACAAAGCAACAAACCCCCTGACTGAAATTTTTAATAAGGCATCCAAAAGCATCCCAGGTCTTTCCTTTCTGCTGCTGTCAGACTTTATAACAAACACTGCTAGCCCTGAACACGTGCAATACTGACTTAACCATGTGAAACACCGACCTAATGTGCAATACCGTCATATTCATGTCCAATTACTGTCGTACTCACACACAATAATGTCACATTCATGAGCATATAACTGATGTAAATAGAGTGCTTATTTTACCATTATAATTAGTATTATTTGGTCTTATGTTTTTATTTATTTTTATTTTATCTTTATTTTTTTTTCCCCTCCATTCCTTATTAAGAAATGAGAGGTTCTGTCTGTAGGAGTTTTTGTTTATAAGAGTTCTTCTATTAAGAGTGTTTTTTAAACTTCCTATAAGTTGTCTGTCCTTTTCCTCTGTAGCTACCTGCGTTGCAACAACGAAATTTTGGACAATAATGGAATATCTTATTTTATCTTATCTTATCTTAAATCAGAATTTCCAAGGGAATAAAATCTAAATTATATAAATACATTAATAATCTGGACTACGGTCATTTTATTTTGACTGATGAGGAATAGGAAATACGTACATACATAGAAATGGAGGACCACAAGGTCACATGTTAGGAAATAATTCTGTTGGAAGAATGTACCCCATTTTTTCATAATACCATGTCAAAATGCTCACTACTCACTGCTAAATGTTGGAGGAATAATAATTTTAATTGTTCGAAAATATTGGACTGAAATTAACAAGGCATTATGTTACGGAAAAACACATACGGATACATACGGAAAATGAAAAAAATAAAAATGAATCACAATTAGACTTAATCTGAAAATGGACATTTAATATGACACATTTTGGATTAAATGGGACGCTTATTTTGGACTTTGTGTGCCTTAGTTTTCTCTGGGTGTCTTTATTTCCTTTTGTATATAATTTATCTTTATCTCCTGTGTTAGCAAGGTAGTCAACGATCTTAGCACCTAGTTTACACTTCTTTTCAAACTTGAATATCAGTAAACTCTTAGTCTTTTCCAAACTCCACTTCCCCTCCTCGCATAGCATGCCGTCAGGAGCAGCTGGTTGGTGCGAGTTCCGCTCAGGGTGTCGTTGTTGGAAGTCTTGCCCCGTGCTGCTGCTCATGTGCTCATGGGCTACGCTAACATATGTCTGGGTCAGGAGCGGGTCAACGCTGGACATCTCCTCTGACAGAGAAACACAGCGCCCGACTGAGAGAGCTGGGTTAAAATGGCACTGGAATGTCAGGTTGAATCAGGACAGAGATTTGAGGTTCTACAGTGGGCAAGAAAGTGGGAGATGTAGCAGCAAAAGCGATTTGGATTAGGTTGAGTTCTCGTGACATCACAAACATTAAAAAATACTTTGCAATTGACAGCTGCTTTTAATCTGATGTGAGAAATGTTTATGTTTTATCCTAAATGATAGATAATGATCTTTTGTTTCACATGCGTCACTCAAATAAAAAAAAAAAATGGAATTGCACAGTTTGAGGCGATAAGAAACAATTGTGACCAGACTTACTCTTCGTACAGTATTGGAGAAGTGTATATTCTGGATCCCAGGCAATAAATCAGTAGGTCTCCTGCGCTGTTTTCTACAAATGATCTGCCATCATACCAGGATCATTACAACGGTGTGCCTACATTTAGCTTTTGTTTTGTTTGGTTTATTTTTCCCCAGTGTAATTCTCGCTGCTGCCAGTAGAGGGCATCAAATCAATAATAAATCAATAACAAAGCTTATTTAACATAGGACAAGTAAATCCGAAACAAAAAATTATGAAGGTTCAAAATTTTTGGATCAGAACTTTGTAGATTATGTGCAAATATCACATAAATGTAATGGAATCATTGGGAGCAAAATAATAATAGTAATAAATATAGCCGCAAGCGGCAATGATCGGCCCTCGCCACGCCGCAAGAGGAGGGGGCGCTAATGCGCCCCAATTGTCCTTTTATTACGCCTACTGCTGAATCTGTGACGCTGTCACATCTTCTCCCCTTTGTTTTACCATCAAAAAGCTATTTTATTTTGAATTCTTGGCAAAATGTGTGGATAACTTTTGATGGTCCACCCCTGAAGATGAGTCTCACCAAATTTCAGGTTAATAGGTCTAACGCCCTGGGAGGAGTTCGTGAAAGTCTAAAGTGTAAACATGTTCTGGCGATTTCCCCATTGGAATAACATGGGAGGTTTCGGTCATCGTTACGGCAAAGCCATAACAATTATGACATGGGTCTCATTGACTTTTTTGATGGGGATGCAAAAATTGAGTTTTGTGTCAAATTTCATATAATTTCGCAAAACTGAACATTTAACCTCCATATAAAATCTGTAGGGGGCGCTGTGGCTCCAAATTAATTTATTTCACTTCAAGTAGGTTTAGGGCAAAGAGTTTAACAACTGATTCTAATTTGACGCAATTCGGACTTTATCGGCGCAAACGGCAGAAATGTTAAATTTGGGAGATTTCTGAAATTCTAGCTACAGTTTGCGGCTTCGCGGCACAGAGACCGTGACAGGTATCAATGTAATTTGAATAACTTTTGATGTCCCACTCTTCAGTAGCATTTTCACCAAATATCAGCTTTTTAGGGCCATTGCCCTGGGAGGAGTTTGTAAAAGTACGACGTTTGGAAAAACTCCCGAGTCATGCTTGAAGCAATATGGCCGACATTTGGTTGGGCGGACAGCGTTGCCGTAGTAATATTTTTTACTTCTCTTGTCACCATCTACCACTGCGCCAAATTTCATGATTCTACGATCAGATTTTTTTTGGGTCATTTTCTATCTCTCAATGCATTTTTGGTACATTTGGGGGCGCTGATGCGCCAATTTTTATGTTTTTATTTTAGAAAAGGGAAATAGCCAGAATGTAGAGAGGCACGATTTTTAGAGGTGTGCAAATTTTTGTGACTTTTCGTCAATGTTCACTGGGTGAAAAATAGGGGGGTTGGTCCCAAGAAGAAGAAGAAGAAGAAAGAAGAATAATATTCCGATGCGAAAACAATGTTTCCCATTTTTCAAATATCATAAACTATACATTTCCGCGCTTTCCTACCTCATGGTGTGGGTCCCTGGTCACTGACGGGTACTTTCGTTAATTTTGAGTGGGCTCCGCCCACTTTGTGTTTTTGGCACTCTATACAGTAATAATGTTCAATTTTTGCATTACATGCTTATATGCACGGAACATGCAAGAGATGGGGAACGTATTCGTGAGCTACTTAGCGCAAATTAGTGTTTTATATGGGGATGACGACCGAAGTGCTCGTTTAGTGAGCACTTTTGCACGGGCTTCGCCCGTTTACAACGGTAATGTTCCATTTTCCTACTACTAATTAGTATGCACGGGGCATGCATGAGTGAAGGAGTGCGTTAGTGAGTGTTTGGAAGTGGGCGAGCGCTTCGCGCTCGATTTCGTGCGCACTATGTGCGCACTTTCGCAGCCGTGCTTTGCACGGCCTTACGGGACTAATAGGCCTCTCGCCAGCTTGTGGCGCTCGGGCCTAATAATAATAGTATAAATCTTTTAATTACATATTTTCATAAAACATCCTAAAACATTGCTTTGGGGGTTTTCACTTTACAAATTAAATTCGAACGTGATGGACATTACTCATTCAGAAAGTGATTGACATTGCTCTTCCTCGCCAAAGAATTATTGCACCTTCAGTTGATGCTTTTAATTCTTGCTTAAAGAGGCACATTTATTCACTGGCATTTATCCCGGAATGAGAATTATGTGGTTCTGTGTCTTATTATTTGATATAATATAAGATGCATATTATATATTTAATATAGTTTAGATTGTTTGAGACTTTATGTTGGGAAGATATGCTGTACAAATAAAGTTGGATTAGATATTACATAGTTTTAAACATAAAACATGTGTGAATGCCAACTTCATTAGCCCTCACTGATCCACATTGAGGTGAGAATGGCATATATTTGGCTGTATATTTGTCCATATTCAGAGGGAGCGTGGTATTTATAAAAGTGTGTGCACAGCTCTGATCCTGATGTACACACGAGCCAATGTCATTTGAATGACACACCCCAAAATAAATGTTCTTTTTTTAATTTTTAACTTTTCTTAATTAACACAAACACACACACGAGAGAAAACATGAAACACGACCAGCGAGTAAGACAATAAAATAAATAAATAAATGATAATACTAGAAAGTTTGAAAAATAATAACGGCACAATATGATAAAACATAAATATAATTACGGCACAACTTTATCTACATACATATAAGTATGAATGTAGAATGTAAGAATGTAATTTTTTCCATTTGTCTGATATAATGTCAGTCCAGTCCTTGACCATTGGTGAGGTCTGTGTCATCCATTTCCTAGTGATGGCCTTTTTTCCAGCTGCCAAAAGTACATTCCAAAGGTATCTGTTTATTGTGTCCATGGCAGTGGTTTTGAGGTCCAAATATGTAGTTCTAAATTTGAGTTGGATGGCAATGTCAAAAACAGTCTGCAGAGTATAATTAATTTCAGTCCAATATTTCTGAGCAACAGGACAGTCCCAAAACACATGAGAATGGTTTGCCTCCCGGCTGCCACATTTTATCCAACAGTTAGCATTTCCTTGTGAATAAGGGGCACTTTGACAATTTTTTCCAACAATCCTTGAACGTCAAAATAAGATTACCTTCTCTTTCTAATTTATTTTTTCATATATTTATGAGGATAGCTGTCCAGATTAGCAATGCATTGATATCATTTTGGTATTATTACCCTTGAAAGTTACGATTTATAAGCCTTGTATAATCTAGTGAAAAACTTTTGTAACTTTTGTAATCCAGACACTGAATTTCAGGACAGTACTATTTGGCAAAAAAAAAGTGGTCAACCAGTTTAAAGATTTTAACATCTTTGATTAGTTTGCATGTTTTGATTAGTTCCTTCCATGTTGTAAGCACATATTTTACCCCGGGATTCTTAATTTGCTCCAAATGACTCAACCGTTTGTCATCTGCCGGTAAAGCCTGTACAGGAATCCTCGGCACAACATTAATCTCAACCTTTTCCGATAAGCTCCATATTCTGGACCACATCAGTACAGCAACGCTCTGATGTGAGCTGAAATAAAGTAAATTTTTCAGAGAAGGTAAATCCCAGCCTCCTTTTTCTTTTGATAATTGTAGGGTTTTGAATTGGATCCAAGGTTTCTTGCCTTGCCATAAAAATCTTTAAGATTGTTTTATTCCACTCTGAAAATATATATTCATGTTTCAAGAGACCTCGTGAAGAATGAATATGTTTTGGATCATGGCAGGAAAATCATAACCCTAAATCAAATTGTTATTCAATAATGAAAAAGAAACAATATCATTATGTATTAGGACTAGCTTGGCAAAAGAACTGATAATGGAATGCTCGAGTTGAAATAGATCCAATCCCACACACGTGTGAACCAAGTTATTATTTTATGTATTTATGCATGTATTTATGCATTGCTTGTTGTACGCTACAACCGCAACAAAATTACAGTTTGTTTCAGTGAGAACGGTTGTTGTGCCAGGCTTCTTTTGTGTGCCAATTAGCTCTATTAGAGAGGCTGTAGCCGAGCATGGAAGGAAGGTCCCTATTTTCAAGTAGTTTGGAGGCTTGCGATGGCCCCAGCTCCAATCAGTGGTCATGGCTCCACGGGGAGTCTGCTGATTAGCTTCATCAGTGCTGCTAGCCACTCGTCCCGTTCTCTTTCCATGCCTAATTATACTGAAGAATATGGTCACAAAAGGGGATCCTCCTCAACTTACCAGGGATTGTGTTGACTACTTTTGGTGAAAAATTTTTGTGTAAATTTGATGCATTGATTAATTTAAGAAATACTATTTTCTCCCTTGTAAGTCAATCACTGCAAGACACCTGCAGTGTCTTGCTTTAATACAAAACCTTTCCTCTGAAACAATGACCAAAAGGATTTGCGCTGAATTGAAAGACTAATGTAATTAATGCCTAGCCCCATTAACGCTAAATGATAAACCGTAAACAAGCAGGATAAAAACAACAAAATCAATGTTAGGAGCTCAGTATAAACTGCTCTTTCGGGTTTACAGAAGTGAAGTGATTTTCCAATCAACGTTTCAAGACAATAAATGCCCATAACATAACATTTGTGCAGTTTTTTTGTTTTTAATACCTTTGTTGATGTAGTTAATTTGACTGTGTCATCTAGACTACTCCAGAGATCTGCTCCTGTAACTGAGATACAGCTGCCTTTCCTCTCATATACCGAGTCTCTCTGGGCTTGAGCCCATCCTGAACACACTAAGGGAACTTATGGCGATCACTGCAGCTGTGTGACGATCAAGTAAATCATGTCATTTTAATGGATGTAATTGAATGAACAATGGAGTTGTTGGTGCAGAGTAATCAATGATGACAGTTAACAATTTTAATGACTTTCTTCTGCTGTACGAAGATGGGGTGAATATTAGATTTGGAATTGTTCCCATATATTTCCTCACAACCATTTAGGCCATAAAATAAATAGTGTGTTTCTGGTAGCATTGACAAAAAATGGCAGAATTCAGGTAGGTAGGTCTGATTTTTCTTCTTATATTTTAAAATCCTCGCACACGTTTTGCAGACAGTTTTCTTTTCTCAGAAGTGAGCGCTTCGCATTGAAGTGGCCTTATTGGTATGAAGATATTGAATAAAATATTTCTCTACATCTATACTATTCCAACCACAGGAAAAGAGCCATTAGCAGACAACAACTCTGTTGTTGTCCGCGCTGTTGTCTTACGCGCGTGTTCGATGAGCTGTAGATCAACTCGTCCCAAAAAGTTTCCCAAAGCACCATTGCTTGTAAGTGCCCAGCCGTACTTTGGAGTCTTGTTGGCCAAATGGATCACTTGCTAATAGGCATTTCCAGCAGTAGTTGGAACTTTGAAAGTGGCTAACGAATCCGTGGGGGTTGGCAGCTAGTCTGCACGCTGACCAAATATGAGCATCTGCGCAGGTTTTTCGCGCAAACATGGATGCGAAACGAAACCTTGCAGCGATTTTCATATCTTACACAGATGTTGATCCACAGATAATTTTTTCCCGCAGCTTTTGTATTCTCTCTCACAATTTGACATTCTCGAAACGTACGGCCAGTAAATATGCAATAAAATGTTTAAGGTCTGTTTTTTTAATTTGAAATTCAGGTCGGTCGGGTTACCGGAAACACACAATTTTTGTTTTTTGGCCTTAGGTATGGAAGAATATATATATTCATAGATCATTTCTATGTAATTTCCATTTGACCTTTTCTGTGTGAATGACTTCCTTCAAAATGTATCCATTCAACAAATTCTCCATTGTTCTCTTCTCTCCTTGTTGAAATATTAGGATCATTCTACATGGCTGACCGGGACACCCACAAAACCAGGAGAAATATGCTGCCTCACTCGGAGACTTGCTGAGCACAGAAAAGCACAAAATGAAAATGATCAGTCTTCCTCGTCACAGCTGGGTGCAATCGGATTTTGATAGAAATTCATACAAAAGCTGAGGATTCACAAAAGGCTCACACAGACTGTCCCCGGTGGTAAATGCGAACAAATTATGATGAATGCATTGAGTTCAACAGCAAAATAGACAGATAATGTTTTTAGTGGCTAGGCAAAATGTTAAGCTAAGACTTTATCTAATTGTCTTCTTGAAATAAAGAAAAATTACAGTTTAGCATACAGATTTGACTAATAGAAACGCTACCATAGTTCCCCTCTTATTCAGAAATTGGTGGTCCAATTACGACGTCACACAATGTTATGTTCGTAGGCAGTCACATTAGTTAAGTGTTAGTATATTTGGCCTTGTAGAGATTTGGTAAAGGTTTTATGTTGGATGTCGTTCTAGATGGTCACCAACCCGTTTAATAGTCTACTGGTCGTCTCAGAGGCAGTGGGGGTCGATCGTGAAGCCCTGTTTGCTTATATGAAGTTTATTGTCTTTCAAGTGACTGTGGATAAATACACTGAACTGAGCTACAATCAGTGTGAGGATACATTTTTGACAGCTACATCATGAGTTAAGATGCAACAGAAGGCTCTCAGAACTCAAGCATCCGAAGGAGGGAAGAAAGAAAGAGAGAGGAGAAAGAGAGGTGGAAACAGGTAGAACCAAAGCGTAGTTTAATCCTACCTCTTCACACTGTGTTTGTCTTTCTCAAAGCAGTTTATTGTTTTTGTGAGATTAAAGGAACATTTTTGGATTGTCTCAAAGTCTCAAGCCCTTCTCCTGAGTGTTACCATGGTTATCATCAATAACTGATATAAAAGTAAGAAGAGCTAAGTGAGGTGATAATAAGATTAAACTTCTATAAGCCTATTTAGTTTTGGCCACTATATTTTATTTTCAAAATAACCAACATTAGGCTACCCCAAAATAAATTGTCTGTTTGCTGTAACCCGAGTCAACATTTTTCAAGTGGGTCGGACAATTCTTATTTTTTTTACTTTGAAGGCAAAAAAAAAGATCAAAATTTTGTAATTTTTTGAGTCGGAGTGACCACCAGGGGTCAGGCTTCAACAGTCAATGACGGAAAACGTCTCTATCAACCCGAGAGGGAGACTAAATCTCAAGATTTTAAGATATTTCAATCGACCTTTTTTACGCCGCTATCCTTTATTTTGGTAGCTAAGGCGAGCGGGGGGAACATGCGGGGGACACGGGCGCCGCCATGTTTGTTGTGATGACGCTGCTGGGGGTGTTTCAATCCCAGACTGCATTTGCGTAAGTCAAATTTCACACCCTGACAGAGGGTGACATTACTACGGACATGTCAGTGGCTGTGACAAATCCTATGCGCGCTCTGTTTTGTTACAGACGCATGTGGAGGACTGAATGCGAGGTCGCACATGTGCTGCGCAGTGCGTTATCAGTCCTATGGGATGAAAGATAGATTTACCAGCGTGATAAAAAATAAAAATATTCGACACGGTGGTTCAGGAAAGACCAGTCGGTGAGTCGGCGAAATAATTGAAAAATAAAAGATTTTGACGTTTTTTCAACAAAATGCAGATTTTTTTTTCAGTCGGCTAGTTTCATAGAGGGTCGGTCGGGTTACGGCAAACAGACATATTATTTTGCCTAGCCTCATGCTATAACACATTTTCCTATCCCAGTTTTATATTGGAGGTTTATTCATTTTAATGCAATTGTATTATTAGGCTATTACATTTTTATAGCCTAAAATTCCAGTTAAAAAGTCCCTCATGATAATGACTAATAATAAATTACAATATACATGTAAAGCTCAATCTTAAAAGCTGCTTGCGAGCCGAAAAAGATCGGAAACCACTGGTTTTGATTGTAAACTATTCACACAATCTCCTGAAAATAACATAGAATATGTATTGTAAAAATTGCAAAGTGCTTTGAGCATCTTAAAAGGTGGAAAATGTGGCTATTTACCATTTGGTGATTACCTGAATTCAAGCCAACAGAATTCACCTAAAGTCAGGTCTACAATTTTGTCCATCTTGGATTTTCTGATCATGCAGAAATTCTGGTGGTTCAAAAACATTATCCGAAGCGCTCAACGTGAGTCAAGAAAAAATACTAAATCAAACCTTATTTGCTTTAACACATGGCTAAAACAAGAGTTAACAAGACACAACTTCAGGTTTATTGCCATTGCCATGCATTTATTTCACTTCTCTGAAATCGCTCAGGCAAATTTTGAGAGTGGCCAAGATGTGCTCTTTTTAAATTACTCATGATTGTAGAGTGAGATCAATGAATAAAAAGAATCATGCAACTGCATTACGTTCTCAATTATCAAATCTAAACTAAAGATCGATACATACATTTATCAATCTTCATTATATCGTCAGATCTTCATATAACCAAAGCAAAGCAACATATAACAACAATTGTGGAAACTGCAACCTTCAAACTTTTTGTTAGGTTCTTTATCACAAGTGCCTGAAAGTTTAGTCTATTGTCCTTGTTAGACACAGAGGGAACATGCAAAATTTACATCAAAAGATCCCAAATCATCCAGGAATTGCATTTTTGTTAAATTACTTCCCTCAAACATTTTATGTTATAAGGCCTCAAGCATGTATGTGTACGTGTCTATCTAATTTGTGATATAATTCAATCTTCAAATACCTTGAATATCTTTCAGTGTTTAAAATAGAACCTTCCATTCCATTTTTTGCATTTGAAGCAACACTAATTCCTCACTCCACTCCAACAATCTTCTTCTCCAGCACATTACTTGCAGATTGCCGTTGTTGTTGCTGTGTGCTTTCCCTCTCCATGGATCTGAGGCTGAGGTGGAGCTCTTAACAGTTATTCCAAAGCATCAGTTCTCTCGGCTTGTGGCACCAAAGTAGACAGCTGGTGTGACAGAAGGTGCCCGACTGGAGAATCAAACAAATTAGCTTAATTTTCATAGAGTGGGGCCTCTTTGGTGAGGTGGAGGAGAGGAAGGAGAGGAGCAACAAATCTGAAGAGCTGGCAATAAGCACTCAGTTGGGAGCCAATGGAGCAAGGTGGGGAAAGAAATAGAGCATTGAGTAACTACAGGTCAAGAATGGTGTAGGGTGAGCAAGTTGGCAATACCTCAATAGCAAGGAATACTACGACAAATATCGCAATATCGATTCGATACCAATACCAATGAGTTTTGCACTAAAATGCAATAACACAATTTTACATTAGCCATCATTATTTTCTTTCAAACTCAGCTTGAACTAATATGAATAGTAAATATATGTGCAGAAAACCTCAAATATGAGCAATGAATTACAAAAATAATAAACAAAATTTATGATTTAAAAAAAGTAGAGAAATTTAAGGTGGGGTTTTCTCTCCTACAAACAGACACACACAAATACAACAAAACATACCTGGAGTTGTTCAATAATGCTTCTTTAATTAATCTTATTTACATGGTTGTCTTTTCTGTTCTTTCTTTGAGCCTCACAAAAACATGTTTCAAATTTCCCAGATTCATGACGCGTAATAGATTATTTTATGTTGTAAAACAAGAGATGCCAAAGCAAATGTACAAGAACATGTTTGAAGGACAGTAACAATACAATTATTCAGAATATGTGTAATTTAAGTTTGTACAACAGGTCAAATCCTCCTTATTAAGCCTATTTACCTAATTCCGGAAGTTGCCCTGAGCGCCACCGTCCGACAGAATAATCCTACCACTTATTATTTAACATAGGGCTGCCGACCTCGAAAATAAGTTCTACATAGACTATAAAGTAATTTAAAGGAATCAGTGAAGTGAATCAGTGAAGTGTTGATGGGTTGATGCAAATGAACTCTGGACATTTTACACAAATGTTTAGCATATTTTGGCAGCAAGACTTTTCCCTCTTAAATAAACTCGACCGGAAGTGCCAACACAATGGAAGTGCCATGGCAAAAAGAGGCAAAAGTGGGCGGAATAAGGCGATTAGCTTAATATCTGAAGATAAAGTCCATTGCTCTCACAGGTTTCAGAATGAAAGCAGAATGAGCTCCTTATTTTGGGTTGCCAGATCCTATATGACTAAAACCAGTTCGAAGTAAACTCTGATAAAATGGTGCTAAAATTGTCCAATTACCAATTTACAATAACTACATCTTAATTATCCCTATTAAAGCATAAACAAAGACCAAATTCAAATTAACAAATAGTTTGTTAAGAATGTTTCAGGTAACACATTTGTATTTACTCAGCCTGAATCATTCTTAATAAACTATTTGTTCATTATGAATTAAGTCCTTGTTCACGCTTAGGTGTTTTACAGTGTGTTGTGTTGGCAGTGGGAACGCATTTTACAGCCATTAAATTTTTTTGTCCACTCAAGCAAAGCTAATGGATCAGTTCTAAACCGCTTGATGCACTACAAATCTTTTAAAGTATGCTCTTAATTGAAAATACTACAAGCAAGTGTAGTTTCTTTGGCTAATACTAACACAGAAGTCGCACTTTTTTTATCACCCGACTGTTTTTAGGTTGCAATAGATTCAGATTTTTACACAGCAAAGAAAACAAAGACCTAACTAACTACTGTAGTTTCACTGTATTATGTCTTTGCAAGTTCTCAGCCAATTTATCTTAAAAAAGTGCAGGGACAAGCAGGCATCCCCAAGGAGAGTTTATGTGTACTTGTAAGTCACCCCACTGTACCTTGCCTCCCAGCATATTTACACAAGCAGAACTCGGCTGACAAAGGAGCTGCTTAAGTGGACTGGACTCACCAAATCCATTGAATAAGAACAGCAAACGAAGCTAGCATGGGAGGATAAATAGTAAGAAATAATGGAGATAATAAAGAACACTTGAAATGAAACTAGTGCAGATTCAGGGAGCTTAAAGTCGTGTTTGTGAAAAACAAAAACAAAAAAAATTGTAGTATACTGAACATGATCAAGCCCTTTCCTTCAGTGTTGTGTATTTTGCTCGAATCTGCTTATAATTTATTAACGGTAGCCCTTGCTCAAATAGGTTTTCCATCATAAAAAACTGACAAACTATGATTTTAGTTTTTCTTTATATTCTTTCATCTTAATATAAATATAATCGAGTGGATTCGATCAATGAAGGATGGATATATTTTACAAATTTGCATCGCCCTAAGATAAACGTGGCTTTTGAAAACACGGATTTGTAAATACTATCAATAAATGCAAAACTCCCAACATTTATTTTAGATGACTCTTATATTTTACTTGCAAATGAACACTTCAAACATATTTTGTTTTGAATCTTTGAACTAAAAGGGCACCTTATAGGAAATCGCTGCAAAATCTAATTTAGCACATGCTTACTGGATTAGCTGGATAGAATTGTCAGCATCACAGTCAGGTCCCAGGGTGGACTCCTGTGCACTTCAGGCCTTTCTGTGTGGAGTTAGTATGTTCTACACTGGGTGGGTTTTTCCACACATTTTGATTTCCACTATCAACCCAAAACATGCAAAACAGGTTAAATCCTCAAGCAGATCTGGAAATGTGTTCCCGGGTTCTGTAGGGTGGATGTATCAACATACAACCACAGAGACACTATCACACACTCTAAGTCTAAAGGCAGGGGAATCTCAGGGTAAAACTCCTTCTTGAGGGTGGGGCCAATTCAGCTCAGAGCAGTATAAAGTCGATGTTCTCAGAACAGGTCCTTCAGATTGAAAATGGCTTTTGGATGGAAAGTCTTTTAAAACACTTTCAAGATTACTACATTTTAAACATACTACCACACACTCTACAATTCAAAATCACTGACTACAAGTGTAGCCTTAAGCCAAGCCATCTAGTGTTCAGGCATGTGTTCACTGATGTTGTTAAGGCTACCAATACACGGGAATGCAGGGTCATTGTTTATATGAAAGTAGCCTCGATGGACATGGTCTTTATATTTGGACAGCACTGTGCAGTGGTAAACCCAGGTCAAGGGTCAAGTGTTTTGCCACAACCATCCATTTAATACATTTTCTTGTTCTTTTTTCATATTTACTCATTCAAATATGCATCGCATTTGAGTGGTATAGGAAAACAACAAATTAAATATTTTTTTACACAGAATGGGATAAAACAAAGCTGTAGAACAGAGCGCAAATCCCGGCAGCGATTCAGGCACACTCGGACCCAAACAGCCTCGTCTCCCAGTTTTCAGAGGGGCTTTGAACTTCACACGAGCGCAGGGAGAAGGGAAGGAACAGTGTACTGGGACCTACTGCAGCAGCTGAAGAAGCATGGGTGCAGAGAACATTCTCACAACAGTGTATAAACGCCTTTCATCTGTGCACTAGAATTGTCTCATTCAATGAAGATTGGAATCAGAATCACATTTATTGCCTATGTCAGTAAACATTTCACAAACTTGGAACTTGCTTTAGCATTGCATTAAATGTTTTCTATCATCAGGTCAACAGATCAGATCTGTGGAGAAGGGAGGTTAAGTGTGCATGTTTTTATGTGTATTTTTTGAGTAAGAACACCTGTAAGGTAAGGGCAAGCCAATTTAAAGAGCATAGGTTTTACACAAAGCAATTCAAAGTGCTTCACATAACCACAAAATTGCATTAAAATCACAATACAAACAGATTAAAAAAATTAAACTCAATTATTATTATAAAAATTAACTTTAAACATAAGAGTGCAGAAAAAAAATCTTTCAGTCATATGAACAGCTAAACAGAACTGTTTTAGTCTAAATGTGAACATTGAAGCCTGTCTCACATCGGTAAGACAGCATAAAACTGAAACGCTGATTCCCCATGTTTAGTACTGACTCTGGGCAGGAGCAGGTGTGGCACTAACTGGGCACTATCATGTCTGATAAGTACTTTGGTGCTAGGCCATGGAGAGACTTGTACACAAGCAAAGCTGCTTTAAAAGTCTATTCTCTGAGCCACAGGGGCCAGTGCAGAGACCTGAACACAGGACTAATGTAATTGTAGTTTCTGGTTCTAGTTAAGACCCGAGCAGCAGCGTTCTGGATGTACTGCAGCTGTTTTACAGCTCGTTTGCGGAGGACAGTGAGCAGACCGTTACAGTAGTCAATCTGTATTATTGAGTTGACTTTTTACAAATAACTTGATTTGTAGGTTTTAGAGAAATAAACTGACACTTTCTCTCTGTGGGCCACAGACAATGATTTCAGTCTTGTCTGAGTTTCATTCACACACTTTATTTATTTATTTAAGGACATAGCATTTACATTGGACAAACCAGATGCAATGTTTTAATGTTTTATATAGCAGAATATGCTAATTTTCAACACCTGTCCTTAGGGCCAATTTAGAGTTGCCAATTCTACCTAACACATGCATGTCTTTGGACGGTGGGAGGAAGCCGGAGAACCCGGAGAGAACCCACGGTAACACGGGGAGGACATGCAGACTCCACCCAGAGAGATTATGTGATGGTCATGAATGATCATTGGTCCATATTCATCTGCCATCATTAGATCTGAGTGTTTTTGCTGCAGATTAACTGACCTAACATTTAGATGTTGAACAGAAGAGATCCCAGGGTTGACCCTTGGGGCACACCACAGACCAAGTTCAACAAGGTACTTTCTGTCTTCTATCTAGGACTTAAACAAATTTAGGGTAGTGCCAGTGATTCCCACCTAAGCCTTTAGTCACTGTAAAAGGATCCCATGATCAACAGTGTCAAAAGAAGCACTGAAATATAACAGCGTAAAGTTATTGAATAAATGTTAAATAGATACATTTAATCTTTGAAACATTCCAGGCACCAAAATAAAATGTGGAGAAAAGTAATAGATACATACACTGAGCAAAGCCATTTGAATGGGGCTAATACAAATAACAGTTTAGGAAAACATGCTTTGCTGTGAAGGGTAATGAAGGCTCACGTAGAAAAGGAGAGCATAACCTCATAACCTCATCAGCAGGTGGGCCAAAGCATTCTGAGCTCTTGAGGAAAAAGACAAGCATGAATGGCAGAAAATGAATAAAGCATCATTATTTATTTATTTAATGATCAATTCAGGCAGCATTAATAAAGTAAAATAATTAATAAAGGCATGAATGAATACTTACCATACTTTTTCGCACTTTAAGACAACTTTTGTTCTCATGCTTTGAACCCTGCAGCCCATAAAACGGTGTGGTACATTTATTGTTTTTTTACTGTCTAACGGCACTCTAGCAGCAAGCGCAAGCATTTGACACACATTTGACGTCAGTGGACACTTTATTTTAAGATTCAAAATGCAAAAGTGTATTTTATTACAATCAGACTCATATTCACTGAGAAATTAGTCTAATGAGGAAGTGAATCTAGATGCAGATGTAAAAATGCACATGCACATGTGGAGCGAAGCCATGTGATATACGGTACAGTATAGAATCTGCCGCATCGAAATCGCACTTTATTGTCCAGACCTGACGTCTTTCTGTGTAAATATCTTATCACAAATGTTACAACGTAACACTCAGTCGTTAAGCACAAGCTCAGGGGAAGATTAACCAGATGTGAAGACACAGACACAGGTAAATCAGCTCACACAGAGTCATCAAGGACAGACGGGAAAATAGGGACAGCTGTGATATGTTGTGTGTTAAACTTCAAAATGCTGTGTTTATTACAATCCAACTCATATTCACTGAGAAATTAGTCTAAATAGACGCTGTATAGCTCGAAAAGTATGGTAACTAATAATTAACAAATTGTTTATTAAGAATGATTCCGGACTCATAACTATATATTAAGCCTGAACATGCACAATAGGCATGCTTTTCAGCTACAATGGTCTAGACTAAGCTAAGCTGAATATCTGGAGATGGTTAGTTCACCATGGCTCCTGACAGGCTGCCCCAGCGGCTTTGAAGGATGGGTCAAATAGGGAGGATGAATTTCATTCACATGGGATTAAAATCCCTTATTTTTTTAAGCAGAGTATTTTTTCATAAACTATTTGTTCATTATGAATTATGTCTATTATAATTCTGATTAACGAGATGCGCATGCTGTGCAGCAAAAAATGCACCTCCAATAATTTTCTTTGAGCGTGCACACACCGGGTGTATCTGAAAACACATGTTTTTTGCATTTTTTGGCAAAGTACAGACAGATCTCTGCTCTGTGACTGACTGAAGCACTGCTAAAAACTTTGAGGAGGATGTTTTTTCCACTAAAATACATTCAGTCAGTAAACAGTTTATAGTTAGACATACTTTCAGTGTTTCAGAAACAAACTGGAACAGGTCCCAAATCACTTGTCCATTTTGTTACAAGGACATTTTTAAGAAGGAATCAAAATCACGAGGTGTATTATTTGTTTATTTTACACGACTTGAAAGTAGATAACTAGTTTAACGGTCTGGACTTGCTTGTCTTTTACTTAGGACTTGACTTGAACTTGAGACCACAGACTTGAGACTTACTTGAAGCAAAACAATAACATGGCTCACTTCTGCTCCTTGTACACTCTCCATCCCACGTATGTTTTTGTTGGCAATTAAAAAACTGTTGAAGAATGGCAGGCACAACCAGGGAAGTTACAGCAATTTAGGATTTGAATCCACATATCTTGTGGATTCAAACTACATATTGTGACATTTTCACACCAGTTTTAATTTCTAGTTCCGTAGATCATTTTGTCATTCTTCACACGCCCCTAACCTGCACATATATTATGTTTAGTAGCCCTTAAACTCTACCAAACGCTTACTCCGTTTCAAAAACACTGCTAGTTTCCACCAGACGACTCCTCCTATCTGCTGCTCTGCTCCGACTCTTCACAACACCCAGGACTTATCTGATCTCGGTGGCAAAGGCGGAGGTGTCTCTCGTGGGTCCCTCCTTCCCCGTTATTAGCTCTGCCAGCCAAAGAGATATTGTGCGCAGTGACAAATGGTGCTCACAGTCGACATTTGCGTGGGTGTTCTGCTCCTTCTCGCTCCCCCTCTTCTTGCCGGTGCCGCCGATGTGTCTTCCCCGATAACCGTAATTGCGTTCTAAAAGCCCTGATTAAATTCCACAAGTCTCGAATGATATTGTTTTGTATTGAATCCTTATGAAAAATACGTTGGGTTAAAAGGCGTAGGCAGTTTTTTCTTTACTTTTTCTATGCATGAAAGAAAAATACACTGAAATAACAAATTCTGCCAATACTACAAATTTGATTTAAGGAAGGAGGTTTTCAGGTTTTAAGTCTCATATGTGGTCAATTTCATGTACTGAAATTTCATGGGAGATATAGCTATATATTTTTTGATCAGCTTATCAAATTGTACATTTCAGTTCACTTTCATTTATCTTTATAACGCCCAAAATCACAACAGCAATAGCCTCGCTGGGCATTCCAGAATTGTTGTTAGAGAATCAAACTATGAAACAATCAAAAAGATGTTAAACAATTTTCACAAGAATTTAGCAAATGGAAAACTGACCCAGAGCATCCCCTGTCTTTAGACTCTCCTTTTCGGCAAAGAAAAACTACACAACACCCTGTGAGAAAAAACAGAAACCTCGGGGAGAACCACAGTGAAGGAGAGACCCTACTCCCACCACAGCCACAGGTTACAGGTCCAGGAATGACGCACATCCATTTGCAGATGGACTGTGGAGTCAGAACTTAGGAGGAGAGAGGGTGGCTAGTCTAGTTTATTTAATAGTATACTCCAGTATAGTACAATAATATTTTTACATTTAATTGCTCATCTAGACGGTCTATTTTACCTCAAACAAAAAGGCTAAAGTTAGACCCATTTCAAACTGAAGCTGTTTCTAAATCTTTGAGTACAAACAACACTTTGAGAAGCTGAGACGAACTGAGAAAAATCAAATTTCAAATCCGCCTCGAGTAAAGTAGTATTAGTAGTAAAGTATATATATATATATATATATATATATATATATATATATATATATATATATATATTTTTTTTTAAGCCCAATTAAATCATCCATCCATCCATTTTCTACCGCTTGTTCCCTTTCGGGGTCGCGGGTGACTGGAGCCTATCCCAGTGACTTCGGGCCTTAGGCGGGGTACACCCTGGACAGTGGCCAACTCGTCGCAGTAATTAAATCAAATTAAATTTAAATTGTGTGAATTTTAGGCTTTTTATTTTTATTTGTGGGTTTGGGGTTTAAACTGATTCTGACTCATCCAGAATGGTCAGGCCCTCTGCATAGTCAAGATCAACAAAGGCACACAACACAAGAATTTTAACTTCTCAAAGGTGTCTTTGACTTTAAAGATACATATAATAAAAAATTTTTTTTGTTAAAAAATGGCTAGGAGTACTTATCTTGTGTACGTTTTAACTATTTTAACTATTGGACAAGTAACATAGCTTGCAAACAGCTAACCAGTACATATCATATGACTGCAATGGTGGGACATTTAAAATACTGTTGAGTACAGTGCTCTTCGATGAAACAGTATAGTTCTACACCTTAAGTAGCCTTTGATTTGACCTCAAGGTAAAAAAAAAACTACAATCTACGAGGTCCCTAATCCAATCTTATAACATGACATTTTTTATGACTAAATTGTAATTTGACTTCAAGATCCACTTTCTTAACTACAAGCGGAATATTTTGTGGCTGAGAAACTGCATTGTCATAAAAACAAATATAGTTGATGTGTAGACACTGACTGTTTGTGGTTGACAGTAATTAAATTCAAAGAGCTTGCTCGTTTGTCTGGCCCAGAGGCACAAGCTCCACTCTGACACCAAAATGTATTTGTATGTTTGGGCTCCTGGGCAAAATGAATGTGCATGTCTCTCCAAGCTTTGTGTAACCTGTTTGACTCTTTGAGAAAGTTTCTGCCATTGATATCCCAAAGAACTCGAGTACGCCATAGATAAAATGTCCAGCCATTAGCTAAAGAATGGACTAGACTATCTGCTTGTTTTGGAGTAAACTATATCATTTAGGATATAGTTTTAAGGGAGTGTCTGCAGTGCCGCGGCGCGCGGCTGAAAAAGCCATGTTATTTTTGTGCCGGGCACGCGCCGCGGCTCCTGAAACTGCGCCGCTATTTGACCGCGTTTTAGCGCCGTTTTAGACCGCGCCGCGCTAAGGTTAGGGGTAAGGTTAGGGTTAAGGTTAGGGTTAGGGTTAATGTTAGGGTTAAGGTTAGGGTTGAGGTTAGGGTTAGCCATGAGGCTATAACGGGCTATAAGGGAAATGCCGGGGTCCCTCAAACTGCGCGGCAATTTGACCGCGCCGCGGCTCTCCAGCCACGGCCTAGTTTTAAAGTGTTTTTTGGAGATTTGTCATATAACATGTGAACGGTTTGCATCAACTAAAGACCTTGAGAACGATCCTCGCCTCTTGCGGTCTTTCATTGACTAAACCTCGACACAAAACTGTTTTCATCACTGAGATAGTAATATTAGTATATTCTACGTTCTAATTTACATAGAATATTTACATTAAGGCAAGACACTATGAAGGAAAACATCTTAAATTTATAGATATCAATTTGAAACTTCTCCTGTAATTTACATAAATGCAAGATACAAATATATTTCTTATGATCAGATACAGAAAAAATAAATTTTGGACAATTAAATCTGAAAAATTGTTCATTTTGTACACTTATTAGTTACAAAACTAATAACTGGAATTATAAACCAACAAATCCTTCAATATGTTCCGTCAAAATCTAGATTGTCAGTCCAAGACTGTAATGTGCGCACGGGCGACTTTGATGGTAATCTTTATGATCCTAAGGGATAAAAAATTAAATAATAAAATATCTTTAGAAGCAGATTGGGCAATGTTGTTGTGTCCACATGAAAGCATATGTGATGAGAGAGCAAACTGACCACAGAACAAAAAATTAGTAATACTTTTGTTGATGTTGTTGTTGCTTGTGTCTCGCCTTAATATAGATTGGTACTTTATGCCAGATGTCCTTCCAAGACTTTTATTGTCATATGCAAAATCAGGTGGTGTGTATTACATTAAATGATTTATACATAGTCACTATACATTTTAAAAGGCACAGTAATGCACTTACTTGGAAATGTAAACAAATAAAAAGAGACTGTCCGTCCCTTGTGTTGCGAGCTTGTATGTTGACCACTCGGGGCTGTAATGAACACAGCACAACAGTGGAAGGTAGAACAAGCTACAAAATAAATAAATACTTCTCTCACCTTGTTTTCCTGATTATTTAACGACAAATGTGATCTAAAGACTGCCATAGGTGCCTCCATGTTTGTTTGTTTGTTTTTCTGTTTCACAGACTTTCCTTGGCAAAATTTTATTTTCACATTATCAAATCACATCTCTACTATCCAGAAGTCGGAGTTGAATTTAAAAATACAATTTTATTCTAAATAAATGTCTTAGATTCTTAGAATATAGGCCCTACTACCACCTCTCTACATGATCTACATAATTATAGTTATCAATGGAAGAAATTGAAAATAACCCTTATTATACTGAGCGGTGTACAATAATGCCTCCAAAAAAGATGGCTCCAGCAAAATTTCAATGATGTAAGATAATAGATGCACCACTGGTGTGCAGCCTGTTCACAATTTTTGGCCAACATTTTTGATTAAACAATAAAGTAGACTACAAAAAGTGATTGCCTTAACACTAAGCCTGGTGTATGAATTAACTTCACCTTTAATGTGGAGTACTATGATGGCCTGTATTCATGTTTAACACACTTACATCCATTGTAATTTTTTTTTAAAGTAAACATTCCTTCTATAGGTTTCAGAGATGAACCGCTGCCGTTGCAACGTCATAAACTAACTGTTTAATGGAAGGTGGAACTCACAGTGATCAGACAGAAAGTAGTCCCAGACGGACAGCTTCTCAGAAAATGAATCATCCCGTGACCTAACAAGTCTGTTTGATAAACTTTATTGAGTCTGGACAGGAACACAAAGTGCGCAATGAATAAAAATGTCTTGAGCTAGCTTAAATTTGGCCACAGTGATTTAGTCCAACTCTGTGGCGTAGGAATCTTTCACACGCTCGAGTCGTGGACACGCAGCTCGGATCAACTCAGGACAAGTATCGACCGTACAATGCCTTCAGATAAGATGAGAACGCGTGACTCCACAGACGAGCTGGACATGTTGACATGAGTAAGACTTGTGCTTCTTAAATGGGAACGACAAAATGATTCTGATATAATCGGTTAAGACGTGTACCCTTAATTTCCTCGTTCGAACACGACGAGTTCAATGAGTGGGAGCACGAGCCAAAGTCACGCCCACCCCGCATCCTTTAAGTTAATCTACCAGTCAATCTAGCGTTGCGAAAGTTTTAAAGCTCTCTGACGTTCTGACAGTGATCCAACTCTGTGTCAGAGTTGCTGGTGCAGAATACATTTTTATTTTTATTGAGGTTTTGGACAACACAACTGCGGAAAATCAGCGAAAACAGAAAAAAAAAATTAAAAAAATTTGGGGGATCTCCATTTTTTGACGTTGGCAAAATAAAATTATTAAAAAAGTCTTGCCTTATGTTCTTTTACCTCCGTTTTGGTCAATGGTCGAACTGACTTTAGGTAAACAAGCCTTGACATTAGAAATCATACAGACATTCATAGACAGAAAATGCTCCATCTCTGCCCATTGCTCAGACTCGATCAATAGGCTGTTTCACTTGGCGTTACGTCAAATCCCAGATCTTAGTTTTACACAGAAATTATTATCAAAAATGAAATATAGGGAAAATGTGAGGAACTAACTCCAGACTCTTCCCAGTCTAGCCGAATTGCTAAGGGATCGATAGCATGAGCAACAACCGACGCGTCTAATACTTATACTATCTCAGGCCTGGCCAACCTGCGGCTCTTTGTCTGGTTTCATGCGGCTCTTTTACGTTCATATCAACATTTGTGATACCCAACATAAACTCTTAATCTTGCATTTTTTTCCCTCGTCTCCTAACTTCATGGTAAAAGAGGACTAGAGAGGAATGCTGCCAAAACCCCTGAACTAATTTGTTATTGAAATAAATGGGGAAATTATTTGTTGTTTTTATTTGTGTTTCACTTTTCACATTTAATCTAGGTCTGTATTCAACAAAGCCTAAAGATCTACCAATAGATCTAAATAATAGTATAATTTAGTATTATTTTAATTGTCAGTATTAAACAGGTTTTTATTTTTGTTTAACCATAAATAGGCAATAGAAACACAATGTGTGACGTCCAATGTGTAGCTCAGGACCCGTATTCTTGTTCTGCTTGCCTTTGTGAATAATAAAAACTGGTCAATGTTGAGGAAATTATTCAATTTTGTCTGATAATTATCAATACATGCATATGCCATCAGTAGATGGCATCTCCTACTATATGTAGTAAAAGGGAGACGAGGTAAAAACAACAAATAAATGTAAACAAACTAGTTCAGGGGTTGTGGCAGCATTCCTCTCTAGTCCTCTTTTACTATGTAGTTAGGAGACGAAGGAAGATTTCGAGTTCATGTCGGGTGTCGATCGAGGGAACCTCTGCACGCAAAGCTGTGTCGCTAACCGCTGGGCCAACGGCCGGAAGTATAGTTGCTGAACCGGGGTGACGAGTCTCGCCACAACCGCACGGAAGTGGAGTTTTGGCATTCTCCGGACCACGGCTCGGCAGCCAATCAGAGCCAAGCACACAAACTTTGTCGATCAATCAGCGCGCAGCATGCACATTTTCACTTTTAAACAGTAAACTGTCATGGCGCGGGCCGAGGCGGACTTTAATCAAATGCTTCCCGGCCCGATTTAATGATATTCCCTTTTTTCTGAGATTTATTAATAAAAATGACCCCGTCCTTGCACTCGAAAATGCCCATCCACATTTCAAAATACCCGGTCCAAAATACGGGGAGACGGCCCTCATCTAAAAGAAAACCACCAATATTGAACTTCAATATGGTATGTAAATGATTTTTGATTTTGGACTTTGTTGAACTGAGAGTTGAGTGTGAAACAGTACACACAATATTCGTTGTTGAAAATGACTGGCTTGTGGTCTTAGTACTGTAGGAGTTCATTTCTGTCATTATCATGGTTGTGTGTGACATGATATTGTTAATAATAATAATAATTTGGCTGAGCAGAGGTGTGTGTGTAAGAGGAAGGGATGGGGTGATGTTCATGTGTGCCCATGTGTATGATGTGGCTCTTTGGAGATCTTCTACTGAGAGTGTTTTTCAGACTTCCTATAAGTGATCCGTTCTTCTGTATCTACCTCTGTATCTACCTGCGTTGCATCAATGAAATTTCCCCATGTGGGACAATAAAGGAATATCTTATCTTATCTCTTATCTTATCTTATCTTTGCGGTAACACAGTAAAAAATTGGGCTCTTAGTCTCTGACTGGTTGGCCACCCCTGTACTATGTCTATGTTAAAAATGGTTGGAAGTATAAATGCAGTGACAATGACTCTGTTAAAATATGAACAATGGAGCAAAACTGACCCTGGAATCTTCAAAAGATCTAAACTTAAAGCTATTAGTGATGGGGTAGAAGACATCGTTAGCTAATTGTCACATAGTCAGGAGTTCTTAGCTCAAGGATTAGTGAAAACTAGAGAACCGTGAGGAAAGCCACTCCAGACATTCTTTAACCATTTATTATACTTCTTTATTAGTTTATCGGTTCAAAAACAAGCTAAACAAAAACAACCTTTCTGTCAACATCTCAAATGTACTTTTCCTGCTGTGGCTGTCATTTGTTGGCCGATTTCACCACTGAGCTAATAGGTCTCGCTGACTCCAAGGTCAAGGAACTCACTCATCAAATAAATTGCCAGGTACAGTGGAGTGAATCTAAACTACACCGGTGCTCCTGTCCCAAGCTATTTTCCCACAGTGCGCCGTCTGTTTGTTATTGTGCTGGAAAATAGTGCTTCTGTACAATTGCCCCAGTTACCGTAAGAACATCAAGGTAGAATTTACTGAGTGCTCCGACTGGGCCTAAGGGAGCAATCCAGATATAATTTTAACTGGAATATAATACAAAAAAAAAAAAAGTTTAATACATATACCTGGAGTAATGTTTTGTTTCTTTCACATTTATAATTACTGCATCTGCTCCTACCTCTCTAAGCTCTCTTAGCTTTTAAGCTAATTTTGCTTGCCAATGCCTTATCTCGTCAGCTCTCGGAAGCTAAACAGGACAGCGCCTGATTAGTACTTGGATGGGAGACCGCTGGAACATCAGGTGCCACAAATGTCGTGTCCTTAGGCAAGACACTTCATCCACAGTGCCAAATAAAGTGCATTGAGTGCCTTGAAAGTGTGAAAGTGCCATGCAAACAACATCGCTCAAATCAGATTATTTTGTGGAGTATTATGACCCAGAGTTTAGACCTGGTTTAGACCTGGTTTAGCCCTGGTTTAGACCTGGTTTAGCCCTGGTTTAGTACTGGTTTAGACCTGGTTTGGACCTGCTTTAGACCTGGTCACATGGGACGAAGCCTGTGCAAAACCGGGACAAATTACTGGGAGAAATGCACTTCTTCCCGAATGTCAGACTATGGGCTGTGTTTTACCGGGACCAAGTCTTGGATCACTCAGCGGACGGAGTGGACAGGTAAGCGAACCCGGGCACGCAGGCTGTCACGCACCGCGGCCTGCGCTGGAGCTCCGAATAGATCACGTTTATCGTGTTACGCACACGCTGTATGCCATGTCATAATGTTAAAAAAATCTGAATTGTTGTAAACCAAGGAGAGAGAGAAGAGTCTAGATGAAGACGCTGAAAAGCCCGGACGTACCTTTCTACAAGTTAAGCCTTCTTTCCGCTAATACGATGTCCTCTGCACCGTAAACATCGTTTCAACTAATACAGAATGGTCCTCTACTTTATGCGGTTTCAGCTTCGCTCCTGGGATGTCATCTTCCGTCAATTTGATCAAGATTAGCTGTCGTAGTCGCTGTTGTTCTGCCATTTTCCCATGTAATATGCCTGACGGCCTGAGAGTGCTTGACTGACATACGGGACATTTGTAGTGCTCATTAATATTCTGACGTCACGCACAAAACTTAAAGGTTGAATGGACGATTTTTTTGGCCCAAATCTGAGTCTTATTTCCTCGTGGCGTGGACTGCCGATTAGTCCTGCCACGTATCAATCATAAAACGCACCTATCGCTCACCTACAGCTGCGTGTGGCTCGTCCCCACGTTTCCGCGTGTCTAAGCGCATTGATCTATCATAATATAGTTCCCTCAGTGTACGGGACAAAATGAAGACAGACTGTTCGAGCTGACTCAGAAGAAGACGGAAATCTACGAAAGACAAGAGATGCGATGCAATCCGTCGCGCTAATAAACAAACGCATGTGTGTGTTGTATCAGTCCGCACGGGGGAGTGCGCATGCGCACTTCCGCCTGCGTTCTCAAATCGCCGAAAAATTGTCCATTGCGCCTTTAACTTTATTAGTTAAAACATGTGAACTATTAAAAGGGCAGATACAATGCATTACCGTATTTGTATTGTTATTAGCCGTTAAACATGCTCTTGAGTGCATTTAGTTTGGCATCTCATGTTTTAGAACAAAAAAAAAATGCTTATAACAAACAAAATCTCTGTTATTACCCCACCATACTGGCTTTGCCACAATCTACTGGCTGTATTTTGAATAATGTGTAATTGAACAAACAAGAATGTGTATGCCCATTTTAACATGTTGAAGAATAGTACTAAAAGTACAATTTTAAGTAATATATTATTTCAAATGTTGTTAAATGTGCCATGTCATTCTATATAATTATTGTCAGCACCCCCTGTTTAAGAAAGCAATTTTATAATCCATTTTTTTTTTCAAATATCTGAGAGGGACAAAGGAAGCGCAGAAAATACAGCTAACCTAGAGGCATTAAAATTGACACCCACAAAAGAGCTAAATGGGCAATTTGTCATCTGTCGGCACACTCACGGCTTTCCCTGGCTTAATGTGAAAGGCGACATAGCAGAGCGCACACACTCGCCCAAGCAAATCAACTATGGCCGCTAAATTGTCGCCATCTGGTCCTAGAGTATATTTAAGCCTGGTACACTTTATTTTGCAGAATTCACCTTTTGCCCAACAGATGCCCGACCCAAATAGTCATGAGTGATAATGATAGCTCATGAAGTTTGACAGAGTAAACAGTAAATAGAGTGGAACGAGTTGGAGGGGAGTGAGGCAGAAAGTTGGGGGTCAAGCTAATGACTTCGGAAAATACTTTGCCAAATGGCATCTAAGAGCAACATTTATTTTTAATTATTTGTATCTTGATGGTGTTTCTTTATCAAAAAGTACCAGAAGTTGTCTTTTGTCTTTTCAAACTGAAACATGATATATCAAGACTAAGGTGTCCATGGTAATCAAAAACACCCAATTTATATTTAAAATCAAACTTTTAAGATGGAAGCAACTAACTGTGGCATTTCATTATAACAAGCAGTGTTGCAGACCAAAGTTGCCACATTGTTGCTTTCTCTGAGCTTGTATGGTTCACGATCACAATACACTTATATCAATCTTACCAATTGTCCAGAAAGACCCCTTTACCCCTCACCTGTGGAGGCGCTGTGTATCAGCCAAAGGAATTGGAAAAGGCGGAGCTCTACCTGATCTGTATCAAATAAACACACTTGGAGCGAGACTATAGCTCTGTTTGGATTCATTCTTTGGCTTTTATGAATTTACCATACAACCTGCCCCAAATGAGTACAACCTACCCCACGTGTGCACAACCAGCCCCACGTGTGCAAAACCTACTCCTCGTGAGCACAACCTACTCCACATGTGCACAACCTGCTCCACATGTGCACAACCTGCTCCACATGTGCACAACCTGCTCCACATGTGCACAACCTGCTCCACATGTGCAGCTCAGTGTGAGTTGGAGGAAATGTGATTATTTCAGAGCTTATTACTGGCCACTTTTCATAGCCAGCCTAAGCATTATTAAAACATTTGGGTCCCATTTAGCTTTCAAACATTGTTATAAGTATAAAAAGGTGATTTTTTTTTTTGTGTGATCATCAGTAATTCTAATTAAACCAGACTTTGACCTGTTCCTTTCACATCTTTCTGCGTGTCATTTCTCCCGTTATTGATCTCACACAGGAGTTTGCCTCTCGTGTGTCTCAGCGTGGCTCACTTCATGGTCACGTCCTGGTTTGTTTGAGTTCACAATTCAGACAAACTATGATTTTCTAATTTTGGACTTAATTTGGTGGGAGAACACATGTTGTAAATGTCGCAAGTTGTAAGAAAAGGTTAAAATGATGTTGAAAATTATAGGAAATAGAGCAGATACTATGTTGATGATCATATTCACAGTGTTCTTGCTGAGGGGTTTTAGCATGGCGGGCCGCCACTCGCCACCACCATGCCAAAAAAGACTTGTGTGGTTGACTCCCCACATCAAAACGCAGAGGATAGGCTCAATCTCACTGAATAGTTTGACTTTCTGTCCTATAAAATGCTTCTTTTTCGTCTTAGTTTTGCTGGCGCTGGTGCTGGTGCCGTTGTGGATTCAGCTCTGCGTCGCAATTGCAGTCGGTCAAAGCCTTTTACAAAACAAAGGCGCGTGAATCAAGAGTCCGTGCATAAAAGGTAAGGAGCGTTGTCTGTCAGCGGTGGAGCATTTTGCGCCGTCACCACCCTTCCTCCTCCGTGGAACAGAGCAATTCAATTGACCAAGCTCCTACAGGTAATGTTCAGGTATGAAAAAAGAGATCTCAATAGGATATATATATGGATTAAATCAGGATTTAATGAGGTAAATAACACTGGAAACTGCATTGCATGACACTGTTTAAAAAAGCACTTAAAACATTTTCGCTCGCGCCTACGCCGCTCGCACGGTTTGTCCCACCACCATCCTTCAACCTCAGCCCAGCGAGAACACTGCATTCATACAATTTACAGCAAACACTTTTTATTGACCCTTAAACAAACATTAATTAAGAAAAAAAAAAAAAGTGTTCTCGTAATTTTTTTTGTTAAGTAATAATGTCTGTTACTGAAGACTTTTGGCCCAGTGTACAACATAACATAACAGTTATGGAATTTCCAAGTGTGATGTCAATCAGGGGCCTGTCCCAATTGCTGCACAAATGTGCGTTGACGACGAGCAGAGTGTCTTCACCACAAGCTTCTCTCCGCACTTCCAGCAAGTGTGGAGCGACGCGGCCTTCAGACAAGTACATTACCCACAATGCAATTCATTGTAATTTTTTTAACAGCAGCACTTCTGCCTCAGCAACTTAGCAGAGAGAGAAACAATGGAAAGGAATGACTTAACAGTTAAATTAATGATATTTTAAATCAATCTGTGCCTGTCCTGCAACAACACTGTAAAAAAAATGTGAATGTTCTCATTTTTTTGTTGCCAATTCAGCAAATGATCCAAACTAAACTGAGTTGTGGCTTTGTTATTCATTGATCTCTGGTTTAACACCACTGACAGATGTTTTACGCCTCGTTTTTTTTTACCGCATTCACAACGCTATGAAGTGCGAATTGTCTCACTTCTCATATCTACCTCCCCTGCACCCTTGTGCACTTACACACTTAGTGTGCACTTTCAGAAAATGCACACTTCAGTCAAGTGTGTATTGCGAGTATTGGGACAGGGTCAGATTATCGAAATATAAACCTAAATTGAGATTTAGTACAATTGTGAGTCCAACCTGTCATAGGCACTTTAAATAACTTCACTCTGCTCTGTGGCTTTTCACATTAACAAGCATTATATTTTTTTGCGTCACTTTTGAACATTTTTATACGAATCAGTGTTCAAACAACATTTGAGGTAAATACAGAGTCTTGGGGTGACAAAAGTACTGACCTCTCAATTAAAATGTATTGAAAAAATAACAAAAAGATACTCGATTGCTTGAATAAAAGCGCAGACGTACACTGTTGTAAATGTACAGTATAAAGTAAAAATATACAATTGATGGGACGGTTGTTAAAAAAATAATCAATTGAATTATGGGCTTTATAATGATTTAATTGAATGATTCAGGCTAACGAACTATTTAAATACTCTAACCCTAATTCCCAACCTTAAACTTAATCAAGTAAGGCTGAGTCATGTTTAATTTTAATAAAGGGTGTTTTCATTAAGAATGAAGTCTTTGTTGAAATTTAATTAAGGCAAATTACGGTGTAGTTATTATCGAATGGTACCAGGACTTTTTTAATTTTAACTTGTGAACACGTTATGAAGATTAAATAAAAAGAAAGCCTATGTGACAACTGCACTAGAAGTCTGAAGATGATCAGGCCCCAAAGCTTTTATTCGGACGAGCCTAAAGCTGCTCTAGTCATTCTCATGTCCCCATCTTTTGGCACAGCGGTGATGTCACACATGAGCTCAGCAACACCGACAAAATATTATTCAGTGTTTATGCATCTATCTGCTGCATGGCCACGCGTCTCCTCTCTCACCTCCGTGCCTCATCCATCCAGCCTCTCTCTTTTCCTTCTCTCCTTTTTCTTCTTGTGTTCGCGCCAGTTTTTGGTTCTCTTTGCCTCTATTTCTTCCCCTGGGCCGAGAATGAGCCCGCTGTTATAATCTAAGGAGTAGAAAGTGGTCTTCTTTGACCAGTCCGATGGCGTTTGGATGGCTCTTTTGTTTGCCCGCGCTGATTGGAGGACTGCTGCTTCATTTAGATGCAGGGAAGCGGTGACAGAAGAGGCTTATTACGGCGGCGAGCCCATCCCGCCTTAAGTGCAGTCTCTAGCTCCATTTTCATTTGCCGCCATTATTAAATTTGCCAGCTTCTCATTCGGCCTGATTGCATTTTGTGTCACCTCTAAGGAAAATGGGGTTTGTAGAGGTACTGCGACACTCAAAACAGACGTGGAATATGATTGTAAAGTCAAGAGACAAGAAGAAGTTTGGAGACACTGGAGAGACTTGTTTGTCCTCTTATGCAATGTTGAGAAAAGTATGGAAAGTGATAGCATAGTTATGGTCAACTTGGTGTGGTTGTCTGCAAAGTAAGCAATAGTTTATTCATTATGGGGAAGTTTCCTCCCACTTTTTTAACTATTAAACATTAACAATATTTTTGTTTCAGAATACATTTCAGAAACAACTAAATTAGCACTAATCTTTATGTCCACCAAGTCTGAGTTAATTTCACAATCATTATCATATTATGTGTGAAATACATATGACTTTCGCTTAGGGCATCCCACAAGTGCAAACAAATAAAGCTGTAACCCTCTTATATCCAATCAAATCAATCATTCTGTTTGCATTCCAAACCCACAACTAAAAAGTTTTACACTAAAATACAATTTTAAATTAATAGGATTTTTAGGTGGATTCCACCTGGACATTTCTGCTTTATTAGAAGTCCCTAAAACCCATTTTTGGTTCATTTACCTTCAGCTTTTAAAAGAGAATTGTCAAAACGCAACAAATACTTATTTTACTGTCAATCAGCCGATCCCTCCAGAAACAAGCTTTACTCATATATATTTAACAAAGAAAATCAAGGCGGAATTTAAAATCTGAATTCCTTGGTGCAGAGCTTGTTTCTACTTATGATTAGAATAAAACAGACTTCAGAGTCCAAAACTACAGAGTCTCAGCTTCACAAAGGCTCCAGCTGATAGTTTGTACTCCTGTTTTTACTACTGTAAAGTTCAGGAACAGTGGGGGGTCATTTTCAGGTGTTTTTGAGATAAATAGGTCCTAAGCTTAAAGTACTTTTTGGAAAAGTGGGTTTGTTATATTAATTTAGTTGTATTTATTTATTTCATTTTCGACCTTTCTTCCAACTCATTCACCATGGTTCATTACATCAAGTATAAAAACTGAATGACCCTTGAACATTAAATATTTTTATAGTATATGATTATATTTTGCACTTATTTTGAGAACTGTTCAAGTCTTACATTAATTTTTCATAGAGAATTTGGTCAACAGAAACAACTTGAGTCAGGACTGGACATCTGGAGCACAGGGAGTTCTTCTGGCCGGTCACTATCAGGCAACACAACGCATAGTCCTGATGCCACACTTCAATGGCCCAGTCTCAATCCACTCTCTCTCCCTCTGTTCTCTCGGAGTTCACCGCGGCCCCACGGACATGCAGTCCCTTGCCCAGCCCAGACATTCTCATTGCCACCCGGGCATGGCCATGGAAAAGCCGACAGGTTAGTGCTGGAGGCAGGAGCGCCAGCTTCTGTGCACTCTCGTCTGCTGCTGCAGTAATGAGCCTGGTCAATAAAAGGCTGTAACACTAGGGATGGGACCATAAAGGCAATCTACAGTGTCCAATCTTCACACCAGTTTCGATAGAGCTCATATTTGTGTTGTTTGGTTATTTTTGGCTTATTGGATGAAAAAAAATGGTTAATTCTCATCAAGCGCAAATAAAGCGTTTACCATGAACACGCAACCCATATTTCTGACATTATCTCAGCAAATAAGAAAAGGCTACTATAATTTAAAGTTACGCAAACGGTTGATACAAATGTGAGAAGCCTGTGATGTTTAGGGCCCATGTTAGACCACACTGCTGTGACCCTCTATGGGCATTTTTAACAAGAAAACTCTGGGTGCACCAACAGGGGACCTGAACTTATTATATTTGATGTAGCCTAGAATTCCAACTGAAATCATTTTAATTTGCAGTCATCTTAATTAAAATCAATAGTAAAAATGTTCTAGCCTATTCTTGATTTAAAGCTGTAATAATATTGGCTCATAAGAATAATTAAAATGCATAACTCTTTTGACACATTGTGTAACAATAAACTGTGCAACATTTCACTGCAACAGGCCATAGATAATACCAAGTCCAATTTTGGTTACATTTGAATTAAATATACAAAAATAATATGTTTAGCTTAGCTCACTGATAATATGAAACATCTACATCTACGGAATTGCAAGATGGTTGCGATCGCCGTTGCATTGGGGGCTGGTCCAGATCAAAACGTCCAGGGCCTTTTTTCCTCTCAGTCCAGGTCTGAATGTGTGATGTATACACTTTTGTTTGCTCAAAAATGGGGCTTGAACTCAAAAGCTTTAGGCAGAATGCCACCATGAATGTGCAAAAGAAATACATTTTACTTTCCAGTCCAGTAAGTACAGATACCTGCTCTCAAATGTAAAGTAAAAGTAAAATGTATCCACTGTCACAAAATGTTGCATTAAGTACAATGACTTTACTATTGTACTTTTTTACTTTCCACCACTGGCCAGGAAGATGGAAGATTGTTGAATTACAATAATTGTTTTATTGAAATGTCACATGATTGCAATAATTGCTTTGAACACTCTTCTACAATGTCTCCAGTGAACCCGTATCACTTGATAGATCCCTCTATATACCATTCTGCTTCCTCAGAAAATGACATTTTGAGATTCGGGGAGAGTGCTGACACAGCCGGGGGGAGGTTTGTGTTTGGTTGGCCCCTGTGAGTGACCCCGGGTCTCTGGAGACTTACATCAAAGCTGGGGGAGCTGATAGTCTCCGTAGGGACTATTAGTTTTCCATTAGAGATCATTTGGCTCCTCGCTACAATGTGACCAAGCGTCTGACAGGGACAGACTGGACTCCTGTGGATCAGCTCATCAGTGTATTCAAACTGCAGAAAATATCCAAACAACTACCATATTCAAATGCATATATATATATATATATATATATATATATATATATATATATATATATATATATATATATATATATATATATATATATATATATATATATATATATATATATATATATATTAGAATTGATCAAAAGTATTCTTTAAAAATCCAGATACCAAGTTCCAATGCCAGTATACCACATGCTCTTCGTTTCACTTTAGACTTAGCTCTTTTACTATATTTTTTACTTTTCATTTAACTATCTGCCGAGACTGATGGAGATATTATTGCTTTACTTGAAATGTCACACAGAAGGGCAGTAAGTCTAGCATTTGTTATTGCTCAGAAATCCCTTGAAACTGGCATTCTTACTGTGTGCGTTCTTCGCTTTTCTAAGGATCGAAGCTGAAATTGGTCTAGCAGCATCACTTGCTCGTCTTCAGGGACAGAGATACGTTTAATGCTATAACATGAAACACTCCTGGCAAAGCAATGGCAACTCCATGGAGACAAGCATGTGGCTTAATTATGTAGTGCACCTTTATTACAAAATTTGCATTTCACCCTGGAGAGACTCAGACACAAAAGCAGAAAAGATGTTTTAGCGAACTTTATTGCAAAGTTTATTTGGCGCTCAGACCCCGGTGGAAGGCGTCGCAATCATGGGCACTCCATGATTTGATTGAATTAGATACCTTCCCCCCGGAGCCTGGAGACTGGTGGTGGTAGATGTGGAGAGAATAATAGATGCAGAGGAGGAGGAGGGGAGGTGGTGGGTCGCAGATACGGTTTGAAGCGACTGAGCCATCAGCCTGAGCGCTTAAATGCCGCCGCCTGTGCGTTGATTGGAGCGGGGAGGAGTGACTGAGAGCGTTGATTGGGGATGAGGAGCAGGTGTAGGGGCCATGACACAGACGTCCCCCGTCCTTTTACCAATCCTTCTTGGCCGGGAAAAACTGCATAACCTCTTTGGGATAAGCGCAGAAACCTGGAAGAGTCCATGGTGAAGTGAGGGATCTGACTCTCACAGACGGACAGGCGGACGCCCGCTTGAGTGCGATGATGGCGCTGGGGAGAGGGGTCCTTCCATGGAGGCCGACGCAGATTTAGGTTAGGTCTTCCAGGTGAACTTACGCAGGCTTCATTTCTCCTCACAACATTCAGAATTTGTGTCAATGGTGACTACTAACCAGAGGCGGAGCCAGACATTCTAAACATTCGGGGCTTAGCCCAAAAGGATGATGAGCATTGCTCATTCAAGCCGGTATGATGTGGTTTTAGTGCCCCCTAATACTGTATTTCCTGTACATACAGTAACCCACCAAAAATAGAGGCCTTTTTGCCTTGTGAAAACAGAACAGGAGAGGTGGTAGTATTTAGGTACATTTACTTGAGTAACTTTTTCATGAAATTTTACATCTTGGAGTAACTCTCTGTCACAACACTTTAGAAGTAACAGTCTCTTACTTTATGATTGATAAATGATTTGAACATTTGTGTTTCTTGCACTGCTCCTTCTGATATGATTTAGTTTGTATAATCTTTGTAGAAAGTAAAAGTCAGTCTTACCTTTAGCAGACACTTGCCTCAATGAGCCCGTTTGTTCTGTGGTTGCTCTGCTTTAGCTTTGTAGATGAATAAACCCTCTGAGCCAATGCTGCACTGACAACCACAATGAAATCATCGTTTGAACTATCATGTTGCTTTCATGTCTTTGTCTATTATAGTTAAGAGTAACTTTACTTACTTTGAATTCCAGCACATGTTCTAAATGCCTCTTTTTCCAGTCCATCTGCTTTTTATTTATGCCCTACACTTCTTCCCAAACGTTGGTTAAATGATGTAGAAAAGGCTTTTAGGTCAGATCGCATGGTGTGCTCTTTAGTGCATCGTCTGCTGTAAACTTGCGCACTTGCTACAATCCCGCCCACTTTGTATATGCAGCCAATCATACACCAGTTCAACAAAACTAACCAATGAAACAACGGGTAAATAGAGCCACGATGCATCGAACGTGACGGACAGCCAGAGCAGCCAATCAGTGCTCAGAGCAGGGAACGGCAAATTCCTCTTTTCCTAAGAGCTCAAAGCGCAACTAAAATGTTAAAGAAATTGTACAACAAATAAAAGTCTACAAATCTGCTAAATATTGAATTTGTACATTGGCATTGAAAGTAAACAATAGTGGAAAAGAAGATAAACAACAGGATCACATTTGCTTCCCTCACATTTGTCATTAATACATTGAATTGATACAGACACAGTTGAACAAATGCCTTTTTAAAAAAAAAAAAAAATAAAGGAACAAAGAACAAAGGGTTATTAGGTAGACTAGCAAAAGTGTTTTTTCCCCTTCCAAATCTACAGCAGTAAGGGAACTTTTAGGTTTTCTCAGACCTAAACATTTCAGCATTAAATATAATATTACAATAATGATACAATTATTTATATATATATATATATATATATATATATATATATATATATATATATATATATATAAAACACAGCATTAAAGGTGCTGTACCTGATTTTCACCGTTTTGAAGTGCAAAAAGCAGAAGTAGTTAATTTCCCCAAGAACTAGGGGAAGTGCCCTGTTTACAGTGTTAGGTCGCGTTATTTTTAAAAGTAACTCATTACATCACCTTGTTACTGCCCTGGAAAACTGACGCATTACGTTACTGCGCTACTGTGTAATAAAAGTAACGTGTTTGAGTACTCTTGCATTACCAATATATAACATTATTGTATAACCTGTATCGTTTGCCAACAATCTCTTTGCACAACACAGTAACATAATAATTAAAATATAAAATAAACAATCAAAGTAAACGCGTTTGACTGAGCTTTATTTATCTTTTATGCTGACAGATTACCATAATACAATGCCATACAATAAGAACGTGTAGGCCTGTCCTCAAGCAATGAAAAATATCACTAAAACAAATTAGTGAATTATCAAGGCACCGACGAACGTACCTGTTTTAGAAGACTGTAGTTTATTTAAATCAAACTCACCACATCCCTACCCTACAATAACTCCTCAGCTATAAAATAGTGATATACAAAAGGAGAAGGAGTTTTTCAAAGCGTGCATCTGAAAGTTTATTTCTCTTTAAGTGAGAGTTTTTTAATAAGTTGTTTCACGGACTTTCCTTGGCAGGAATAAAAGGACGGAATAAAACATTTTAAAAATATTTTTTTATCAAATCACATCTCTACCATCCAGAAGTCGGAGTTGAATTTAAAAATACTATTTTATTATAAATACATTTATTGGATTCTTAGAATATAGGCCCTACTACCATATATCTACATTATCTACATAATTATAGTTATCAATGCAAGAAATTGAAAATAATAAACAATATTCTGAAGTAATGATTATTCTTTATTTTTAGAACTTTTCATTTAACAGGTTTATTTCAACAAAAACTGGTCATATTAGACAGAGCAACATGCTCTCTTTGTTTTTATTTACTTTTGTTCACTTTTATTTTTTAATTTGCCCACCCTTTTCTTTTAAATTTACTTTGATTCAGAACTCAACCCCTGAAGCAAACTCAGCCTAGCTAGAGGCAATAGCTGACAAAAGTGACAGTAAAATCACGAAAACTAACACCAAACCACCATAAAACACACCCCACACGACCCACACAACCCACGGGTCAAGAAATACAGAACAACACGAAAAATAAGCCGCAGAGAGGCCGAGAACAACAAACAAGGCGCTAGCCTAGCCTAGCTCCCAACTTAGCTCGCTTTATTAAAACTTACTTTATTCATTTTTGACAACTTGCCTCATATTTCCGTTATAAGCTGCATAAACTGTTATGAATGAATGCCCCGCACGCAAACGCCCCTTCTAGTGTCCTGATTTCTGTCATGTTTTGATTTCTGACATGTCTTTGTGCATTAATGCATTTTCCTGTTGTGTGAAGCCCTTTGAATTGCCTTGCGTACAAATTGTGCTCTAAAAAAACTTGCCTTGCCTTCTTTGACAGAGCAAAGCAAAGCAGCAGAGGGTTGGAGCTCCAGATCACCAGTGGTCATCTGTATGTGTAAAATACAGATCAGTTTAAGTATTGAAAGTAGTGTTGTGCCGGGAGTTCCTGTACAGGCCTTACTGGCAGATGACAGGCGGCTTGAGCCATTTGGAGAAAGTTAAGAATCCCTGGGTAAAAATCTGTGCTTACAACATTGAAGGAACTCATTAAAACATATAAACTAAACAAAATCTGTTAAAATCTTAAACTGGTTGCCTATCTTATCTTATGACCAAGGTTTTACACCTAGCAGCACAAATCAGAGATTTTAAGTCTGAAAAACAAAAGGTACAGATCTTTTCACTCTAACCTGTCGCACAAGCTTGTTTTATGAATTTAATCACCAGAGATTTTCAGTATAGTTTGAATTCAGGGCAAAAGGTGTTGATGTGGACAACAGTGGGTGTGGATTGTTGAATGTGTATTGAAAACAGTGTGTCACATGTATCTGCAGCGCTTCAGTGTACCTCCGCTGGCGAGACCAGGGACAAGAGGCTGTTTAGGTTCGCTTTGGCATTTTGCTCATAAGAGTGTTTGCCACGGTTTGCCACTGGTCCACAGTAATGTAAATAGGGGCATGGTCACTAAATGTATTGTGCACATCATTGGTTTTTTGATCAGTGCAGACTTATAAACAAAAAAATGCAAAAGCTTTTCCTCAGATTTAGGAACATTTGCGTATGACTATTCCAAGTAGTTGTTTCTCATGGTTCAACATATGAATGAGAGAACAGAATAGGTGAATTGTGCTAACAGTTAATTCATGGTAGGTATAGACACTTCAACACAATTCTACAGTTTAGTTTGGTGTAATCCTGGAAGCTGCAAAAAGTAAAAGAATACTTATTTTCCTAATTCATCAAAGCTCAAAATCATATTGGCATATTGAAGCAATCAATATCAAATATTACATCTGAAATTGGAAAATGGGAGTTTTCTTATTCAACATTATTTCCGACATCCAAATCTTCGAAATAAGCCCTTCTATGTTGTTTGATTTTTCAACCAACATCTTGTCTTGGTTTTTCCTAGGCATTGTGTAACACAGATTTTCAAAAAGCAAAACAGCCCTTTGGCGTTTCGACATTTTCATAAAAAATATACAAAATCTAAAAGATGAAACGAAAAACAGCAAAACTTTATTTTACAGGCAAACTGACAGAGAAGGGCTTTTTTGGCTTGAGTGGATCCACAACTGCAGCATTTTTCTGGGCTAGCACTGCGCTGTTTGAAGCTTGCAGATATGTTTTAATCATTTGCCGCCTTAATGATGACACTCCATTTATTATTAATAGGCCCGATCCCTCTTCTTTCGCTCAGTCCGCTGTTCCAGTGCCTATATTAGCTGCTTTGCGCCCTATTTGATCTAGCCGTAATTACACCGCTTTTTGGTCGTTTTGATCACACTACAAGCTTTGTGTTAAGTAAAGGCTTGGTTGAAAGTTTTTTTTTCTTTGTTCCTTCTTCTCTTTTCTTTCCTATTCCACTGAGGTTAAACTGCCAGAGCCACGTAGAGCAAACTTTGTGTCGTGTTCAGGAGATAAAAAAGTGGGATATTAAATGTTTACCTTTGCGTTAGAATATACAGTGTTAAAGAAAAAAAATAGGAATATTTTATCTTTGTATTCCCAGGTTGAAGAGATTTATTGTAAAGAAGCGATTTATCCTGTATGGTGCGGCTGTTTAGCACTTCTGAGACTACATAAGAAACAACTAGCAAGATGAAGCAAATAGTTTGCTTAGATTTGGCTTTTAGTATAGTCATTTTGCAAAGGTCATCACATTGAAAAGGGAAGTACATTTGTCACAGTGCCACAGTAGTAGTTTGGTTTAACCCTAAAGTAAGGTTGTAAAAAAACACAAAAACAAGAACAACAATACCCACAATAATGACATTAGACGTTAATTAAAAATCGTAAAAAATTATAGGCTATTGTTATTTTTATTTTTTTTACAATAAAACACCTGCAATTGAAAACAAATCTGGTGCCATGCTTTGGAACAATCAAAGTTAAGCAGAGCAACTCTAGATCAGATTAAATAGTTGTATCCATAAAATCATAATTGTATGCATTAACTGGACTCTAACCTCAATATTCTCACCATTAGTTCAACATTCCATCTTGATTACTATTGAGCTAACACGTTACTTATTCAGACCGACAAGACTTCCTATTGATTACCCAGGTCTATAGATTCAAGATGACCTTTCTTCTTATCATAAACAACATGAATAAATTATGTTTTGTATCCAATGAAAACTAAACTTGGAAGAGGTGATTGAATCCTAGGCCGTTTGCTGATTTTGAGAAAGTGAAAAATGATAAACTGCTCAGGGAACCTTTGCGGGCCAACAGATCAATAGCCGTGCTCGGAAAATGAAGACGTTCTGCTGGGTTAATTAGAATAAAGTATGTTAATCAATTCAGGCGAAGTGGCAACAGCGGCTGGTAACGCGGCCTAAACGAGTCTGAAATAGTCCCATAAACGGAGCAATTAGAGCGAACGACAGCGAGAGAGGGTCGTTAGCTTTAAGTAAGAAGAGATTTGGGTTTGTGCCAGCGTGAGGATCTATGGTGGTGTCATGTCCGTCCCACTGTGCCCCTCTGGGGCACAGTGGGACGGCAGGTGAGGTAAGAGAGAGGGATGAAGGGGTGATTTTAAGACTTTTTTTAACCGTGAAATATCCAGATTCTCATATTAGCTTTTCTTTCATGTGGAAACAACAAAATGCTCCCATCTGCACCTAAATAATTATGTTTTAATGTTTCACAGAATCCTCTTAATTTATAGAATCACATGAGACATTGTAACTTCAAAGGTGGAGACATAAGTAGCACCAACACACACCAAACTTACAATCTTGGTCTTGATACGATTTTGACAGGTCGTACTAAAGGATTTGTTAATATCTTATTATAAGTCTGATTTATTAGTGTTGTAACTCCAAAAAATTAGGGACATTTAGAGTTATTACACTAACTTTCAATATTCATTGTATAAGTTCACACAGAATAATCAATCCAACTCAAACTCACTGACAAATTGTTTAATTGTTTTATGGACTGCCATAGTGAAGCATTTAACAATAAATTTAACAAATAAAATATATATATAAAATTATAAATAATAATAAAATGATAATGAAAATTAAATGCAAGTATTTTTCCATATTCCAACGGAAAATCAATTAAACGTTTTAAACCTGTCCTATTTCTTCCACAAACAAAACATTTTACATGTGAAATCCAATACAAAACATTTACATTTGTAATTTCTTAAATTCTTTCTACTTTTTTAAATGTGTAAATTAATCTTGGTATTTGTTTGGATACCTTGGATTTCTTACCAATGCAAATTATAAACCCGGCCCATTCATACCATAGATATTTAACAAAACATTTACTAAAGAATCCATCTTTGTTTTAGATGTCCTGTGTCACAGCTCGGGGAGCAGAGGGGCGCTGCTGCTGCCAGATGGGGAATTACAGCTCCGCACTCTCTTAGGGGCACAATTTGGCTTTCATCCAAATGGCTAATTTAGCTAAAAACGCAAATATATTTGGAGAAAACCTCACAAACAAAAGCAAACATTAACGAAACCATTTCACTCATCTGCATCTCATTGAGCTCATTATCACTACTTAGCTACATGGGGTCATTAGCCTAGCCAAGCGTGAGTTGGTGCCACGGAGGTTGGTGCACGTACCAAAGCCCTAGCATAGCAGGGTATATCAGAACAAGCATGTATCAGAGGGCTAAGATTATTTTATATCCCCCTACTAGAAAGAGCATCGCCGCTGTTAGCATACACACCAAGGAAGTCAAATGTAAATCTATGCCGGGCCCCCTTACTGTGCGCTGAATCCACAGGAGTAAGGAGCTGTCGTTTAATGTATTGTGTGAAGAAAGAAATGAGAATTACATCCTCAATCCATCCTGGTTTGTGTCTGAAAGGGTGGACGCCGCAGGATCTACTAATTAAATGTAATACATTATACATTAAAACAGAGTTTGTTTTAATAACACCACAAACACTAAATGTGGAAATGACCAGGGAAACAATAGAGCGGAAGTTCTCTTGTCTTGAGGCTGTTACTCTCCTGCTGAAACTACATGTAACAGGTCCTGTTAAGCTGCACTGAAACCTGTAAGGTACACTTTATTTTCTCCATAGGAAAATTCGTTCTCTGCATTTGATCTTCAAAGCTGGGGTCTTCCTGTCAAGAGCAGTGGTCACTACAGTGCAGTCCCAGCTCCAGCTCCAGCTCCAGCTCCAGCTCCAGCTCCAGCTCCAGCTCTTGCTCTAGTCTTGGTCAGGACAATCACTTGAGGATTTTACCTTAGGTGCTTGTTTTGGGTTGATCGGGTAAACCAGAGCAAACTCACCCAGACACAGAGAGAAACATGCAAACTCCCAGGAGTAACACCCACGACCTTCTTGCTGTGAAGTGGGGAGTGCTAGCCACTCTGTTGAGTTGTTTTGATTGATTGATTGATTGATTGATTGATTGATTGATTGATTGAAAGGAAGGAAGGAAGGAAGGAAGGAAGGAAGAAGGAAGGTGTGAATGTTTAATTGAAGAATTTGTTCTTATTCAATTTAAATTACATTTCTATATATTAGTCTGCTGAAAAAAAAAACGCGAGAGGTCCTAGTGTGCTACCCCGAGGTACTGTCTTTTAAAACACAAAGAATGACCAATAGTTAGATTTGGATAGATATATACTGTATTGCAGCTTACAAAAATATAATTATGTTTTATACCATCAAGGATCAATTAATGAATATTGATAAATGCTTCAAACTACAGCACATTACAAACTTCCCTAATCCCATGCTACACACTGTAGAATTAAAGATACATAACAACAACTTGATTATAATAGGTCAAGTTTTTTAACAAAAATTAACAAAAAAGCACATTAAAATGTATTGCTAAAAAGAGTTAAGTTTCCGCTCCCAGTGCACTAACTGGGTGTACCCGATTTTAAAAATATACAAATAATAGCAATAAATCAATTAATGCAATTTCCTAATAAATGCACATGTTCTAATACAACTAATTGTGCATGGCTGGAGATTAGGAGTTCTATTCCCACCTCTTATGAATTATGAATGAATGTCTTGTCATTGTTAAGGAAAACCGGTCTAATTGTGAGCTTATTCAAAAGATATGTATCCCACGGCAGAGGCGAGCAGGGATTCAACCGCAACATGGCTGATCTATATTCAAAGCTGAAACTGGCTAATTGAAGCTAAGGGGCTTGGCTGGATCAGAATGGACCAAGCAGTCAGCAATTTGAGGTGTCCATCTTGTGAAAATGAGCAAAAAGATTGAACATATCACTAGAAATTCACTATGAACCAGAAGCATTTTCAAGCTCAAAGGATCAACTATAATTTTGAGAAAATATAGTATTCCAAAATGGAGATTATGCATTTAGGATGAATAAATAATGCAAGTACTGTACTCTTCAGACTATACAGCACTCCTGAATAAGAGCCACTCACATGAAATCTACAAAGAAAATAGAAATTGTACATATATGGACCGCACCTGAGGCTGAGCAAAATAATATATATGTTTGCCGTAACCCGACCGACCCGGTATGAAACTAGCCGACTGAAGAAAAAAAAATTCAGCATTTTGTTGAAAATACGTCAAAATCATTTATTTTTCAATTTTTTCGCCGACTCACCGACCAGTCTTTACAAAACTACTGTGTCGAATATTTTTTTATCACGTTGTTAACCATGTCTTTCATCTCAAAGAACTGATGCCGCACTGCGCAACACATGTGTGTTTTCTTAGCAGTCCTTCACATGCGTCTGTGACGAAACAGAATGCGCACCATGTTAATATATTGCTTTATACTAGTTAATTTGCCTCTGACGGCACCACTGAAGTGTCCATAGGACATGTGTTTCTCTATCAGGGTGTGAAATTTGACTTACGCAATGCATTCTGGGATTGAAACACCCCCAGTAGCGTCATCACAACAAAGATGGCGGCGCCCGTGTCCCCCGCATGTTCCCCCCGCTCGCCTTCGCTAAATAAAAGATAGCGGCGTACAAAAGGTCGATTGAAATATCTTAAAATCATGTCTCCCGATCGGGTTGATAGAGACGTTTTCCGTCATGGACTGTTGAAGCCTGACCCCTGGTGGTCACTCCGAGTCAAAAAATGGCAAAATTTGGATCTTTTTTGTTGCCTTCAAAGTAAAAAAAATAAGAATTTGCCTACCGTCCGACCCACTTGAAAAATGTTGACTCGGATTACAGCAAACAGACAATTTATTTGGGGTAGCCTGACAATAAACCGCATGTGCCCACATTGTAACATGAGATATTTACACATATAATAGAGATGCTTCTTTTGAACCGGGGCAGCAGTCCACTGCGCCATGGGTCTAATTAGACTAATTTATCAGTGAATATGTGTTGGATTGTAATAAAACACACATCATTTTGAATTTTAATATACAGAGAACACATCACGGCAATCCCTACTGTCCCCTCTGTCCTTGATGACTCTGTGTGAGCTGATTTATGAGTCTGTGTCTTCACATCTGGTTTTAAATCTGCTCCAGAGCTTGTGCTTAGCTAGTGAGTGTTGCGGTGTAACATGATATTTACACAGAAATATTTTCAGCGTTAGTGAAGCACAGATGAGATATCTCATGTCCGGCTCCATGTGTCTTTGGGATCTGCCAGGCTAGATTCACTTCCTCATTAAATTTCTCCGTGAATATGAGTCTGATTATAATAAAAATACAGCATTTTGAAGCTTAAAATATAGGGAACACGATGTGTCCTCTGGACAGTGATGTCTTTTTCTGCAGTGTGTCAAACGCTTGCGCTTCCAGCTAGATTGCCCCCCGGTGGCCGCTAGCCAGGAAAATCTATAAATTAGACGCATCATTGTAATGACCGCAGGGTTCAAAGCATGGAAAAAAGTAGTGGCTTAAAGTATGGTACGGTAGCAAAGCTAGATATTTATCCAAAAATATTATTTTTACATAACATTTTTGGATTTAGTGACAATTTCATGAAATATTATCAATTTATGGTTGGCTCGGATGCATGTAAGAGTGCAGTTTATTTTTGAAGTTAATTTTAGGAAAGTGGAACAGAATGAAAGATTTGGGAGAATTTTGGGAGCGCCATTAAAAATAAATTGTTACAAATTGTCTCGTTTTAACAAGTGACCTGAATACATGCACCAGACGCCTTCTGAGGTCAGCCTGAGAAAACTACCTCCATGTTTAATTCTGTTTTCTGTGAGTGGATAGAATTGCAAAGTTGTACTCAATAAAAAGTTGAAATACAAAAAAACTGTTTTAGCTTCAGAATTGAGGCTAACTGGTGAAATGTAACAGTTATTTTTGAAATGATATATAACATGCGTTTTCAAACTTTCACAAATATGCAACAGTTGAATGGACAAGTGGTTCTTAATATCATGTTTTGGTACAACTTCATGTTAACTAAACCTTAATTAGCTATAATAAATCATGAACAAATACCTTATAATGAACAAATAGGTATTGATATGGAGAACCCCGAGTGCAGCATTAAATTGGATCCGGCTTTAACTCAAAGATTTTTTTAAATACTACTTAATGAATAGATAAACCAATCAAAGAGCTCTTTACTAGTTCACTTTTATTTGCTTTAAATTAGCCAGAAGGACCAGGATAGCGGAAAAACTAAACTGATATGCTAATTGGGGAAGCTAATAAGAGATGCTAATACAGGTTGCAAAAGGTTTTCCTAAAAGAAATTGTTTTACAAAATCTACTTTCAAAAAATGTTTTTCTAAAAGTATTTGTTAAATTATGTATTAAATGTTCTTTTAAAACGTTTTACCATTCTGATTTTAAGTCTCTACTCTTTTCCCACACTTGCGGCCAACAGTGTGGCTAATTTATAGATTCTTACTGGCTAAAGCCTTTGAGGCAACCACTGCTTTGATTTTGGGCTTTACAAACATGAATAATATGATGATAATTTAATTTAATTCAAAAGGCCACTGGGGGGCCCTCTAGCAGGAAGTGCAAGCATTTGACACACTGTAGAATGTATGCTAAGCTTCAAAACTCTGTGTGTCAGACTCATATTCACAGAGAAATTAGTCCACTGAGGAAGTGAATATAGACGCACCTAAACGCAAAGCTACATGTGGTGCCCGGACATGCGATATGCTGCGGTCAGTTTTATAACCTGCTGCATTGAAATGAGACCTGCTGACCTGACCTGACTCGCACAATAAACGCAAAGCTACAATGTGGAGCCCGGACGTGCGATACGCTGCGGTCAGTTTTATAACCTGCTGCATTGAAATGAGACCTGCTGACCTGACCTGACTCGCGGGTCAAACAACCATCTGTGCATCACTGCCGTTTACCATCTTCCTGTGTAAATATCGCATGTTACAACATAACTCACTCACTTGCTAAGACACAGACACAGGTATATCAGTTTACACAGAATAATCAATCCAACTCAAACTCACTGAGAAATTAGTCTAATAAGAAACTGAATTTAAATGCGTGGACACATCATACAGCTGTCTTAATTTTATAGCCTGCCACACAATGAATATCTTCAAACCCGAACCGCTGGTAACCTGCAGGACCCGGCTTATATTCAGGAGCACTTGATAGTCCGAAAATTACAGTAATAAAATATTTTGTTAAAAGATTTACCAAATCAAATTAGAAACGTTGCTTTAATAAGAAAACAAAAGGGTTTGTAAATAATTGTTTAAATAACCCTTTAATTAAATTAATTGTTTTATTTATAATTTATTTATACAGGGAAAACCCAATGAGAATTTGTATTTAATTTTTTTTGGCTAACCTATTAAAAACAAAATACAGGGTGGTGGTGGTTGAGGTGGTGTGATGATCTGGGGCTGTTTTGCTGCTTCAGGACCTGGAAAACTTGCTGTGATAAAGAGAACCATAAATTCTGCTGTCCACCAAAAAATCCTAAAGGAGAATGTCTGCCCATCAGTTTGTGACCTCAAGCTGAAGCAAACTTGGGTTCTGCAGCATTACAATGATCCAAAACCAGTAAATCTACCTCTGAATGACTGAAGAAAAATTCTAAATTAAATTGAATTTACTTATCTCTGGAGAATGAGCGCAGCACCCTGGCACCATTGCGTGACGTGTACGCCAACTGTGCGCTGGTGGTGGCAGCATGGGTCCCACCTCTGATAATATCCAGCTCACGGTCGTATATATTTCAGATATCATGCTCGGATACTTTTCGACTCTAGCTTGATGTTGTCGGTCCGTGTAATTTCTAATTTAAAATGTTAAAATCCAGACATCCTTAAAAGCATAAAAGCATACATTAAAAAAAGCATACATAAAAGCAGTTAATCCAGGTAAAATCCTAACAAAACTCCTTTATAGTTTGTATTTACTATAAAACGTATCCTTAAGAAGTATAAGAATTTAGCTCAGTCTCTTAAGAAACCGAGATTCCTGCGCATGAACTAAATTAAAGCTTTACAACCTTTAACATGACACACAGGGCACTCCATAGATTCAGTCTAGAACCCCTTAATTAAGTAGTCACTAATTCTGAATCATTCTTAATAAACATTTTGTTCTTATGAATTAAGACAAAATGCTCTATTAAGGCTAATTAAGGTGTAGTCTTTTTTTTTTTTTTACCGGTTTAAATTAATGCCACATATTTTATCCAAATAAATTGTATATGTTATTAATATTAGTAGTAGTGGTAGTATATTGTTGGAGTCCAAGATAGTAGTAGTTGTCTATTGTTGCAGTCCAAGTTATTAGAAGTAGTAGTGTATTGTTGGAGTCCAAGTTATTAGTAGTAGTAGTGTATTGTTGGAGTCCAAGTTATTAGTAGTAGTCCAAGTTATAAGTATTTGTATTAGTATATTGTTTGAGTCAAAGATGTAAGTTGTAGTAGTAGTATATTGCTGGACATTAATAATGTTTTAAAGTCTTGAAATATATTAAAGTATGCACCTATAGATAAATGCTGTCCTCTGTATTTGACCCATTGTTTACTACTTGGTCAATAGTACATTGCTAAAAAGGGCCAATGGTGCATGTTTTAGCTCTATAGATTCACCTGTGCTTCAAATACTCACTGTTTATTGGTACTTGTTCATACATACTAAATCCAATAACAGTTTACAAGTCAAACCCTGGATTGAATGGGCAAAGAAAGCGATGACTCATGATGAAAGTTAAGTGCACGGCGCGGGTACATAAGTCAGCCAGGGATAAGGCCTGGCTGCGTGATGGTGGTCAGACTGGATGGACCTCATACTTTATCGGCTAAGGATGTCAACATGCCCTTATAACTCCCCCACAGCACTTTATCACTGTGCTCAGACTCTATAAAACGCACCTTATTACACTAAATCTGTCCGTGGCTTTAATATGGATCACTATTTGATGTCTCGCCATCCATCAAACACCACACTACACCAAAGTCAATGGCGGCAGGATGGATCTCCGCTGTCCGACTTTTGCTATTCTCAACAGTGACGGCTAACATTTCACCATAGCGCAGCTTGACATTTGCAGTAAGCGATCCAGTCAGGTCAACATTCAGGCTTGTGCAGAGAATTTTCTTGCTTTTTGAGGTCAAAACAGATATTAAAGATAAAGTATAATTTTAAGGAAACCACTTTTAGACACATATGTTTTGGTTATATGACGTTTTAGACCTGAAAAATAAAACAAAATGAAAAATACTATTCAGAAGAAAAGCGGTTAAAATGAGGCCAAAATCAACAGCTGCTTGTTTTAACCTTGAGATACAAATTTATATATTCAAAATACAGGTGTCCAACTGTGGCCTAGGAGCCAAATGTGGACCTCAGACCAATTATCATTAATATTATTTCGGGCGTGTATTTTTTCTCAACCAAATTTGAAAGGTTTATTAGTCTACCAAGATGGATACCATCTATTAACCAGATATTACATTTTCCTTGATATCCTTGGGAAACAAAATTTCTTTCCCAATATTCTCATGCATGCCAATCGAAACTGCTATCCAACCCGTCCTAATGTCCTGTACAGTACAGCCAAAGCACAAATCAAAAATCCACCCAAAATCCACCCAGCCATTCTTGACAACATACCAAGCTATCAGAAGTAATTTTGGCCTGCAATTTTGTCAGCCCCAAATGTTAGGTTACGATAGAGAAAAGATGAAACACTGTTGAAAAATATAAGAGATATTGGTCGGATTCTATGGTGGGCTAATAATCAGGATCTGTGGCCAAAACCTCCAGCACTAGCACTGGTCTGTGTCCCTTTGTTGTATCCTGCCTTGGGCTCTTTCCTTGGCATCGATCCCCGCTTTGCACGTCTCTCCTGTGGGTATTGAAATTCCCCCCTCATCTCTCTCTGGCCCCCACTTTAGCGCCGTGCTTCTGTCAAACACCACACAGCGGAAACAAATTAGATTTAGTGTCCAACAGGAGATGGGGACCACCCTTTTGTTCACTTTGGTAAACATGAGCAGGCGTGCTTAATGGACTGTGTTAAGGGCCATTTGGAGTTAAATGACAAAATGCAGATGATTTGTGCAGTTCGAAATATACTGCTTGTGTAGATATGCAAAACATGGCCTTCATTTATTATTCATAAGAAACCTGCCTATGTCCTGATTTTTGTTCATTTTCAGCTTGCTTCGTGATTACTGGCATTGTGTGTTTATTGGCTTGAAAAAACATACTTACTACTGTGAGAAGGGTTCCCTTTCCACAGATCTGACCTGTAACTTGCACTAGTTGAACTTGTTTTCATAATTTTCATTATTCAGACCTAAAACCAGGGTGCCTGATTTTCTAACCACAACCAAATAACCACAAAAAGATAAACTAGACATACAAATCTGTCGAACTAGCTCTGCTTTAGGACAGCTTTTTCAGAGGGAAAAGTGAAGCAGGTTTGACAACCCTTGCACAGCCAATCAGCTGTCATTCTAAAGTGTCATATAGTGACTCACATGGCTCCTACTTGTACGTTAGCAATAGATAAAAATGCTCTATAATTAGATGAACTCACCGCTAGTGGTCTGATTTGTGTCACAAAGTCCTGCTTTTACAAAACACTTCATATATAATAATTATTTATTTATTTACCTTTTTTCAATGTAGTTTGTTTTACTGATTTTAGTTGTATTCTTAGTTAATTCTCATCAATTACTCAAGAAACTACCAAGTGCATATTAGGGCCTTACCAGCAGAGTGTTCGCCCCTTGGTGTGGAGGCTGGCGGTTCAATTCCAGCCAAAACATAATGATGAGAATGATTGCACCAGAGCATCTCATACCTATAATAACCATCAATACTTAGCTTTCACTTGTAAGTAAAAAAAAATGAAAACACGTTAGCATTGTAGGAATTATGAGCCCCGTAGACCCCTGAGATTAGCTGGTACTGATCTCTTGGTGGTGCCTATTGTGCCTCTTTTTCTTTTTATGCCTCCAAGATGTGGGAACTCTAAAATATTACTGCAAATGTGTACATTTTATGAATTTTAAATTCTATGTAAAGCACTTTGAGTTGTCCGTATGCAAGAAAAGTGCTATACAAATAAAATTGACTTGACTTGACTTGACTTGACCAGGAAGTCGCAGCAAAGGTGGTATGAGGACATCCTTCAGACACATACTGGAAATACAAGCCGGAACACATTTAGAAAAGTATCAAAGTTCTATTAGAGTTCTGATCATTGGAATATTTCAAAGTGTTGCCGCCGCTGGCCTGAGGCGCTCATTCTTAGTTTAACATTAACGCTTATGATTGAAACATGAGTGATGATGGTTGTAGAGAAAGGCCCCAGGGCGGAGGTGTCTTCCACATCTAATGAAAGAGAAATGCATAAAAGCCTAGACTGTGTGACACCTCTTCCATACCGCCCATCCCTCCCATTTCTGAGGAGATATAGACAATTATAAGTACTTGGAAACAATTTTAAAAAGAGTATTATAGTCGCACCATTGTAATTATCTTATATTATTATTATTATTATTATTATTATTATATTATTTGATAGCAGTGACGTACGGTGAGGTTCACTAGCCCTGAACCTTACTGCTATCACTACAAATCAGTCAGATTTACAAATGCGAATGAACCCAAAAGAGCACCTTAAACATAATTTAATTGACAGCAGACAATGAGTTATGCTATTTATCTCATTGCAGCATTCTTTACACAAACACGTGACACAATTTACAGAAGGTCAAAATTAATTCCATTTGAGCCTATTTCAAGCCAAAATAAGTAAAAGTATCTGTTGTGAATAGGAAATAAACGAGTTCAAGAACGAAGACGATTCAACAGTCCACGGGCTCAGGAGCGCCCTCTGCCATGAGGTAGGCGCACTGTTTGCCTCACCGTGTGAACATTTACTGCGGTTATATAATTCATCTGCGAGCCTAAAACACGTTTCTGAACTACATTTCATACATTATCCAGAATATGGAAGCACAGAGCATATTGTCAGATTGTTTTATTTTGTATATACAGAGGGACATTAGGACACATTATTTGCATCGCACCTGCTTAGTTTGTGAGGCATTATAGTGTGCTCCAAGAGGCAGGGCGAGGTGCTGCCTCGTCGCCCCGCCTCCCCCGTTCCTCCCTGTATCTGAACTGAATTTTATTGTTGCATATTGGATTGAAGGGAAAGGGGGTTTAAAACACATACCAGATGACAAATATTAACACTCATTGTTTTATAAGAACAGGTGAGGCACTGCCTCCCCTGAATGCATGTCACTGTTTGATAGCCATCAAAATTACCTTATTTTTTGTATAATGTGTAATGATGTCCCACAGGGGTCGGCACTGAGGCCATTTATTCTGATTTTCTTTTTTTCCCCAATTAATCTTTTTAAAAAACATAATGACATTAAAATAATTGTATTATTGACCTCATGTATGCAATTTAGTTTGTATGTATGCAAATTAGCTCACTTGGCGTTAAGAGGGATATAACCTGTTATCTATGGTCAAACATGTATTTTTGTACAGTTAAAGACATTTGGAAATATTACCAAATATTACCATTTGGTGAAAGAAACATCAACATTCAGTATGCAATGTTTCTCACCAGTTCTCAAGTCATCCTTTCTGACAGCTAACATTCAAGTGATTGGACTGTCTCTTCTCATTTTAAGAGTTAGAGATCCACTGCTGACCTTTATCTTATACCACAGCTTTCCATTATGAACTGTCGAGCAGCCTCTTCAAATCACAAGTTAGGAAACAGAGCAAATACCATAGACCATTTTCTACTTTTGACCACTAAAATTACACACACAATTATGAAGTGGAGCTGGTTGACCATAAAGGGAAACATTTATCTCTAATCTCTTACTTATCTCTAACTTTGATCTAACAACTGTCGAAAAAATGTCTCTTCACTTCTAATGAATTATGAACTCCTACTACTACTGGTAAATTGCAACCTGCCTTCATTCTAGCCAACTGAAGTATTATTAATGGTCATTCCTTAACAATCCAACTTGAAAGTGGTTATTTTTCAAAAAGCGTGTAAACAAAAACTCAATTACCAGAAAAATTTACGTTTTCACAGATATGATCTTTATGTACAGCCAGGCAGAAGATTGGTTTATAGACTTCAAAAGTTAAGTTTAAATTTGGAGCCCTAATTAAAAAGTCAATTAAACGTGCGAAAACAAGTGAAAAATGTACATTATGGGAATGGGCCAAAGCCAAAAAAGAACAGTTTTGAAGATATGGGCTGTGTTAATATTTTCCTGGTTTAGTACTGGTTTAGTCCTGATGTTGATTTAATTTGGTACTGTTCTAGTCCTGATTTAATTAGTGGGTTTTACATGTTCATGATTTTTTTTAAACTTTAACCTTAATTTATTAAATGATTTGAACATTTGTGTTTCTTGTACTCCTCGTTTGGATATGATTAATATATGTCCTTGCTTTTCAAATGATAAATCAGATGTTAGGTCTAGAAAGGTACTTTTTCAGTTGATCTGAGTACAGTAGTAATTATAATGTCTTTGACTACGACTTTGTACTTCATCTGGAGTAATATTATTTTGAAGTTACTTTTGAGTAAAATTGTTGTCTATTCTACCCAGTTCTGGTCTAGTCCAAGTTCATTTCCAGGTTTAGTTCCAACTCTAATGTGCTGTGTGCACATATGTTAACATCCATGAAGTTCACTTACCAGTGAGGTTGCGCAGTCCAAGTTGCCTCAATCCATAGTAGCCATCACGTCTGTAGTTGAGGAAAATGGCAAGAGAGTAACGACCTTCATAGAGTTTGGTGCCTCGGATGATTCTCAGATTCTCCAGGGGAAGGTAGTCGAACTGGTTTAGCGCCACCAAAACGTAGCCTGTCACTTCTCGAATGGACTGTGGGGACAAAAGTGAATAAGAATAAGTGTGTGTACAGTATTTTAACAGTTCAAGACTGACATTGTGACAATTTCATTATTTTACATTGATGCAGGATAACCATTTCTATCTGATGTGTTCTATTTGGCCAATTAACATGACATTTAAATATAATACATTAGATAATAATGTATGAAATTTGAACACTGTCAAAACAAAATAATAAAAAAAATGGCTGCATACTAAAAATATGTATATGTTACAGTGCTTACTGTTACATCTTACTGTTACTACTAAGATATGTATTTTATGCTTAGAGAAAAAAAAAGTTAAAACATTAGATCTAGCATAAACTATTAAAACTTAATCTTAAAACAAAAATTTTAAAAATCCCTAAAAAATTCTCCACCAACTATTTTTAAGTGTCATGACCAAAGAAGAATAATGTCGTCATTCAAAAACGAGCCTTGTCTTCTCCGCTTTCTATTTTGACACAAAGCTGAATTTTAAAACACCAGGACTGCCTCGCTGAATACACTTAAACCACTAATGGATTCCTCTCATTTTCTCTGTGCCGAGCGTGCTATTTGCATTTCCAAATGTCAAGCTCATGAAAAATTTGGACATACGGTCTGGAATGATTAAAATGTCAGCTCGATTGCAGAGTGATTACACTTGTCTGATTAGAAGCCCTCAGTCGGCATGTCTAAGGACTACCAACACACTTTTAAAAGCACTATATTGCATCAATTTCACGGATTGAACTTGATTCTTGGTGCAATAATGAGAGGAAACAGATATCCTTAAGTGGGCTGATTTGGTCCCAAGTGGTTTGCTGTAGAGCACCATTGTCGACCATAGCTTTTATGCAACAAATGACCTTCTTTCAAAGTCAGGAAAAGTTACATGATTAGATGAGGCAAATTATACAACTTCAGAGACAAGAAAACCAACATAGATATTGTCTAAGGGTAGAATATGCAGTTTGATGTACATCCTGCCAGTAAAAGTAGGAGCTTAAAGAGACTATTTGCTATTATTTTTCAATGCACTATGGAGTCAGGATTAAAAACAGCTATATTCATGATTATGTTAATAGCCATTAGATTGAAATTGGTTGTTAAATGGTGATTAAATAGGCAGTAACATTGACTTGGGATTGACCGGGAACGAAGATATAATGGGCTTACTAGTGAACAAAGAGGCTAGTTTGATAGTAAACAAAGAGGCTAGTTTGTGTTTTTGGTGAAACCAAAAACACTCTTTATCAGGAGGTCCTGCCCGGTGGGCAGGTTCTACTCAGACTAGGATAAATATTTGAGTTCCCGGTCTTGATTCGCAGATTGAGAATGACTCTCCGATGAGTGTTGAAACGTTTCCTGATGACTACAACTTTTATAGTCGAGGAGAGAGCGGTGCAGATGAGGGGAAACATCCCTCTGTCTTGCCTGATACAGGACACGCACACATCCCCCAGCGCTGTGGACAGTAGTGATGTGCGGTTGTGTTTTGATGCACAGGTTGGGTTGGACCGGGACAAGAAACTCTCATTTCATTGCGAGGCAGGTTTGGACAGGTTATAAAATACTGACCGCGTCTTGTACATCCGCGCTCCACTTGTATCATTGCGTTTTGCTTCGTCTAAATTCACTTCCTTGTTTGGCTCGTTTCTCCGTTAATATGTGACTTATTGTAATAAAACACTATAGCTTACTACACTACTCTCTCCAAAATCTCTCAACTGAGTGTTGAGAGATTATGATAATAATGTGATAAATATAGCCGCAAGCGGCAATGATCGGCCCTCGCCACGCCGCCGCCACGCCGCCGCCACGCCGCAAGAGGAGGGGGCGCTAACGCGCCCCAATTGTCCTTTTAGTACGCCTACTGCTGAATCTGTGACGCTGTCACATCTTCTCCCCTTTGTTTTACCATCAAAAAGCAATTATATTTTGAATTCTTGGCAAAATGTGCGGCTTTGCCGCACAGACACCGTGACTCTTTGAATAAAAATGTGGATAACTTTTGATGGTCCACTCCTGAAGATGAGTCTCACCAAATTTCAGGTTAATAGGGCTGACGCCCTAAGAGGAGTTTGTGAAAGTCTAAAGTGTAAACATGTTCTGGCGATTTCCCCATTGGAATAACATGGAAGGTTTCGGTCATCGTTACGGCAAAGCCATAACAATTATGACATGGGTCTCATTTACTTTTTTGATGGGTATGCCAAAATTGAGTTGTGTGTCAAATTTCATATAATTTCGCAAAACTAAATATTTAACCTCCATATAAAATCTGTAGGGGGCGCTGTGGCTCCAAATTAATTTATTTCACTTCAAGTAGGTTTAGGGCAAAGAGTTTAACAACTGATTCTAATTTGACGCAATTCGGACTTTATCTGCGCAAACGGCAGAAATGTTAAATTTGGGAGATTTCTGAAATTCTAGCTACAGTTTGCGGCTTCGCTGCACAGAGACCGTGACAGGTATCAATGTAATTTGGATAACTTTTGATGTCCCACTGCTCAGTAGCATTTTCACCAAATTTCAGCTTTTTAGGGCCAACGCCCTGGGAGGAGTTCGTAAAAGTACGACGTTTGGAAAAACTCCGAAGTCATGTTTAGCCATTTTTGAAGCAATATGGCCGACATTTGGTTGGGCGGACGGCGTTCCCGTAATAATATTTTTTACTTCTCTTGTCACCATCTACCTCTGCGGCAAATTTCATGATTCTACGATCAGATTTTTTTTGGGTCATTTCCCATCTCTCAATGCATTTTTGGTACATTTGGGGGCGCTGACGCGCCAATTTTTTATTTTAGAAAAGGGAAATAGCCAGAATGTAGAGAGGCACGATTTTTAGAGGTGTGCAAATTTTTGTGACTTTTCGTCAATGTTCACAGGGTGAAAAATAGGGGGGTTGGTCCCGAGAAGAAAGAAAGAAAGAAAGAAAGAAGAAGAAAGAATTAAAGCCGCAAGCGGCATCCAACGGCCCTCGCGGGCCGCCGGCCTTCCGACTCTGCGCTTTCGACTTGATAAAGATGGCGCCCTTATTGTGTTGAATTAAAAAAGAACTTGACAGACGGCGACACATTGGACATGGCCAATCCAGTGCAAATGAACACAAATGTCGGTCAAATGTGCGGGTCCGCCGCACAGAGACCGTGACACTTGGAATAAAAATATGGATAACTTTTGATGCCCCGCTTGTGTAGATGATTTTCCCCAAATATGAGCTTGATCAAGCTATTGCCCTTAGAGGAGTTTGTTAAAGTGTGAAGCGTAAATGTGAACATTTCAGAGATTTCGCTGTTTTCCCATTTCTGATATATATTTGCGGGTCCGCCACACAGAGACCGTAGCACTTAGAATCAAAATATGGATAAGTTTTGATGCCCCACTTGTGTAGATGATATTTTCCAAATATGAACTTGATCGGACAATCGCCCTAGGAGGAGTTTGTTAAAGTGTGAAGCGTAAAAATGTGGTGATTTGAGCGATTCTACGATTTTCCCATAAGGATAACATGGGATGTTTCTGTCATCGCTACGGTTACGCCGTACAAAATATGACTTTGGCTCTCATACTTTATGATCAGGATGGCAAATTAGAATTTTGTGCAAAATATAATGTCATTTGGAAAAACTCTACTGTTTATAGGCCACTCTGAAGGCCAAATAGTCAGAATTCTGGGAAACGTTTGCGGCTCCGTCGCACAGAGACCGTAAAAGCTATCCTTAAAATTTGGATAACTTTAGATGCCCCACTTGTCTAGAGGACGTACACCGATTTTGAGGTTGGTGGGCAAAACGCACTAGGAGGAGTTCGTTAAAGTGTAAAACATAAAAATGTGGTAATTTGAGAGATTTTGCGGTTTTCCCATAGGGATAACATGGGAGGTTTCTGTCATCGCTACGACTACGCCGTAAAAATTTAGGCATTTTTGTGTTTGGCTTTTGTGATTGGGACGGCAAAATAAAATTTTGGGTAAAGTTTAGACAATTTTGGTAAAACTAATTTTTGACCTTCAATGTTAATTTAAAGGTCACTCTGTAGGGGGCGCTATCGCGCCCATTTCAATTTTGTCAGCCTAAACTGGTCCAAACTAGAAAGTTTAACAACTGATTCAAATTTGGTCCTAATCGGACTGGTTTTGATCAAAAGGGAGCAATTTTTAGATCTGCAATATTCCAAAATAAGTTGTCCAACTTTGCGGCCGCGCCGCACACAGACCGTAAAAGGTAACTCAAAAAATTGAATAACTTTAGATGCCCCACTTGTCCAGAGGACGTCCGCCGATTTTGAAGTCGGTGGGCAAAACGCCCTAGGAGGAGTTCGTCAAAGTTTGACGTGAACAAAATGGCTAACACAGCTTGTTTTCATTTTCAAAGGAAGATGGCGGGCATAGGGTAAGTCTGGAGGCGTGGCCACAGTAATATTTTTTTTTTGTCCTCACGAGAGGAATGCGTGTCCCAAATTTCGTAGCTCTACGACAAAGTTGACCTCGGGGCGTCTCCCATAGGCGCAATGTATTTTGACTTTTGTCGGTGGCGCTGTCGCGCCATTTTTTAACGAAAAAAAAAATGGCCCAGAAAAAATCAAATTTTTCGCCGATTCTGAATTTTGGGCAAAGTTTGGTGAGTTTTTGAGCATGTTCAGGGGGTCAAATTAGAGCTCAAAAAGCAGAAGAACAAGAAAAATAAAAATAATAATATTTTTAGCAAAAACAATATAGCCGTTTCCACTATAACAACAAATTATACATCGTTTGAAAGCTCTAAGCCTTCCCCATGCCGCCATGGGGTGGAATCATCATTACGAGCGCTTACGCGCTCGTCACTCCCTATTCCGTCGGGATGCCCCGCCCACTCCCCATAGACTTCCATTGATTTGAGCAGATACAAGCATGGCCCATGCCTGCGGCATGGATTCTCGCGTACGGGACGATGCCAGGAGGGTTTTTGGAGGAATGCAGCGCTTCGCGCTGCTGTTGTCAACAATTAGTGAATGGGCTACGCCCATTCACTAATTGTTGACTATTTCTGTCATAGCAGGAGTAAGTATGCATGATCCATGCCTTCGGCATGGGCTAGTTCACTGTACTTCCCAGGGGCGACGGGGTACCAAACATGCGGGCTGCGCCCGCATGTTTGGTCAGACAGTTGCAACGCTGCCTTCGGCAGCGTTGCGGGAGCAATAGGCCCTCCGCCCTGCTGGGGCTCGGGCCTAATAATAATATTTTTAGCAAAAACAATATAGCCGTTTCCACTATAACAACAAATTATACATCGTTTGAAAGCTCTAAGCCTTCCCGATGCCGTCATGGGGTGGAATCATCATTACGAGCGCTTACGCGCTCGTCACTCCCTATTCTGTCGGGATGCCCCGCCCACTCCCCATAGACTTCCATTGATTTGAGCAGATACAAGCATGGCCCATGCCTGCGGCATGGACTCTCGCGTACGGGACGATGCCAGGAGGGTTTTTGGAGGAATGTAGCGCTTCGCGCTGCTGTTGTCAACAATTAGTGAATGGGCTACGCCCATTCACTAATTGTTGACTATTTCTGTCATAGCAGGAGTAAGTATGCATGATCCATGCCTTCGGCATGGGCTAGTTCACTGTACTTGCCAGGGGCGACGGGGCACCAAACATGCGGGCTGCGCCCGCATGTTTGGTCAGACAGTTGCAACGCTGCCTTCGGCAGCGTTGCGGGAGCAATAGGCCCTCCGCCCTGCTGGGGCTCGGGCCTAATAATATTCCGATGCGAAAACAATGTTTCCCATTTTTCAAATATCATAAACTATACATTTTCGGAAAGCGCTCGCGCTTTCCTACCTCATGGTGTGGGTCCCTGGTCACTGACGGGTACTTTCGTTAATTTTGAGTGGGCTCCGCCCACTTTGTGTTTTTGGCCCTCTAAACAGTAATAATGTTCAATTTTTGCATTACATGCTTATATGCACGGAACATGCAAGAGATGGGGAACGTATTCGTGAGGTACTTAGCGCAAATGAGTGCTTTATATGGGGATGACGACCGCTTCGCGGTCGTCATCTCAATGTAAAGTGCTCGTTTAGTGCGCACTTTTGCACGGGCTTCGCCCGTTTACAACGGTAATGTTCCATTTTCCTACTACTAATTAGTATGCACGGGGCGTGCATGAGTGGAGGAGTGCGTTAGTGAGTGTTTGGAAGTGGGCGAGCGCTTCGCGCTCGATTTCGTGCGCACTACGTGCGCACTTTCGCAGCCGTTCTTTGCACGGCCTTACGAGATTAATAGGCCTCTCGCCAGCTTGTGGCGCTCGGGCCTAATAACGTCCATAGCAACAGCATGGAATCAGTTGTTTGGGTTCATGGGGGGCGGGGCCTAGAGGAGTTTGGCTGCGGCGCTTCTTGTGAAGTATGAATGCCAGAGCCAAAACAAACTTTGTTCTTGTTCTGGCAGCCCTAGAGGTAAATGAACAAACGTCTTGCTTCTTATGAAGTATGAATTGGCTTTTAAAGCTCTTTGCGCTACATTGGACACCTGTTACTGCATGGTCTGGGCCAGACTGGACCATACAGACTCATGTGCTCAGCTCAGAGAGGAAGGTCTATTTGGAAAATCACTGTCACATCACATTCACCCCAAATCCTTTGAAAAAACTGGCAGCGACTGACAGCCCAACACGATATCCACACATACTGTCAGACTGAGCTGACCACATTGTGTGTTCCGTTCTCGCACCCTCGGAACCACACAGCATCCCATCGAGCACTCAGGTCCTGTTAAATTGGCACAAGCCCATCTTGAGGACATGCAAAACAAATAAAGATTAATTAAATAAAGAAACAATGCAACAAACACACAAGGACACGACTTAAAAGTAAAAGAAAAAGCTTCATTTAAGTATTTTTTTTTTTTGGTTATTTTATTTAAAACATATTGGGAACTCATTGAAAAAAAGGGAAATCAAACCGTTCTTTCATTGCCTGTGTGAGGCATGACCGCAAACATCACCCAATGCTTTTGAATGCCACAGTTATCGCTCATCTCTCTCTCTCTCTCTCCCTCTTTCTCTCTCTCTCTCTTTCTCTCTCTCTCTCCCCCCTCTCTCTCTCTCTCTCTCTCTCTCCCTCTCTCTCCCTCTCTCTCCCCCTCTCTCTCTCTCTCTCTCTCTCTCTCTCTCTCTCTCTCTCTCTCTATATATATATATATATATATATATATATATATATATATATAACTCAATCCAATATCTGATTTTAGTACAAGTAGAGAACCCTCAACATTAGCTATTATGATGGCCTAAATGACCTTCTTAAAACGTCAGGAAAATGACCACGATTTGACAAGGCAAATTATGCAACCACAAAGTCAAGAAGACCAACACAGATATTAACTATGATAGAAAAGGTATAGTGACAGCCTAATGTTCCAGAGTTGGTTTTCACGCAGATTGCACGTGTGCCGCAGTTCTCTCCCCTCACCAGCCCATGCAATATTCATCTAAAGTCTTCGCTACACACAGACCCACATACTACAGTGGTTTAATACCACAATAACAATACCCCTCCACCACTGACAAGCCTAATTAGAACACTGTGTTTAATATTGAATGGGAAAAAGATCTGTCTGCTCTGATCTGTCAGCCAGCCAGGCGCTTTAGCGGTTAAAAGCTGGAACAATTTGCAATAAAAAATATAATCACTTAAACAAGCTAGTAAACTAAACTGTGGTACCTACATTTCCTTGACAAACTCTAGGTAATAACAACTTCAACATGTAGATATCATTAAGCCAATTAATCTAGACTCCTGCTACAATGTACAACAATCTGTACAACAAGTACAGATAAAATAAATATGGTGAAGGGAAACGGGGTCTGTGCCAATATATAAACAGATAGGGATAGCACTATGGTAGTTCATAGTTACCATTGCCCTTTAGCAGGTAAGCATGTAAATAACATGCTTTGAAGTACAACTATTTACAATAGAGTTTGCTAGTCCTATTATTTATGCCGTAATCTACCGTCCACCTAAATACAACAAGGGCTTTATCCAGGAGTTTTCTGAGTTTTAAGCTGAGATGTTCCCAAGGTTTGAACAACTGCTGATTTGTGGGGACCTGAATGTGCCTGTCCGTTGCCCATCTTATCAGCTCGCTATTCACTTTAAATGTCTTTTGGCTTTCTTTGATCTAATTCAGTCAGTTGAATCACCAACAAACAATGCAGGGCAATTTTTAGACTTGATTATTTCACATGGGCTCACTGTGTCACATGTTGAAATATCTGCTACATCCACCTCAGATCATTTGCCCATTATTTTTAAGTAATGTCCCCATCACCAGTCAGCAAGCCACCTGTTCCAGCCTCTTGTCGCCGTATAATTCAAAACTTCAGCAACAGCTATGCACTTTGCTGTTGCTTTTATGGACACAGAGTTTTCTGTCCTTGATGGGAATTTTCTTCCCGAGTGCCCGGATACTTTTCTGTCTGCCTTTACCTGTTCTGGGATCCTTGACGCTATTGCTCCTTTTAGGCCCAGGTCCTACAAGCCTAGGCCCGATCCCTGGATAAATTACTCTACCCGGGCCCTCAGACAGCGCTTTAGGCAGGCGGAGCGGTGGTGGAAAAAGGACAAATTACACGTGTCTCTGGGCATACTGAGGGACAGCTTTGCTCTCTACCAAAGGGCTATGAACGAGGCAAAATGCAAATATCTCTCTGATATTATTTGTCGTAACGGACACTGCCCCGATGTGTTGTTCAATACCATAAATTCTGTTGTGAATCCACACATATTGATTGATGCTTCTGTTTCCACTTGTGAGGCCTTTTGCACTTTTTTGTTGACAAAGTGCTGTCTGTGAGATAACTGAGCAGTTTCAGCATTTGTCTAGTCTTGCTTGTTACTGTTGTTCATTATGCAATGTTTAACCAATTTGAACCTCTCACTCTCCTCCCTCACACAAATAGTTTCACAAATGAGAGCTACAAACGGTCCTTTAGACATTTTTCGCTTAAGGAATTGTTCACCACAGTAGGTCCCTCAATAATGGTTTTTATTAACACTTGTCTCAGCTCAGGATTCTCTTAAACATGCTGTAGTGAGACCACTTCTTAAGAAACCACTGTATACTAATATTATGTTCAATTTTAGACCTCTTTCTAACTTGTCTTTTAATTCTAAAGTTCTTGAGAAAGTGTTTTTTATGCAACTGCAACTGTTTTTAGAAAACAACATTATTGTCAAAAAATTCCAGTCTGGGTTCAGATCGCGACACAGCACAGAATCTGCATTGCTTAAAGTGCATAATGATATTGCCCGGTCTGTGCATGCCAAGCGCCCCGTTGTTAGATTTAACGCCCGCTTTTGATAGAGTCGATCATTCAATTCTATTAAAACTATGTTGGTATCTGTGGCACTGCACTGGTTTGAGTCTTATCTGACCAACAGAAGTTTTTCTGTCATGATTGGGGACCTGTCCTCCTCTGCTGCCTCACTGGTCTGTGGAGTGCCCCAGGGCTCTATTTTGGGCCCCATGTTGTTTTCTCTGTATATTTTGCCACTGGGGCCAAATATAGCCAGGCACAGTTTAGCTTTTCACTGCTATACAGACGATCTGCAGATTTACTTACCTGTGTTTCCAGACAAAAGTGATGCTCTTCAATCTCTGACTGATTGCATTACAGACATAAAGATGTGGTTAGGGCAAATGTATAACTATTGCAAATGTACCCCACTGAAGTAGACAAGGCAAGAGTCAGTGGAAACAGTTAAATTCATAACTGTTCATTAACATTTCCACAAAAGGTAATCATTTACAATATGCAATTATCAACATCCTATGCCATAATTTTGCCTAAGCATCTTTATTTGTATGTTTTGTTAATTTCTCGGTCATTACTTACTATTTAACCACCATCCCACAAACAACAATCACAATGGTGTAACAATGTCCAGTGGCTTTTGACATCCCATGCTGTTCCAAACTGAAGGTAAATTATAATAAACATATTATTATTTTTTTGGCCTACACTGCTGAATAATATAGCAATAAGTAAGGCAATTAACAATGTAATCTTTTGACTGACCATTGACCCCATAGTGGATAGACCATTTGTCTTGGAGCGTCTGTGCTTTCAAGACAGTAGCAGGTGTTCCAGAGTTATGCTTCTACTTTTGGTGTTGTCGGCAGGACACAGCATTGTGCAGCTAACACAATGGGAAGGAAATGGACATGAGAAGTGCTTATTACAGATTACAAGGTGCCAATCACATAGAGAGGCATAAACAGCAAATAAAAGAGTAGTAGAATTGGTTTCAGCACACACTTTGATTAGCATACTTACGACAGGGAGATTCTTTTGTCAAAGAATGGTTTTCTGGCACGTATGTTTTGAATATGCTTTGTGTTTTAAGAGTTGGTAGTAGTCCATTAGCGAGTTGGACACAAAAGAGAATGGTAATTTAGCTGCAGTGACAATTACAGTATTTTAACACAAAACCAAATGGCCAAACGGCTAACCACTATCACACCCAAGTGTTGTCTGAAAATTCAAATTATGTCTAAAACACCCCTATATTTTATTAAACCCAGCCACACCCCATGTAGCATTGTTTGACGAGCCACTCTAACCACAAAAAAGGCATAACCAGCTATTATCTAGAGTCACATAGCAACCTTAATTCCCTAATCCTGTTTTGAGCGGACAAAGTATCCAGCACCTCGCCCCCCCTGACCCATTGTAACCCCAGAGGCCCTGCAGCGGTGCTGGTTGGGGGCAGTAGGCTTGGCACCCTCCACACTGCATCCTCTGTGCCCCTTCTCCACGGCCAGCCTCCGGACCCTGCTGGCAAATGCAAACTGTTTCGCTGTTACCTAGCAACCATAGAAAATATTAAAAAAAAAGCACAAAATAAAAAAAAATAAATCCCAACAGCGAGAGAACAGGCCAAAAAAAAAGCAACTTAGAAAGGATTTTGTATTAAAATTTACCTAATTAAATTAAAGGATTACGCTGCCCTTTGCAGTAATTTCCTTTGCTTCCTTCGCTGAATTGTTGCTTTGCGAATCAATATTTATCCGCACGCTTGTAGAAGGGAGGGAGCAGGCAGGAGGAGGGAGGTCCGGGGGGAAGTAAACACAAGCACCTGTGTTTCCACTTCTGCCACATCAAGCAGGCTGAGGCAACAACAACCAGCTAAAAGAGTATTGCAGACTACTGGGTCACCTATTGTAATCAAAACTTTGTTGTACAGGGAATCACTGTATACATCTAATAGTATGGTGCAGTAGTTTGCACAGCAAGAAGGTCCCTGGTTTGACTTATAGATTATTACTGAGCAGAGTTTACATGTTGTCTCCGTGTCTGGGTAGGTTGACTTCACATACTACCCCATCAACCTAAAACACCTTTTCCCGACTGCTTTCAGTGAGAACCTGTCCTGATTGATTTTGTGTAGAACTCAATTCAAAGTGATGCACATATCAATCTGGCGTGAGCCTGGTTATGTCAACACCGTGGCATGAAAATGGTAAGAACCAGGAGAGAGGGACAAGAGAGATGCAGAGGCAAGCAAGTTATGGTGGTGAGAGAGGAGGAGCGCGCTCGTGGTGACAGTGCATGTAGATACAGAAACACTGACTGAATAACGATTTTGTGGTGTTTGACCGCAGTGTTGCTGACCACCACCTTTGTGAGATCACCACTGGGTCCATAAACAGGAGAATGGATAGCGCTTTAGGCTTCTCCTGAACTCTTTCAGGCAGGATCACATCAGTCAGAATACTAGTGCAGTTGTCACACAGGATTTACTTTTATTTAATCTTCATCACCAGGCATCACCAACAAGCTAAAATGAAAAAAAAATATAATTGAATAAGTTCCTCTTCTCCTACAAATATTTTTTGTATGTACTTGATTATAGTGAAATGAATAGTAGCCTAATTAATTAATCATAAGACGCAGAATTTAGGATCCAATCAACTACATTTTTACTTTTTACTCTTGTACGCTTGTACTCTTTACGCTTGTATTTACGATGGTGTATTTTTGTACTTTTATTCAAGTAAAGGAGCTGTAAACTGTCACTTACTAGAGTATTTTTTTAGACAACTAATTGTACTTTTCCTTGAGCACCTTTGTTAGTTTCAGCCATGTCATAGAAATTTTACCTAAACTTCCCTCAAATACATTTTTCCACCATTCAGATTTTTGGTCAGGCAAGTAATGTGGGATTCAAAAGAGATGGTGTAGTACAGTAAGTATTATACCATCTGCCGATGTAAGAAAAAAATACAATTTGTTCTTATTAATTTATATAAAATACATTATCAGTGAAATACCCATAATGCTTTGCAGGTTGTTTCATCTTCCAGTACTTTTTTTCCCAACCATCAATGGGAGGCAATTATTGGCGTAGCGTGTAGTGTTCTATCCAAACGGAAAACAGGAGTCCCAAAAGATTTGCTTGTATCGTATTAGCTTGAGGCAAAAAACGGATTGTGCGGGTAGCTAAATTGCGCTTTGTGTCTTCCGGATATGTTGCATCGGAAGCCAAGGGAGGTGAGAGTGCACTGTTTACTGTTCACAATATAATCAAGATGGAAGGTGTCTACATTTGTTGTTGGCTAAAAGGCAAAAGATTTAAGGCTTTTGCTTCCAGGTGTGAGGAAATTGTTTTATTTTCACACTCTATAGAAGGAGATATTAACGTTAATGCTCTTCGTTGACCTTATATTGGCTTTTCTCATTGCTTGTTGATTGAACAATTGGTAGGGCAAACACATTATTAATCTTTGCTAGGCGACATGGTTGAGGCTATAAGGCAGAGGGTGATGAAAAGTAGGATGGGACCAAATCAGTCAAATCTAGTTTGGTTAAATACTAAATAAGATACCTAAATTAATTATAATAAATCATATAAATCCTGTACTTTTATATGAAAACATGTTTGCCTGAACAATGTATCACAGTATTTTACAACACCATGTCAATTCTAGTTGCTGGAGAAACTGTCAAAACATCTGCCTTGGTCATAATAAATGGATGTATGGAGCTTCTGGCAGCAGGGAAGAGGGCCATCATCAAAAAATGGATTACACAAACTGAAACAATGATCAATGACTGGATTGATACATTAGAAAAAAATAAATAAAATACATTCAAATTGAATTTGAAAATTTACAAATTTGACAAATTAAAACTAAGTGGGACGTTTTTTTGACAATGTGTGCATTAACTTAATTGGATGCATTGTATTGCCTTTGTATCTTGCTGTCTCTGTGTATCATGTTCTATCATCTCTTTTATACATTTAAAAACTGAAAATGTAACATTTATAAAACATGAAATGTATTTTTTCTTACATGTATGCCAGTAAACTACTGAATAATTTTCACATAGATTTTTCATTTTTTTTTTTTTTTTAAGTTTCAAGAAACAGAATAGAGAAAAGAAAGAAAAGAAACATACTAATATTAAAATGCAGTTAGAGCAATGCAAAAACATCAACCAAGGATATGCACGCACGTTCATCCTCCAACTAGAACCCCCTGGCTGAGATCTGGAATAATGTGGGGAAAAACTCTACCGGTCCTTCACCTAAGATTCATTAATTTTCTACTGCTTGTTACTGTTAGGGGTCACGGGTGACTGGAGCCTATCCCAGTGACTTTGGGCCTTAGGGCCAATTTTACAGTTGCCGATTTTACCTATCCCATGCATGTCTTTGGACGGTGAGAGGAAGCCGGAGAGCCCGGAGAGAACCTACGGCAACACGGGAAGGACATGTAGACTCCATCCAGAGAGATTGTGTGATGTTGGTCTGGCCTGGGAATCAAACCAATGATCCAATATTATATGAATCAATGACGAAAAAAAAATATCTATTCAAAAAATCAAATGCAGAGTGGTACGTTTTTAACAATGCATTTCAGCAAATATTATCTTGCTTTTCTGAAATGTCTTTGCAATTGCACTACACCGCACTAAATATTTAAGTTATGTATATATACAGCCAAAGGGACTAGAGCGTAGAAGGTGCACTGCAGATGTAACGCTGCAAGTGGAAAAATGCCTGTTATTACTTACCCTGTACTCCATTTGTCTTTACAATCCTAAACAGCCATTAAACTAATGAAAAAAACACAACCCATATATGAATACGCCAGAAAAACTCCAAAGTCGGAAATGACTGTACCTCAAATATGCCGCTATTAACTTACAAGATAATTAAAAGAGCTAATCTAGCAAAAAGAGCATGATGTTTTAAGCTAATGGTCTATATAATTTATTCAACCGACTTTTGCAGATGCAAGCAACCCAGCCACTTCCCAGAACGCCTTTGGGCCTTCGCTAAAAACACAGCATTACAACATTTAAAGGGAGTTTGAAAAGTAAGCAGCCCCAAAGTTAGTAAGCTTAATATCGAGAGGAGGTGCAGTTTGTTCTTGTAATGGAAGAATAATTTGGCTTGTGTTTGATAAATGTTCACCTTCTCTATAGCACCACTGCATTGCTGAGTTTACACAGCTGTCTTCAGTTTCCAGGTAACGTTTTATAACCTTTTCTTTAAATTCACAGATTGATCAACTCAACTTCAACAAAGCTTTATTACCATTGTCTGTGAACAAACTCCTCAAACTATAAATATTTCTAACTAGCAAAACCCACTACAGTATTTTTTTCAAAACCATCCCATCTCCAAAGAAATGACATAAACTAGATTTTAGATTGTTCCATTTGTGAAGTATTAAATTAAACAAATGTGCTTATTTGCGATGGTGGCTGAGGGCTTTTTGAAAACTCTCTGAATATTGCTAGGTTTAAGCTTGCTTTGCGTTGTCCCCTCCCTCTGATAGAACCTCTTTCAAACTGCTGAGCGGATTTGTAAAGACAGCTGGATTCCCCCCGAAAAGCACAGATGTTTTATCTCAAAATAATGAGATATTTAAATCAGGTGATCCGGCCCGATACCTGGAGATATCAAAATTAATCCGGCATTATCTCTGCATAACAAACAGGTACATCCCCAATTTGATTATGAGAGTTAATACCATTCATATTCGAACTGTGGGGAGCCTTCAGATAACAAGGAAACTGCCTCGATGAAACAGGAACAAATGAGTTTTCTCAGCTTTTAACAAATGTGAAGAATAAAGACGGTTATAGGATTATACAATTGGGGCACATGGACCCCTCCAGGAGTGACGTGTTCACTTTAATAGGACAGAAAATTAAAAGCATAGTTTTTACGTTTGCATTGCAGCACTGGTTTTTCATAGTTTTTGAGGCTTGGCCTTTCTGTTTCTTCTTCTTCTTCTTTTGTGTTTTATGGCGGTTGGTATCCAAGTGTTACATCACAGCCAGACTTTATTCTTCAGACTATATTTGTTTCCATTCTTCATTCATTAGATTTCATTCTTTAGACACATGGAAGGGCCTATAATAGGTTGCATTTGCATTCTAGAATTTGATGATGTCATAATCAGATGATGGTGGGGCCAAAGTAAGATTTATTGTTGTTTTTGGAAGAAAAAGCAACAAATGTGACATAGTAATCTCACGGTTAAAGTCCTTTCAACTGACCACAGTCATGCCTTTGGAGTTTTCTGAGGCTTTTATGAACATTTAAAAAAAAAAAGTTGATTATTTATGCTCAGAGAGAAGAAATTGAACTTTGTCCCAGTTTTTATTTCATGTGAATAGATTATGACTGATGCTACGTGGACTTAGGTGGATTTATGTCAAATTGATGTTATGTTTTAAGCTATAGGCATCAATATTTTTAACTATAGGCTGTAAAGTCTAGAATGTTGTTATGATATGTGAACACATTTTTGTTTCTTTTATGTTATTGCGTCAGCAAGCAGGGAATTCATAACCTTGCTAGCGAGGTGAATTATTACTTGATAATCCATCTTTTTAAGATCCCGCTGATTCGTTTGCAATCACATGGCAGTTAGGGCCCGCAGGCAAGACTGGAACCCATCACAGAGCAGTAGTAAGGTTTGGGCGGAAGTTAAAACAACCCGAACCAAAACCAACATAAGATAAGATAAGATAAGATATTCCTTTATTGTCCCACATGGGGAAATTTCATTGGTGCAACGCAGGTAGATACAGAGGTAGATACAGAAGCACAGATCACTTATAGGAAGTCTGAAAAACACTTTCAGTAGAAGATCTCCTATAAATAAATAAAAACTCCCATAGACAAATAAATAAATAATACCATTGCATGTGATCCCGACAGTAATTGCACATGAATATGTGTCACGACAGCACATAGATTGCACATGAATTTCACAGTAATTGCACATGAATTGCACATGAATTCCAACAGCAATTGCACATACGACAGAATTGCACATCAGTATTAGGTTAGGTCAGTATTGCGCCGGGATAACGTGACGATCTCCGGGTGAGACGACAGTTCTCCGCAGTTTCATGAGTTCCTCCTTTGTGGAAACGCGGTACGGCGCCGGCCGGGGGGCGGGGCCGGAGCCGGGGGACTCAGAGCCAAGACACATCGCCACGACACGACGAAAACACTCAATCCAGCCGAACAAAGTCAAAACAAGTTAATTTAAAGCGATTCCAGTGCGTGTCCCGATCGTTCGTGAAGTTCCTCTTTCATATAAACGTGTATATAAACGTGTACCGACGACACGCCGTACTTTAGCGCGGCCGGAGGGCGCGGGGGGGGGGGGCTGGTGGGCTCGCTCGGAGCTAGCTCACGTCACAACAACACAACGAACGCAACGAAAAACGCTCAAATCCAGCCGAAAAAAGTCAAAAACAGTTGAATTAAAAAACTATTCCAGCGCGTGTCCCTATCAGCGGTGCCGTGGAGAAATGCGGACTATTTTGTTTTTCAATACATTTGTGGAAGAGCTTTTCTGAACACTGGATTTGGCGGAATTTAGACTGTTATGACGCTTCGACCAATCAACATGAAGTATTTTTTTCCTGACGACTTTCAGCGACAGCCTTCCCATCTTGATTCATGTCAAGAACTCAATTCAGAGTGAGACACAGATCAATCTAACGTGAGCCAGGTTAGGGAATTCATATGATTTTTTCTTTTTTTTTGTCCGTTAAAATTGTATTGACTTTCTATGGAATAATATCTTGTGTATGGCATATTTTCTACTCATTAACCATTTTTCCAAAACACATTAGTACAAAGGTTTAAAAAAAAATCCCTAGTGTGTATAGACAAGGGGGAGTTGATTTATTTGAGCAAACTTGTGTCTTTGTCTCACTGACCACCAAAACTTCCGCTTCACTTTCACCTGGCTCGTATAATTTCAGGATTGATAAATTATGTACAGTAATATGGTGCGACAGACATTACTTGCGCTCTGAATCCAGCAGAAGTGAACTGAGCAGGGCTGAAAAAACATTTTAAAGAATAATTAATAGGACACCTGTTTGTGGCATCTGCATGAAGGAGTGCAAATGAGGCAGTGCTGACAAGGATTAGTCTCTCACTCTATGATTTAGGGACAAGGGCGGAACTGCAAAGTGGAAGACTACGAGAAAAAAGGCATCAAGGGGCCAAAAAGCGCAGTACTGTTGTAAAATACAAGACGGGACACCGATATAACGGCTATTATAGCTCATTCCATAGAGTCAAGGAGAGTGCAGCCGCGCATGGCATAAGCAACTCCGCCGCTCCTCAACCAAGTGGGGAGCAACTCTTACTCCTCCACACATCAGGCAAAGTCAATGGCTGTGTGGGGACCTGTTTATCAATGCGCTCCAACAGATCCTCTCGATAAGTATGTCCTCTTTCATCTCATGTCGACAGCTTAACTATGCAAAGAGTACTTTGGTGAAACATTCGAGATTTTTCTAAATGTGGTTAAAAAGGCATTGGAAAAATGAGGCTTTGGCATAGATTTGCGACATATGGGTAAGTGTAGATACATCATAGGGGCCAACCAAGAACCCTGTGGTACTCAAAATGTCCACAGTCATTTCAAACACTCCTGTACCTGTAATGTTTGTGTTGGGTTTAGAAATATGTTTTTGGAGCTATGCATTTTCATTTGTCTCTGAACACATGAACAAGCTTAAAGTTTTTACTCATTAGCAATCGATTATTCTTTAGAGTCGGAAAACAGAAGGTTTTGAAAAGGGCTTCTACATTTCTAAGAGTTATGTTGAGCAAGGACTGAGCCGCAAAGAAGAGTGTTTCTAAAAAATGAATTAAAAATAACATTTATTGTCAGTGCTGTCGGACAAAAACAAACAATTTCATATATTTTAAAATGTTAGGTTGTAACTTATGCTATAATAAGGGTTAATTGTAATTTACACTTAAAATATCTAAATTTCAAAATCATTCATTCTTCTTCCGCTTATCCAGGGTCAGGTCGCGGGGGCAACAGCCTAAACCAGGACTCAGATACTTCTCTCACCCCAGACACTTCCCCCCAGCTCCTCCGGGGGGATCCCGAGGCGTTCCTAGGCCAGCTGAAAGACATAGTCCCTCCAGCATGTCCTGGTTCTTTCCCGGGTTCTCGTCCTGGTGTGACTTGTTGAACTGCTCCATACTGAACAAATATGTTTTAAATCAAATTATAATAGATGCTGCATGTTTTGATGTGAATCATTCCATAATAGATGCTGCATGTTCTGATGTGGATCATTCTAGGCAAAGCAACAACATCTCATGGAGAATAGAAAGTCCACAAGAACATTAACACACTTTTTACTGTCAGCAGAACCACGGAGATGGTGGTGGACTCCCGCAGACGCCACCCCACTGCCCCCTTACCAGTGAACATCCAGGGACGGGACATTGAAAGAGTGGACTCATACAAGTACCTGGGTGTTCATCTGAACCACAAACTGGACTGGACTCATAACCATGGGCGGAGCCAGGTCCTGGCTTTGGGGCTTGAGCCCCGGATCTTTGTCCAAAAGCCCTGGATGTTTTGTTGTTTTAAAAATGCATCATGTTGTCACTAAGTGGCTTTAGTGCAACAGGTAGAGCGTTGGGTTGGGACGCAGGGGACCAGGGTTCGAGGGTTCAACAATGACTTTACTTTAATCAGATCGTTCTTTTCAGATTTTAAATGTTTTAAAAGTGAAACGTGTCATTTGTGCAGAGCGGAGGGTCACTCTCCTCCATCTCTGAGTGGGTGATTGTTCTCTTTACCCGTTTCATTGGTTATTTTTGTTGAACTGATGCATGATTGGCTGCATGCAGAAAGTGGGCGGGAGGAAAATAAAGGATTATCTTATCAATGGCTTCAACGCTTTCTTGTGTAATATTTCATTATGTATTTATTGCATCTGTTTGGCACAAGTCAATTAATCACTCAGTCTTTTTAAAAAACAAGGCCGAATGCTTAGAATACTTAAAAGACATGTTATGCCAAATGTACTTTATTCTCTTTTTTCACCATGTTACAACATTAGTCCTTCAACACAAACTTACCCAGAGTTGTATCTAGCTTCATTCATGCTGGTTTGATGTAGCCTGTTTAGTAAGTCCTCTCCCTCTGAGACTCAAAAACCATCCATCCATCCATTTTCTACCGCTTGTTCCCTTTCGGGGTCACGGGTGACTGGAGCCTATCCCAGTGACTTCGGGCCTTAGGTGGGGTACACCCTGGACAGTGGCCAACTCGTCACAGGGCCAGACTCAAAAACACTCTTCAGAATTCCCCTTCCTCTTCCTCTTTTTAAATCCTTACGTTATCACCAGGCTCCAAATCATATTCAATTTGCTCATGTAATTTTCTCTGCAGTTAGTAGTAGTAGTAGCAGCAGCAACTAAATTCCTGACGTGGGAAACACCTGACTGATATGATACTGATATAGTCCTAAAACATGAGATGCCAAAGCAGAGATACTCTAGCAATGCAGACTATGTATATGTAATATAAACACCTATTCAGACGAAGACACTTGATTTTAGTCTGTGGTATAAACTGAATACATGCATGTAAATTAAAAAAAAATGTGCCCAGGTGGAGATGGTTGTATAATGCCTCCACATATTATGTCTCACAATGACTCTTAGTGGCTGCCCTTTAAGGCACTTCACTTCTCAACTGCCGCATTAAGGAGACTCCATTTAGCGCTGGAGTTTATCAAAAGACTCTAATTGGACAAGGTTTGGAGTAAAAGGAAAATGTGCGCTCAGGCAGGGTGAATATGATCTAAAAGCAACAAGCGTCAGATGGAATAAAGGGGCGACGTTTGGTGAAAAGAACTCATCAAAGCATGCGCAAATTACACTCAACATTCTTTTTTTTTTTTTTTAAATGTGCCGTTTGATAATTTGCCTGCAGAATAAAACCGTGAAGAGGTGCGCAATGAGGAGCTTTTATGGAATTTGGTCTAATTTGCGAGCCTTGTTTTGAAATAGGATCAAAGAATTTAGCTAATTATATTTATCCTTCTGTTAGGTTAGAAAAAAGGGAGACTGTTATTTTCAACCTGTGGTGGAACAGACTGGAAATGTGAAGTGGACCAATACTGGCATTCAGAAATAATACCTGTCCAAAAAAATACAAATATAGAATTACGAAGATAGAACTTTGTTGATGTGTTATGCTTAAAGTGTTTTTTTTTAATGATTTTTTTTTTATTTAGATTTTATTTGGTGTATTTAATCCTGTCGTAAATATTGGATAGTGAGTACATGAAGCCACAAATACTATAGTGCCAAATGCAGTAAAGTTACTTGTTTACATTTTCTGCTGATGTTATTTTATGATTTTTGCCTGAAAGAAGAAAAAAGCCTTTCTCAGTACTGTTCTAAAGTCTTAAACGATTTTGTACCTGCACAATAATGACAAATGGCCTTAATCTGTTTTTCCTATTATCTATAGGTTTTGCTATCATTGTTTGTGATCTATATTTCTTTTCACTTTGAATTTAAAGGGCACCGACCAAAATAGTTCGCCGAGTCAATTCAGTTCAAGATATGGTGTTGGGGGACAACCTGAGTGTGGTTTACGGTCACTTTATTTGACTGTACTTATTGTCTAATTACATATAATTACATGCTGATAGGTGTAGGTTTAGAGAGTCGCAAAGAAGAGAGGTTGGATTACATGTCATTACATTCATTACATTGTCCTGAAGTTTGTGCTTTGTATTAAGGTTAGACCTTAAAGTCATTTTTTAAGTATCTAGTCACTATTATGACTGTGGATATTTCCATAGAACAATCAAAATAATTATATACTTATAATGATAACAGCCAATAATCAGTCAATCCTGGGACTCCTTTAATCCTGCATGCATTTGCTCAGCCGCTCTAGTGTGCGTCTTAGCATAAGACTGCTCGTGTGTCAGAATATCCAGAGGTGAGCCTCGGGCAGCCGCTGTTCTCCTGGCTTTTGGCGCTGATCCTTATTGTTCTGGACAGCCCAACAATCTCATCTGAACCAGTCTCCAAACGGCATCTGCATTGTCAAGACCCATTTACACCAAATAAAAAAGCCTCACAATAATGTTAAGCAACACCAAAGAGGTGAGAAGTTGTCATTAGCAGAAAGAGGTGGTTACAGAACTTTAGCTGCAAAACTGAAAATCGACACGAGATCAATTCAGAATAATAATCCTGATTTGAGTAGTTTGCACACATTTAGATTTATTTAGTGTGTAGAACTAAATGACTTTTCTTAAAATAAAAATTGAAAAAGGTACCACTTTATACTAATTTGCCTTAATATACCATAAACATTTAATTCATAATGAACAAATAGTTTATTAAGCATGATTCAGGCTTAGTAACTACCTAATTAAGGTCAAGGTTAGAGCTAGGGTCAAGAGTATTAGTTGAATAGTTACTAAGCCCGTAGATCAATGTTTATATTTTAAATCATTTCACCAACTTGTTTTGAAGAATTTTGGGCAAAAAAACCTTGGATTTGATTCGGGATTGAAACGGAACACTCCTGGGCGAATGAGGGACACACCTATTTAAATAAAGCCTTTTAAAACCTGAATGATTTACTTTGCATCAACATAAAACTTAATGTAAAAAGGGTTGTTTGATATAAGATGGGTAAAAAAAAACTTTTTGTGCACAAACTTAACTAATGTAAAAATAGAAAAAACTACACAAATCAAGGATTCAACAGTGGATTTGTAGAGTGTCCATTTTTGCAGTGTCGTAAGCTAACTCAGTAACATCACATTATGCCATAGCCTTGGGGGAGTGTCCATAATGCAGAGAAGTGACACCGCCAATGCGCATCAGCCATAGGGCCATGCACCCAGCAGTCTGTGGAGCTGGTGACATGTACTGACTACAGCAGGACACATGTAAATGCAGAGGTGAACTGTTCTTATCACGGTCTACAGTCTATGTGCACCTTATTCATACTGTGCATTTTTATCAGTGTTTCTGCAGCTGTACAACAACCCATCTACTCATGAAATAAAACCATGGTGTATTAAACAATTTTGGGCCAACATATATACATACATTATAACGGTTTCATCGTCTGCCTATTTTGATTTCGAAATAAAAAATGAGACAGAACTTGACTTTTTTGTCAGGATGAAATATAAAGTTAATTTTTTTTACCAGAGATGCAACGAAAGTACATTCTGAGATGCCAAGGCAGAGTATGAACTTGAGACCCTCTGATTGCTAAACCAATATTTATGCCCCTGCACCACTGCTCCCTCCCAAATGACAACACTTTACTTTTTTTTTCTTTGAAACATTTTTCAGAAATGTTTACTGACAGAAACACTTGACTTTAATTGACTACAACTGAGAGCCAGTGTCTGTACTTTTGACTGAACTGAAACAATATAGGTACTTTTGATATGGTTTGAGGAGTTATTTTTAGCACGTTCATGGTGATATTCTGTCTAAAGGTTTTGAGAAAGAACAAATTGGTTGGATTTGTTGGAATCAGTAACAATTCTGTATCAAAATCACCACATTAAAGAATGAGATGCTGGGAGTGCTCACCCGGCTCACAGCTAAGTGACGTTGGAAAGAAAGCAAGGTAATCAGCAAATAACGTAGTAAAAAAAAAAGGTTTTAGGCACTCTGTCTTTTTAAATGCTTTAAGAGACGCAGCGTGAAGTCATTTTAAAGAAATGTCCATCTCAGGAGAAACAAGTAGCTCTTAATTTAAAGGTTTCACGGTGTAGAGTCTTCTTCCGTTTGGTCCGCTGATATGCGCTCAATAACCATAGCAGTTTATTTGGGCTGCCATGTCCGGCTTATTTGTAATGTTTGCCCATTGGACAGTCCAAAGTTTGTGTTTGAATTGCATACTAGTTGTTGTGCTGCCAGGCTTGTCTTTTACTCCACGCTTAGTTCTGCCCTCATAGAAGCAGCCACTGAACCGCCTGGAATGCGGTATAGTACGTACAGCATGTGATGTTGCAATTGGCGAAGGAGTAGGATTTATGAGTGAAGACATCAACAAAAGTGTCAGTGCATCGGACGTTGGTACAATGGTTACAAGTACCACATTTCTAAGTGCCCTTCTGTTGGGAGAGCCAGGTAATGTGTTTAGGAGCAGGTTAATATTGGGACCTTAATGTTAGGACTCTGTGGAAGGCAAAGAGTGGTGGGTCTTTAAAAAGTGTTCAGACTGGGGTAACTCAGAAGAATGCTCCAATTCCTTTGGATTATGTTTTTTATTTTGTAAGAGAGGCTCCTGTGTTGTGTGAAGAAAAACGGGTTTTGAGGTTTTTGTTTTTTCGAAAGGTCCTTTTCTGTTGTTTTAGCCCCTGTCTTTGAGCCTTGGATATATAACCTTTGCTTGAATCTGAAAATCATCGCCCCATCACAGATCCCCATATTAAAACGTTCACATTTATCAAAACCTGTGTGAAATACTTTTTATATGTTTTAACCTTGTACTTCAAAACTGTTATGTAACTCTTTGGCTGCCATCAATGTTTTACATTATGAATTCCAACCGTAGCCTGCCACAAAAGGAAATCTCCGTCTTAAGGACTTAATTATATCACGTGATGCGGGACACCTTGACGCATACCGTAACCATTTAACAAGCTTTGGAGAAGTTATTTGACATATATTTGAATGAAAAGGATGATATCGGATCTGAGTTTAGGGAAAAGGAGCGGGACATTGACACAAGGACAACATTAGCATAATGAGAGTGGACCGAGTTCTCCTGTGGTGGTGACAAAAGTGCGTTTTCAAATGTTTGCCTCAAAATGCTTGATTCTGAGGAAAAAGGGGGTTTCAAATGCTTATAAAAAAGGAACATATCAATGTATGGTAATTTTGATTTAGTTTTTTCAGTGGGGATTTAAAAACTTTCACAGAATAGTGGCAGAGGGGCCAGCACCTTCGCCTCACAGCAAGAAGGTTGCAGGTTTAGGGCCTTTCTGTGTAGAGTTTGCATGTGTCTACCTGTGTCTGGGTTAGGGGCAACGTTATTTAAGAGCCTTCGAAAAAAAGCACACGCAGTCTCCACCCCCAAGTCCAACTGTCAGTGCAGTCCTGAGGAGTGGAAGAGGTGCTTAGCGGCCCTTCGCAGTGATTGATGAGTGGGTCTGCAGCAGAGGGACCAGACTGGAGGGACAAAGCTGGCGAATCAATTCCCGTCAGCTTGAGAAGAAGAAACTCAGGTGTGTAGTTTGTGGACCCTTGAATGCAAAACCTGGGAGAATTCTCTCTATTTTAGGAGTGCTGATTGTGTAAAGAGTGTCTCCAGGGGGCATAAGTAATAATGTTCACTGATTATTTTCCAGGTAAGAAACATAATAAAGATGACATTGTGGTAGCAGGTTGATGCTTGATTTGCCGTTTGGAGGAAAGACTTGGAGGCAATTTGAAACATTGAAGTAACTATTTTGTGCTTTGTTCAAAATTCAACATTACATTACATTTGTATTTTAATTTTAACATCTAGAGGAAATTTGTGACATTGGCACTTTGACTTGGCTTTGATAACCTTTGTACTGATTTTCAAATTGCAGAATTGCCGACAAGGGTATGACCACCCTAAAACAACCAAATCCTCCCTCAAACCTTGAACACAAGCCCAGCCACAATACGTGAGCTGGCAACACTCATCTGAACAACTCAAGTCATGGCTATAAGACAACCAAAACTGTCCACACAACTTAACATAAACTGATTTTAGCACGGATAATGTGCCTGCGCTTCTGTACAAGTACTGTTGAGCCGGGGCAACAATAGTCAATGTATATAGATCTGTAAATAGATTTGTAAGGTTGTGAGTGTATGTGTTGTCTGTGCAGTATGAATTTGATCTGTACATTTGTAATCTTAACAAGGTAAATGAGTATGCTTGTGATTTACACCCTATGAGTTGGAGATGTCAGTATGTGCTGGTTGATTTTTGCACAGTAACTTGTCCGTTTGTCATGTTTTTATGAATGAACATGTGGCTTTTTGTGGCCTTGGTTCATTTTCTGGTTTTAATATGCATTTTTCCTTTATCAAATGCACATACAAAACAACACTGCATAGAATACAAATAAATAGTACCCTTTGAAACTTTTGTGTGTAACTATTCTTATACATAGCAGACTAAAGAAGTACAATTGGAAACTCTTTATTCATGAAAAAACGGTTTAGAACCAGAAGCGATAGAACAAGGTCGCCCCCCCCCCCCCCCCCCCCCCCTTCTCTCCTCTTTAGTCCGGCAGCTGTGACTCTGATTACAACCATGTCAGCTTTGATCTGTCTAGTCTCTTTATAAAGTGTACTTAGTTAGTTTGGAGGGCATTTGTCAGACTTTTGGGCTTCATGACAGGGCCGTTACTAACTGCAAGCAGAGTAATGGAATGCAAAGGGCCCCATATGACACTAAGGGACCCCCAAGTAAGTCTGTGAAAGTTTAGATAGAACAAGTGTTGATTTAATTGTAATTACCCTGGCCCTGAGTCCAGCGGTAGATCTCTGCTATGATTGCAAGTGACATCACCCAAATAGAACTAATGTTTTCTTAACTTTTTAATCACAAGGCCAATCTCAGAAATTCACAAAAAGACATTTAGTAAGTCAAAATTTGTGTTGCTGTAAGACGTGGCTAAAGCTGGGGTATTGAAGACACTACTTCTGGTTTATCCTACGCTTTTTCTGCATGTTATGTGTTGGCTTTGCATAATGTTAGATCAATTATGCACTGGAAATATAATATTTTGGGTCTTGACGCGAGTGCTGTTCATCAAAAAACAGGAAACAGCTGCTGCTAATGTGCTTTGCTAGCTTTGTTTTGCTAAGTCGGCTCATCATGTAAGTTAGCATCCGTGGAAAGACAACGGTTTATCACAAAAACAAGTCAGCGTTTGACTGAAATGATTATTTTCAGTTTATATCTGCTTTGACTCAGTCTGCGTTCTCTCTCTTGTCCAATTATCTTGCTCAAAAGTGTTCCAGGAGCCAAAAGCGAGACAAAGTAAAGTAAAAATAAATGAGTCAGCTTTTCTTCATAAACTGCCTCTTGACTGTTAAAACTAAGATAACTATTTACAAAAGGTACTATCCTGCCTAACAAAAAACATGGTAGAAACACCTGTCACTTATGGCTAGTAACGGCGCTGCTTCACGGACGAACATTATCATCCTCCTTCTTAGCCTCCTAACTAGGATTCCACATTTCAGTGCTAAACAACTTCATTAGTCTGAAATTAAATTGGCCTAATCGAAGATGGATGTGCTGATTTGCGGGGGTGCATTCCAGGCGATACACCTACTCGCCGTGTGCCCCAGCGCAGGGGAGATGGGCCAGCCGTATAAATCAAATTGTTCCCCTAATGAGATTTGAAGGAAAGCTTAAACGACAAATTGTGCTTCCAAGACAAAACATCTCAATTGGATCAAGTCGCCATCTGCAGCATTGAGATTATGTTACCTTAAAAAATAGTTGTTATTAATTAATCTGTTGCTTTGTTTATTTTATAGCTTGCTAAGTTGTGTATTTTTTGTGGTTGAAGGTTTTGAAGCAGATCAAAGTACCTGTGTTTAAAGAGGTCACAGTTTTCATATCATTTCAAGGGGTTCTAAAGAGATCAAATGAAAAAAAAGTTATACTATATAATGCATTTCAGTAAATGTTGTCTTTGACGTTGAAGACATGTTAAAGTGTAAATTGAGTGAGAGTTTAACACTGTTCATAATAGTCTTATTGTGATAAAATGTGAATATATGATTATATTTCTGTGATGTGTTTTATCTGCATAATAGTGATATTTTATCTGCATCATTAGTCTAAGAGAAGAACGGGTGTGTGACAAACTGCATTTGTTTGTGAAGGTATCATAAAGATGGGCCAAAGAATGTTGCCCCAGGGGGGGAGTTGCACCCCCCCTTGCAGGCTTTATCTCTACGGAAAAATACCAAGTGCCTTGATGTGAGGCTGACCAATGAGAAATGTGACCCGCCTATTCCAGAATATCTAATAAAATCAACCAGCATGGGAAAAGACGGGGTGAGACGCAGGAGGGTCAGCCAGGCTCCTTACAACGGCCTGGCTGATACAGCCCCGCGTTTTCTCCCAAGCTTGCCATACAAATGTCTGATATTTCTGTGTCGTTTCAGATTCTAAGTTGAATTGTGTTCTCGATGTGTTACGGAATAGCATTGGTGTATTGTCTGATTCCATGACACTTATGAATAAATTGAATTAGGCTGGATATACAATGTTATACAATAGCCTACTTGATTTATTCAGTAGGGTTTTTAATTTGGCCTGCACATATAATGTAGAAATAAACAAGTCATATTCAAACATAAACCTACAACACAAGCAGGTGCTGCAAGTGCTTGAGTTCAAGTCACAGATATAATAATGCTAAACTACTAAACTAAACTAAATGGGGATACATTTAATATGTTAACCATATCCCACAAAACCAAAAGAAACATTTTAATGGATTTGAACTTCACAGTTGACCCTATAGTTTTTGTCATAACCCTTGCAGCCTCTTTAATGAACACTTTCATTCTTTTTCTTTGATGAACTTTGCTAGATATTGCACAAAGCTTTACTCTTCTATCTCACATCTAGTTAAATATTCATGCAAACTTCAAACTTGTGTTTTCCTCTTTTTTCTTTGTCTTAAGAGCCATATCTCAAAGGTTAAAGTTGCTGGTGTCTCCCTCCTCTGGCGACTCTCACATCTTGCACTGTATGAGAACTATAAAGGCCTCAGGCTGATCCGAGCTCCCCACAGAGAAAATGAAATCATTTTGGAAGCTGCTGATTGGCTGAGCTAGAGTTCTATTCCAGCCCAGCTGGAGATCTGGGTTATGAGAAGGCAGCAAAGCAATCAAAGTTATAACATTACGTCCACTGTTTTACTAAGACGTTGTAAAGCACGTCTCAGCCATGAATTTGACACTCTAAAACGTTGTAATGAAAACAACATTAAAAGTATTGAGGGTACTACATATTTTAAACATTGCATAGTTATGGTTCAACAAGGGTGGTACAACGCTATCATAAATGCACCTTAATTAGCCGTAATAACGCTTGAATAGAGAGCAAATTGTTTATTAAGAATGATTCAGGCTTTGTAACAAACATGTGACCAGCATTGAATGTGAACATGTGACCAAACAATAAGCACTATCTTAGCAAGATAATAAGAATACATGTAAAAATCATGACAATTATCATAATTTGATTTACTTCTTATCTTGCTCTGTAATGTCTATATGTTTTTCTTATAAATGTATCATTAGTAAGTGTTAAAAAAGCCAAAGTAGCAATGGCCCATGAATGTTTAGTCTGAACGTATAGAAAATATCAGTAATAATACAGTGGTCTCATAAATGCATTTGATCAGCCCTGAAGCAGTTACCTTCAGTAGCAAAACTAATTATAACAAATTCACACAAATCCACACAGACTAATTAGACCAATCAACGGGTAGTATTGTGCTTTGGGCGGAAATTTATGCAGAAATATAGGCAATTTATTTTTGGAAAAAAGAAGGAAGTGTGGCACATTGGCTGGAAATATGTGCTTTTCTTTCAAATTCAGCCAAACATTTGATTTATGGGCTCTGCTTTTAGAACTCTTCAGATTAAAATAGTTGCACGTTCAGTCCATCAAATTTTTTTGGCCTGTAGGTTTATTGGACAGGACAGTGTAGTGTGAAATGGGGGATGAGAGATAAGGACATTCAGCAAATTATCGCAGCTTGCCTCAAACTCATAATGCTTGGCTGGACATGGAGTCTGGCAGTGGTGACTTGAATGAATGAACAATCAATGTAAAGCTACTTTGGATGCCTTGAAAGGCGCTGTAAAAATCCAATGCATCAGAAGCACTATTATAAAACCATCGTCACTCAGACCGCTCTACCAGCAAATCTACTGTAAACCTTTGTGTCGAATCAGACTTTGTACACTTGATTTTGTCTACCAGTGTCATTGTTTTCTTCACTGTGTCATCCGGAGTGAAAAACACACACAATTCTGATGCACTCTTTTGATCCTTAATATTCACTGGTGAAATTGCGCAAGGAAACTCTCAGCAGCTGCAGCGCACACACATGCTAACACCAGCTAAAATGTCACCACAGCACAATCTGCTGCCACTACCATCCATGTTTAGTTTCATTTAGTATTAAGTAGTATTAATTTAGAGCATGTCAGATCAGGTGAATAACTTCTCTTTGAAAAGAACTCAGCGTCAGAGTTAATACTAAGTACCGTATTTTCCGGACTATAAGTCGCACCTTTTTTCATAGTTTTGGCTGGGGTGCAACTTATACTTATATTTATACTTAAATACTTATACTTATACTCTGGAGCAACTTATATGTGATATTATTTGTTATTTTCACACTTGCAACCGCATTTCATACTCCAGTGCAACTTATATATGTTTTTTTCTTCTCTATTTTTTTCTCATTTTTTGACTAATACTCCAGTGCGATTTATAGTCCGGAAAATACAGTGTCGTAATTTTGTCGTTTGAGTCACACTGATGTGAAAGGAGAAAGTGCTGGGGCCAACATGAGAATATTTTAGCTTTTAGCCACCACGTGTATCAAATTTCCCTACTTTCAAAACTTTTTTAAAAATGTATTTTTGTAAAACCATAGCAGTTTTGTATAAAAGTTTCCATCACTGCTGTAATTACTAGGTCTATGTACATGAAAGAAAAACTGCCACAAAGTTCAAGATCTTCTCTGTTAGCACAAACAAACAAAAGTGATTTTTTTTGTTTTGTTTTGTGGTGACATCATTCAACTCCAAAGACATGATTGTTGTCATCTGAAAGGATTTTAAGCCAGGAAGTCAATGAGTGGAGCCAATCCCAAAGAAATAATGAGACGGTCGAACATTTGAGGATCATCATGTCTTGCAGTCTTTTCAAACCTCTGCTAAATGCATATATTTGAATGAGCTTCAGTGCTGAGCAACAGTCTCTCTCAGGCTCTCTGTATGTTTTAATCCGTGGCCCACGATGAAAAACGTTTATATACCTCTGGTCTCTATAATGTTTAAATTTGTTTCCATAAACTGCAGTGTAAAAGCAGAACATGACAAAAATGATATCGCTACACATGATTTTCATCTAATCGTGAAACATTTTATCTCTTGCAAACTTGTAAGAGCAATGAAAGTCACTGAATGACTTTTGGAATGAGAACTGGTTGGTTGCACTTTTGTGATTTGCCCTGCTCCAATTTACAGTCTAATAAAGCGTTTCTAAAGCTGTGCTTGTAGACAACTTCATTCATGTACGTGAATAGTTTACGTAATTTATTGAATGAGAGAGTGCACAATACATGAACATTAACAGGAGAGAAGTAGTATGCAGGGTTTACCACAATTTCCATTTGTTGTCCCAAGGCAGGCTGAGGTTGAATTTTATACATCAAATATTCAAAGAAAACTGGTTCCACAATGACCAGCCGATCATAAAAGTTCTGTAACATCATCCATATCCACTACTCTCTGCAACATAAAATCATCTTCAGATACACCACAACATTCAATCTTTTCTAGAAAATCACACAGTCCCTCTCCAGAGCTCATACACACTACACACAAAAAAACAACAACAATATTATAGATTATTTTAAACAGCATTGGTATACACGATCAGGTTTTCAAAACAAGAGGGGCAATAACGAAACAGATGGATTCACATATTTTGAGAGAACTTTTAAGAGACTTAAAAGAACTAATAAACTGATTCAATTTGCAATGTGCCAAAGGGTTTGTGAGAGCTGGGAAGAAGAACAGTAGATTTATACAAACCATTATGGTTTGAAAATCAGTTACCATCATTATAGAAAATGTGCATTACATTTTAGACGAATTCACTAACTAAAACAGCGGTTTTGAGGAGAGCCACAATGACCTACACACTCTTTCCGTAATAAAAACACACATGTTTACCTCCAGAGCAACCTTGTGAAGAAAAAATAAGAATTTGTCTGTCCTTTTTTCTTAGGCAGTTTTATGGTGCTCGTCTTGTAGTCCTTAATAGTACTTTCCCATTTTGGCTTAGAATCCCTGCCGCTTACATGCTCGTCCCATGGCTTATCGCTCACCTGCATATTCAGGTGGACATTCTTTAGGTGTTTCATTCTACACTTTTTCCCCGAATTGATGCCGCTATTTGGCTAGCACGCTATCTTAAGTTGAAGCGCTGGATGAGCCCCAGTCAACAAGTGTTCCACTGTTCGAAACAATGCCGTAATGTTTTGCATTAGTGCGTCTCCTCCTCTCAAAATAACGTTTCCATTCAAATACGGCACTTTAATCAATGTTGCACCCTTCGAGTCGATGAGAACAAAAATCACCCAATTCTATCAATTTCTGACATTATTAACTGTGCTATGTAAAGTTATTAAAATTCTAAACACATTCATAATAAATGCAGCGGCTACGATGTGTTGCCTTTAAAGACCCATGTGATCTTTAGACAAGCCCAAAACTACAGTCTTGTAAAGTTAAGAAATCTGTTCTGGTAATGCATTTATTTTTTAACAGAACAAGTTCAAAGGATTTTATTCCAATGATGCTGAATCGGATGAGACAAGACTAGGACAAGAGCAGTTGTAATATTTATTTGGGGTTTGCTGAGTAAAACATTGGCCTAGCAATACTGGGATGGTTAGACAGTTCATGGACAACTTTTTCAGTGTCAAAAATGGTTCCAATTTGGTTCCAAGACATTTCGACACAAGCAAAAGTTTCAAATCGAGAGTTGAAACTTGAAAATTGTTAAGGTGTGAACTGAAGCTAACCTTGCTCTGTCCGTCTGCAGCCAGTAGAGGGGAGCCTGTGGGGACGTCTGTGAGCCAGAAGAACCTCACCTATAGAAGCTGGAGATGATTGAGTGGCCATAGAAGTCCAAGGAGTTTGTTTGTGAATCAAAATTCCACAATGAGCGAGAAAAAGTCCAAAATGGTTTGCCTCAATGCATAACTGTTACTTTTCAAGGTTTTTGTAATGGTATTGTCCTGTTTCAGTTGGAAAAAGTATATACATATGTCTATATACATACAGACAAATTGTGTAAGATAAAACATGACGCAGGCAGTTTTAGACTTGAGTTGTATTGTTTCTCATCAAAGACAAAACTTCTGTAAAGCTCGTGCTCCTGACCCCGACAGTTTACTGCATGTCCTCCCTTCTCTCTCATCCCCGTTTCGCACTGTCCTTTCCTGTCTAATTAAGCCTACACACAAAAAAATCTTTAAGAAAAACAAATAAATACATGCATTTCTGTACAGCTCAGATAGTGAAATAAAACTATTTATTTATTTATAAATTACTAACATTTAATTTTTAGTCTCACTAGTGAAGAGTTGTTGCTGACTATAATATACCATATATAATCACTGAGCATGTAAACTAGTTATATCCCAAACTAAAATATATATATATATATATATATATATATATATATATATATATATATATATATATATATATATATATATATATATGTGTTTATTCATCCCGCCCTATTTATAAAACTGACTTTTGAGTTTGGGATATAACTAGTTTTTTTTTGGGTTGTCAAGTTGGAAACACTATCATCACGACTCAAAACCAGTAATAAAAGTAAAGAAAGTCCTCAACTCATTTAAGTTAATTTATTAACTTTATTAATAGCTGAATAGCTGATCTCTGAGGACAACTGGACCTGACTGATTTATAACTCATACTGTGTATCTTTTGTTGACACTGTCTAACAGGTTACTGAACCTGTGTTACGAGACAATTCATATTTTTTTTTGTTGCCTAAATCAAGAAAATGATTTAGGATTGTGTTTTTTGAGGCCAACAATATATTATTACAGACATCTTGAAAAGATTTTATGCCACTGACATAATAACTCGAAAGCAGGATAATCCTGGTAAAAAGTTCTCTAAATGATTAAAAAAAACATGACCTTTTTGATGAATAAATAGCAGAGTGAAAAATGTTACTTAGTGTCTATAATGAGTCATTGAAGTTAATAATTCAATTAAATAAAACAGCTGAAATTGCGCCACATACCTTGTAGTTAGTGGCTGGACACCATTATCCTTATGTTCAAATAGGAAATTGCACAGGTTTATGTTTAAAGTTACCAACATCGCTCAACATAACATTGTTGTTTATATTCAAATGTATCAAGGTATAATACAGGAAGAAGATAAATGTAGCTCTACGTACATGAATAAAGCATGCGTGGTAATGTAATTGTCAGAGTCATCTATCACACTTAGATCTCAAAGAGCAGCTATACGTTCTAATTTGTGTCACACGACCGCTAAAACTTGGAAGACATCTGCCACGTTAGATTAAAATCTACACATCATGTTAAGACAGAGGAGCGTTTAAAGAGCGCAGTGAGAATCACACTTTTTAATGGACATTTCATACCTCATGATGTTGTAAGAGAGACACAGTTTTGTGTGGAAGTGTAAATGCAAAAATGTAAATGTAAATTACAGAAACTACAGTTAGAATGCACAGATTACACTGTTTAAAAAGCAAAATTAAAAGACTGAGCTCACAGATTTTATAAGATCAGTCTGTTTTGGACTGTTTCTATTTCTTTTCAAAATTGTCTTGTTGCAATCTGATATTGAAAGTGATTCCCCTTATCTTAAATATACTGTGATACAGACAGATACAGACTTTTAAAACACTAGAACAGGTATTTGCTCACTCAGCCTCGTTCGCTCCACATGCAAGCGCCATAATTTTTGATAATGTGGACATTCCCAGCAGTGCCACTCTGTGCCGGGCCGCTCCAAATTGATTAAGTGCTTTAATTAGGGCCATGTTACGCCTGTGTCATGGATAATATTTTACAATTTGATAAGCAAAAGATGCGCAGAGGGACTGTCTTGACAAATGGTGACAAGTGGTACCTTTCAATTTATGGCAAATCGCCCCCCTCCTCTTCCTCCCCCCATCCTCCTCTTCCTCCTCTTCCTCCTCTTCCCCCTCCACTTCCTCCCCTCCCTCACCCATAGCTGGGCTGTGCGTCCAACCTCCGGGACCCTAGTTCTGCCATGTGTCCTCTTTGATCAGCGTGGCGGAGTAGAAGCTAACAGGCTAAAATGGGGAATACTCAGAGAAAAGTGTACTTTAAAGGAAACATTTTATTTTTATGTTCCCTCATCAAAAAACAGTCTTGATGTTGTATTTAGCGTGTTTGATGAATCATGTTTGGGAAATACTCTCCCTCTGAGCCTCAGAAAACACTTAAAATGTTGTTTTATTATTGTGACGTCATTTTGAGCTCTGAGATCTTCTATGCTGTTTTTAAGTCCATGAGTCAACACCAAATTTGTTCTTAGCATTTCTGCCTCAAATCAAAAATGATTACGACTGCATGCCTGCATTGGTTTGTTGGGAGAGAGATAGGTTTGTTTATCTCCCACTGTAATTCCTTCTGTATTCAGTAGATGGGAAGCTCTAACCCAGTTCTTGACATGGGAAACACCTAACTGATATGAAGTAAAGTGTGCTTTATATAAACTGAATGTTTTAAGTTCTTAAACCTGAAAGTACTCAAAAGCATGTTTAAAGGACAATAACTACCAGAAATGCAGAGTGTGTATCTTTTAAATTGACCCCATGTTGTGTAAAATGTGTGCTTTTAAATACATAATGTCCATTGTATATACTTAATTACACTATATATTAGACTCTTCTATACTTGCAACAAATGGATTAAGAGGGTGTACAGGGCTAAAGTTTTACTTACGAGGCAAACAGAACAGTGCCATGTGTGTCATTCCTTCCTTCATTCAGCAGCTATAAACTGCTCAGGTCTCGTGGCACTATGATGTAGCGGGGTGCTAATTTTCCTAGCGCTAACTGCTGTAATTATGGCCAAGCTGGAGTGCGCCCACTAACTGCTAATAGCCTTCCAGAGCAGACGACATACCCCAGTCTTTTATCAACTCTAGCGGTAATAATCAAGCTAATTCTGTTCATTAAAAAAAAAAAAAAAGGGTTTCAAAGTTTATTAAAAAAAAGTATCACAAAATGCCTCTCAAAGCAGGATTATTAGCTTGGAGAAGGTTAGTGACAGCTATTGTGCCAAACAACAATGGTTTTAAATGTCTATGGAGGATTGAAGGAGGTACTTGACCTCCACTGTGGCCTTGTCCTCCGTTTCTATGTAAATATCATATCGGAGTAGAAGTGCGTATTCAAAATGGCTTCAACAGGCTAATCCGCGACACACTGAAGTTATCAGCACTGGCTAATTAGAAAAAGGGATTGTTACAAAATGAGAGGCTGCCAGAGACGGTGACAGGCAACACGACAGAGGAGGAAGGGTGTGAGGCCGGAAGGCATGGAAGCAAACCGAGGAAAGAAAAGAAGAAAAAATAGACAAACAAAATGAACCAGCGGTGGGTACTACACAGATAAATGTACGTATATTTACTTGAATCACTTTTTAATTAAACGGAGGGTCCAACTGAACTGGTATTATACAAAGGGCACTATTTAGGGCTCATAACATTTCAAGTGCTATCCAAATGTCCACCAAGAGAAAAAGGAGTGCACTCAAAATTTCCCACAATGCATCTTGAAAAGTAGTGTGCAGCTCTGGTCACTCGACTGGTCAAAATAGACCACAATGCATTGCAAGAGTCGGAAAAACAACAGTGACAGGTTTTTACCTAGACACAACACAACTGAATAGAAGCAGAAATGCTGTTTTAACGCACTGTTGACCCTAGAATATGAATAAACTATTCCTAAATAAACCAATAGGCTGCAAATATTAGCTACTTACCTTAGCTTGAGATGTAAAAAGATTAATAATCCAGTCCCTTTGTTGTTTAATGTGAGCTCGATGTTAAATAAAACTTGTATGGTGTTTAATAGTCCATAAAAAGGTGTCTCAGGCATATGTGACCAATATTTATTAATGAGTGCACTATACAGTATGATATTGTGCTATAGTTGCCTTGTGTATGAAATGTGCTCTACAAATAAACTTGCCTTGCCTTGCCTAGTGCAGGACTATGTAGTGAATGAAGTATTAGGGACTGTGGAGCACATCCTTTTGCTTAAAATGCTAACTATGCTTGCACCATATTTAGCACAATGATAATTCGTCATTGTATGGATTACATTATAAACCGAGGAGCTTTAAATCAGAAGACGAGCACTCGGCCACTGAGTTACTGCCGCTAAAATATAAAGATAAACAAAACTAAATAGTCAATTTATGAATTTAGATTCAACAATTCTATTTAAACATAAATTATTAAAGAAAACGGTTCGTATTTCTACCAAAGAGGGACCCACACACGGATTCAGACTGTATAGTAGATCTTGAAATTAATCTTTTCTTTCACATATTGAACATTGCAAGTTTCCTCAAGTTCCTCCCAGCACGGCTAGGTTTGAACACACCTGTGTTTGAGAGAGTCAGAAGAATGAAAGCAGGCTTCTCCACACAATTGTATCAGAATGAATGGAACATGTGTTCTCTGTAGAGAGGCTATAGAGTCATATTATATTAGAGAAGAGGGTCAGATTGGGACGTGTAAAACTTTTCAGTGTTGGCATTATTTGTGGTACAATAAAATGGCTGCAAATGTACAACGCTCTTTCTAAGAATAAGGTTATTTGAACTGGCTTGGTGCACATCTCCAATACATTCTTTTCGTTTGTATTTATTCAATTACAAGTGTTTTTATTGCACGGTTGACTCTCCACAAGTCTGACTTGTAACTGGCATCACCTACTTGTCTCCATGCAGAAAGTTTAATGCCATACCTTCCAGGCAAAGCAATATTGAAACATGGAATATTCAACTGTATGGCATGAGACAAGTGTCAGGTTGCCATACACAGTAAGAATGCATGTTTTTAAAGCTATTTTAACATGGCAGAATCAGAATGCTTTGTATTTCCATTGCCAAGGAACAAACTAGGAACTTGCTTCAGCATCAAGGTGCAACATAAAGCAGTGTATCATAATAATAATAATACTAGTAAAAACATAAAGACTATGCTAAAATATGTTAAAATAAAATAATGGCATGCAAAATAAATTGTGTAGAATAAGAGTGATTTAAATATAATATAACCAGCCTAATATAATTGGGTGCACGGTGGCAAAGGCGGTTAGCGCTCTTGCCTTCCAAGAAAGGAGATCACGTTCGATTCCCGGACCAACATCACATGATCTCTCTGGGTGGAGTCTGCGTGTTCTCCCCGTGTTACTGTGGGTTCTCTCCGGGTTCTCCCGCTTCCTCCCACCGTCCAAACACATGCATGTGTCAGGCAAAATTGGCAACTCTAAATTGGCCCTAGTGAATGAATGTGAGAGTGAATGGTTGTCTGTAATGTCTATGTCTATGTGTTGGCCCTGTGACGAGTTGGCCACTGTCCAGGGTGTACCCCGCCTAAGGCCCAAAGTCACTGAATGAATGAATGAATAACCAGCCTCTCGTGGACCCACCACCTGCGGGAGGATACATAAGGGGCTGGGGCAGAGAGATCTGGGGCAGAGAGATCTGGGCAGCAATCGACGGCGGATCTCCTGACACAGAACCTGGTCCTGGGCACTTGGAACGTCACCTCGCAGAGAGGGAAGGAGCCTGAGCATGTTTAGGAGGTCAAGACTAGATGTAGTCGGCCTCACCTCCACGCACGGTTTGGGCTCTGTAACCCATCTCCTTGAGTGGGGCTGGACTTGCCACTTTTCTGGCGTTGCTCGCAGGGAGAAGCAGCGGGCTGTTGTGGGTTTGCTTATATCATTATATCACCACAAGCCTATGCTGTCCAGCCCCTGTATGACTGGAGCAGGAGCTGTGTTTGCATTGCCGGCAGTAAGTCAGACCTGTTCCCAGTGCCTGTTGGGCTCCACCAGGACTACCCTATGTCACCGGTTCTGTTTATTGTTTTATAGACAGAATTTCAAGGTGCAGTCAGGGGTTGGAGAGTGTCTGGTTTGGGGATCATCTCTGCTGTTTGCAGATGATAATGTCCTGATGTTTCTATCAAACCTGGACCTGCATCATGCACTGGGGCGCTATTCAACTGAGTGTGTAGCAGTTGGGAGGAAGATCAGCACTTCCAAATCCAAGGCCAAGGAAAAGGTTGCGTGGCCCCTCCAGGTGGGAGGGAGTCCTTGCCCCAAGTGGATGAGTTCAAGTATTTCAGGCTCTTGTTCACGAGTGAGGGAAGGATAGAGCGTGAGAGTGACAGGTGGATCGGTGCAGCGTCTGCAGTATTGTCGTGAAGAAGGAGCTGAGTCAAAAGGCGAAGCTCTCAATTTACGGAGATTTCCTAACCTTACCTCATGACCTTTGGGCAATGACCAAAAGGACAAGAGAGGATCTGGGCTCTCCCTTGGAGATAGGGTGAGGAACTCAGTCACACGGAAGGAGCGAGGAGTAGAGCTGCTGCTCCTTCACATCAAGAGGCGGCAGCTAAAGTGGCTTTGGCATCTGTTCCGGATGCCTCCTGGACACCTCCTTGGGGAGGTTTTCCAGGCATGTCCCAACCGGATAGAGGCCCAAGGGAAGACCCAGGACACACTGGAGGGAAGTGTCTGGGGTGAAGGACGTCTGGGAGTCCCTGCTTAGGCTGTTGTCCCTGCCAACCGGCCCCGGATAAGTGGAAGAAGATGGTTGAATGGATGGATGGATATGTACAACAACAGGATCAGAATGATGCAAATTGGCAGGGCAAAGGTCCAACAGCAGAAGGAAAGAAACTGTTCTTGTGGCGGGAGTTTCTGGTCCGGCTGGACCATAGCCTTCTGCCTAAGGGGTGTGGTACAAATAGTCCAGGGTGAAAAGGGTCAGCTCCGACCTGCTCACATCCCTGACTCCAGGCTTCAGCCTACCATACGGTGATGGAGGAGGTGAGTAGTGACTCAATGATAGCCGTGTAAAACTGCACCATCATGTGTGCTGGCAGCTTGGCTTTCCTCAGCTGCCAAAGGAAGTACATCCTCAGCTGGACCTTCTTAATGAGGGAGCAGATAGTGGACTCCCACTTGAGGTCCCAGTGATGGAGAGGCCGAGGAAGCGGAAAGATTCCACGGTGGTGATGGGTGATTCTGTCAGAGTGAGGGGGGGCTAGGAGCCTGTGACTTTTCTGAGGTCCACGATAATCTCCACTGTCTTCTGGACGTTGAGCTCCAGGTTGTTGCCACCGCACCAGAACACCACCTGGTCCACCTCTTCCAAGCTGAGCCCAATGAGGGTGGGTTTGTCCGCAAACTTGATCAGTTTTTGGAGTTGGGGCTGCAGGTGCAGCATTTTGTGTACAGGGAGAAGAGCAGCAGAGAAAGTACACAGCCCTTCGAAGTCCTGTGTCTGAGACTTTCGCACCCATCCTCTATCCATCAGGAAGTTAGTGATCAGGTGGAGTCAAGCACATTGAGCTGGGAGAGCTTGTCCTGGAGCAGAGCAGGGAGGATGGTGTTGAATGCAGAAGTCCACAAACTGTATCCTTACGTTGGTCCCCGGGGAGGCCAGATGCTGCACGATGAAGTGGAGTGCCAGGTTCATGGCGTCACCTACAGACCTGTTGGCTCTGTAAACTGGCAACTAGGCAAACTGGAGGGTATTTAGCAGAGAGGGGGTGAATTGAGTTATGACAAGATCCGCCTCTCGGATGACTTCATGACTACAGCGTCAGTGCCATAGGTCTGTAGTCATTATGACCAGTGATCTGGGGCTTCTTGGGGACAGGGGCGATGATGGACGACTTGAAGTAGGCTGGGACATGGTAGGACTCCAGGGAGGTGTTAAACATGTCTGTAAAGACAGGAGTCAGGATTTCTGAAATAGCCTGTTCACATCCTGTCTCTCAATTGAGAAGTTGGTGGGACCGTTAATGTTAGATTAGCAGAGGTGTCCATGCATATGATGTTACGGTGTCCTTGTATTCATCCAAACTGTCAGTGGCAGCTCTGAATACCTCCCTGTCTATAATGTTCAAACATGTGCGAAGCTCCTCCACTGCCACACTGGCCCACTTCTTAATACCGCGGCGTCCAATTCGCGCCCGACGCAGGAGTTGGACGCCTGTACATTTTAAGGCAGACGCTCTGCGTACAGCGCACATGGGCAGTGGAGGAGTTGTTGTGTTTCCCCGTGTAGCTGTGCGATGGTAGAACAGGTGAAGAAAGTGGCTTTGCAAAAATGCTCAAAATGCACCGCAGGACACCCAAGACACACATCCACATAGACTTTTAATGTAAACTGGATGCTTTGGGGTGTGAACGGCCCTTTAGAAGTCCTCACAACAGGTCTGGAGATCTTCAGCCTCTGTCTGGGGATCAAGTTTTCTATGGCGAGATCTGAAAAGCCCAGGGCAGCAAGATCCACAGCACAAAAGGCTTTACTGAGTTGTATAACGGTGATCTAGCGTGTTCTGCTCTGCTCTCTGGTCGGGACTTTAATAATCTCTTTGTACTTTGGTCATTTGTGGCACAGATCTCCCCAGAAATTCTCAAGGGTAATGAAACAAGGAGTAACAACCCAGGTCCACTCCACGCTCAGAATCTGATCCGCAAGCACATGCTGTGCATCCTCCACATTTGTGCTTGATGGAATGTAATTAGTTGCCAGAATGAAACTCACATGGAGAGAGAACTCTTTGGAGACAATAAACTGTAATCCAGCCCTGTCCCACTATCCACACTATGCACTACACACTTGTTCACAATACAACCATTTCAACTAGACGTCGATACTAAGAAACATTCCGATACCAAAATTATAAAAAAATACTTTTTAGACAAAACTTTTATATTATGTTTTTTCTTAATAATAAAATAATCGGCAAATATAAAAAAAATCCTTGGCTAGTATGCATTTTATAGCCAGTGGGACTTTCCTTAGCGTACAATAAATATATCCTCTAAATTTGATCCTCTACAATATATCTCTAATCCTCTTCTGATACAGTGACCTGTTTCCAAAGATTTATTCATGATTAAATATGTCCATGTCTGCTCACTCCATTACATCCCCAATTTTAAACCTCTGTCTCCAGTGGGAAAGAAGACAAAAAAAGTGATGAATGCTAACATAATAACTAGTGCTTGTTAACGCCTTATAAAGATTTAACAAGGGAAAGTTAATCAAAATCATCAATATTTTATAAATAAATAATATTTTCGACCTCCCATTCTGCTGAATAAAAATAATAAAACACCTGGTAGGACAATGTGGGTTGTGGGCTGTCCGGCGTGAACTGCAAACGCCATCTCATCCATCTCCCTGTCAGCTCCTCACCGGGGCAAAATCACCAAGTCCCTGCCCTCACTGAGCCCAGAGATACACATACATGCACAAGCGCACACCCACACACACCAACATACACCCACACACACGCATTCACACGCACACAAACACACACATACACGCACAAGCACACACCAATACACACGCTTGCACAGACACAAACACACACACACACACACACATGTTCACATATACATGCACAGACGAGCCCTGCCAGCCAAAGATGCAGAGTAAATTTAGCACTGCATCTGATCCCAAAGTTCCCCTTTTGTTTTGGCCATTCTTTATGCTGTCCTTTATATGTCCACTGGAAGGGCTAAGCTTTTGTACACTCTCCAACACCACTTTCAGTATAACTATATTTCACTTAATATTGATCGATGTACTATTTTAAACAGGACATATACAACTTTAACTTTCCTCATCCTTAGTATACGCAGAGTTGTATTTTGTTTGATTCTTGTATGTTTGAGTACTCTGTAGGACTCTATGGTCCTGCCACTATGGCTAAAGGTTCAGAAAATTCCTGTTTTCACCTACCCCCTAACCCACTCACATATGTACTTAGTTCTGATAATTTGAAGAATGCAAACTCAGAGAGACGCATGGAGAATTCTAAAATGTCAAGTCATGTAATGACAAGCTGCTGCTTGTTACAGAGAAACAACTCCTGGACAACTGAGGAGTACACAGATGTATGGTGAAACCACTGTGAAGAGGCAGAGTTTTTCACTATGACAGTTCTGCAGTTTTGATCAGGAGGTCAATGGACCTGTTTCTATTACTAAGCCGTTTTAGATTAATATTGTGGTTACTATAAACAAAATGTAACATAGTGATATATGTACTATATGTTTACTCATGAACCTGAAAAAAGTATAAAGATCAAATGAGAATTTTCTTAAATAATTCAGTCCAAAGATGTGGAAATAATAAAAAAAAAAACAGGAGACACAAAAAGACCAGATGCCAAATGGTTGAAAGTGGTACTTTCACCTTCACCTTCCACAGCTTCTCCAGCTCTTTTTTGAGCCCTTGATATCCCTCCAGTTTCCCGTGTTCCTTTCGCCTGATGTTGCCGTGACTTGGTGTTGCCACAATAACCACAGTGGCTTTCTTCTGCTGTTTATCCACCACCACAATGTCTGTTTATACACTATGCCAGCCACTTGGTTATGACGCTCCATGTGTGCTTTCCCTTCCAGCATCTTACACCTTGCAGTTATGTTTGTTTATGTATGTATTTATTTATTTGGCAAGGACAATACAGTCATACATAGTTACAAAACAAAGCTTGTAGCAGATGCAATGAGGAGGTTTATAGCAAGTGCTAATTTTCAACTCCCATCCCTGGTTGGGCTTTTCTACACATTCAAATGCATAGACATTAAAACATATTTCAAATTCATCAGTGCAAATTTACACATACGGTCATCCTTTTGCCCTCACTCATATACTTTCATATTACTCACACCTGGGAACAGTTTTGATTTTCAGCCAACACTTAAGTCTAAAGGTGATTTTTTTCAGAAATCAGAAATGCACTTGACTTCAGTGGGTGGTGAGTTCCACACTTTACAGCTCTTATAGGAAGGTTGATTTTGATGAAGACATTTTGCACCGTGGGATTTTACAGTTTTGGTTTGAGGAGCCTCTTTCACTCTGCTGCTGTTTAATCTGTAAAATCTCTAAAATGTAAGAGTGGTTCAGGGGCCAAGTTAGTTATTCATTTGAAACATGTGGTGGATTGTCTCTGGGGCCTCTTTGCACAGCCTACACGTTGGGTCTTGTCGGGTGGGGTGGACTTGGGCCTCTATTGCTCTGGTGCTCAGGGCCTGTTCCTGTGCGGCCATGATGTGTGCCTCTGTGCTGTCCTTCAGTTTGGCTCGCTCTCGCCATTGGTAGGCTTTCAGTTATGCATGACATATATATATATGTATGAACAGTTATGTTCCGGTGGTACCTTCCATGTAGGGGCTTGTCCCGCAATGATGTCCCTCCTCTAGCACCTGATCCTCTGTTCCCCATTGCCTGAGACATTCACTGGGCACATTACTTGTTGGGGTGTTAACCTTGATGTTGATGTTCCATCCTGGATAGCGGCTCTCATGCTCACTATTTCTAATCCTTCTTTCTTTTTAAATAATTTGCCTTACTATTTATCTGTTGTTTCTTTTGATTTCTTGGAAGAGTCAAAAGGAAGGTGATGCAGTAGCAGAAAAATGAAATCATAATTCATGATTAAAAACAACAACGAAAAAACAAAAACAAGTTTACAGACTTGACCTGAAGTAAGTCCAGAGAAGTCTAAACAAGTGTACATAAGTAACTACATTTTACTAAACAACTGTCAACTTTATGAAATAACATTAGACTTTTCTTTCATTCCACCTCACCCTAACCCATGAGTCAACCTTTGTGGCATTTCCTCTGCGACCCCCTCCGCGCCTTTCACTTAACGCTCCCCCAGATGCCTAATCGTCTCTCTAACGACGCCGGGGCTAATGGAACTGTTTATGACGTTCATTTTAAGAGAGCGGGGCCCAGTAATTAGCCTGCACCTCACTTCATTACCCAGCAGGCGGGGTAATGTCTGGCTGGGTAGGGCGGCAGAGGTGGCTATGAGCGTTAATATAGTTACAGTGAAATTCTTCAGATGTGAAAGCACTTTTTACTTTTGTCTCATTATCTCCTATTGTAATTTAATTCAGTGTCTCTAACCTCTACACGAGCAAAAAAATATTCTGCTAAGTTCTCGAAAATACTTAATTTAAACTTTGCACAATTCACATTGAAAGATAAACCGCTCACATTATCACTGCTGAAAAAAGATAAGCTCCAAAGTAGACTAGTGTGTGGTCTGCTACGCATTTAAATTACACATTGTGGGAATTCTTGGACAAAAGATAGCTACTAAACCAGTGATGTGATGAAGAAAAATGTGGCGTTTTGTGAAGAAAAAAAAAAGGGCAATTGTTCAAAGAGACACTTGCTGGCGCTGCAACTTAGAAGAAAAAGTCACAAAAACAATGGGAATTTGAACTTAGCTATTTTTCCCTGTTGTCTCTGTCCATGGTGCTGAATCAAGAGCGCTATCAGTAAACAAAGCAGGAATGAGCTTTGGTGCTGTCTGTGGTGCTGGAATTTGAACAGCCTTCCCAAGGCAAAGAAAGGCTGGGCTCTGTCTCTGTCCATGGTGCTGAAATATCAAATGCTGTACATCACATCAAACTACATTTACATTTCAAAGAGCTAATCCTGAAGCTGTACACACACACACACACACACACACACAATGCATTTATAATGCATATCATGAACTAAATATCTACATGAATTCAAAATATGAAAATCTGACTAAACAATTTTAAGAGTTATTTGGATAATGTATTTGAAAAGTATTTAAATAGAAAAAACAAACAAAAACATATATACAACATACATGCTAACTATTGTTGTATAAAGGCATCTCTAATAAGCATCTCATTTGTTTTTGAATTAACTATTATCATTGTCTATTCAATTTGCTATAAATTTTCTTTTGGGAATCGTATATACAGTGTTTGATTATTATTATTTTGGTTAATTTTTTGGTTAGTTTTCTCTTTCAAAATTAGCTTTCACGTGGAAACAACATTGTTGAACCTGCACCTTTGTTTTTTTCCAAACTTTTTTTTTAATGTATATTTTTAGAATCCTATATTATTTATCATATTATTATATATTATATTATATATTTATCTATATTATTATGTTTGATCATATACGTAATAAATGAGATATGCTCTAGCCTTTTCAGCTTTATAGTCTATTTTTTGTGTGCAATTTTTACACATTAAAAATCTAATTGATATCTCCCTAATTCAAGTTCCTTCCTGTTCAATTACAGTGTCTTCCCTTACATATCACATATTCGTAAATCTCAAGTCTAAGTTAAAATTTTAATATTGAAGTTTGTGTTTTCTCCTCTTTCTCTAATAAGCATGTGTGTCAAGTGACAAATTAAGCAACTAAACTTGAGAAAGGCGCCCGAAAGTTAAGACAAAAAATGCAGAGAACTGCGAAATCACAATTATTGGTCCTAATGCCCAAAAAACAGTGGAGATGATCATGGACTTCAGGTAAGTCACAGCCCCCCAACCCCCCCTCACCATCTCGGGCTCCCCCATCTGCACTGTGGACTCCCTCCGCTTTCTCGGTATCACCATCACCCGGGACCTCAGGTGGGGGCTCACCATCAACTCCCTCACCGGGAAGGCCCAGCAGAGGATGTACTTCCTGCGGCAGCTGAGGAAAGCCAAGCTGACAGTGGAGATGATGGTGCAGTTCTACACGGCCATCATTGAGTCCATCCTCACCTCCTCCATCACCGTGTGGTACGCTGGAGCCACAGCCAGAGACAAGCAGAGACTACAGCACATTGTGCGCTCTGCTGAGAAGGTGATCGGCCGCGAACTTCCATCTCTGCAAGATCTGTACATCGAATCACAGCCGACCCTTCTCACCCGGCACACGGACTATTTAAACCACTCCGCTCTGTCAGGAGGCTACGGTCTATCCGGACAAGAACCTCTAGGCATAAGAACAGTTTTTTTCCCTCTGCCGTTGTACTCGTGAACACTTCCTAAGCACTTTGAACTCACTGTTCACTTTATTTTATGTACATATCATGTCTATTTTTACCTCTACTTACCTATTTTTAATACCCGGTAGTATTTATTGTCCGTTGTTTTGTATTATTTGTTCAGTGTTTGATGTTTGTGTTGCACCGAACCGCCAGTAGGAGTTCCTATGTCCGTGAATCCTGTTCATTGACAAATGGCAATACACTTTCTGATTCTGATTCTATCCTACACTTTGTTTGACTCTAATTCACAACCAAAAATCCTTCTGTCTTTTATAATCTTTTCCCTTATTCCCCTTCTTTCCCATTCCATTTGGTGTGAGCCTCCTATCCTCTGTGCTGCTAAAACATTCAGTCCTGCCATCTTCAGTATTTTGATTTCTCATTACAGAACTAACAGCTTTGAAAGCGTCTTTGGGCTCTGGGATGTGGAAGTGCAGAGGGGGAAGGAGACATGTGAGAGGGGCAGTACCTTGAGGAAGGACAAGTTGCGGTTGCGATCGATACTGGTGATCTCCAGGTTGCCCATGACAACTTCACAGTTCTCGTAGACCTTTTTCAGTGTGCGGTACTGCTGCTCCAAGTCCGATAACGTGCTCAGCTTGTTCTCTGTGCCGGGACACACTGCAAACAGGAAACAAAGAAGGTATTATGGTCTACTCTTTTAAGCAATGTAATATTTAGCGATAATGGTCAGAGGCCCGTTTCTGTTTTTGTTTGGGGCCCATGTGTGCTGTTTTAAGGCCCTAATAATAACATTAAAATAAACTATTGCAATCATTGTGATACTGGTGGATGTTTGAACTAAACACATAAATTCCTCCCACAGCTGAATAGGAAGGTGATTTACTTGCATACATGTAAGAATAACTTTGTTTTATGATGAACAGTTTTTATATTTAACTGCGTAAAAATAGCTAAAATAGCACAAAATGGTTGGAGCCAAGTTGCATTTTAATAAAATGTCTCCTCTAAAAACACTACATTTATATGAAATTTCCTCTTGAGCATCTGCCAAGGCTGTTTGCTAGAGAAAAAAAGAAAAGAAAAAGAACATCCATATTTGCACAAATAGCAATGTTTAAATGTCTAAAAGTTTTTTTTTTCTATGTATTTATGAAATACATTATATTAGTTTATACACACACACACACACACACACACACACATTTTGCTCTTCTTTTGCTCCTCCGTGAAACCTTGGAAGTCTTGGCACTGGCCTCTTCTGTCAGAGAAAAGGTCAACTTCTGCTATTTGAATGTTTGATAAAACTGTGCACCATCCCACTGCTGCTGATAAAAATTAAACCTCTTCCTGTCCACTCCTCTGCCATGAATCCAGCTGGAATAGAATGTCCATTGTCTCGCCATGCAACGCAGAAGACCTTTCTCTATTTTACATTCATTATCAGGGTTTAAGAAATACAGGAGCAGCAGCTGTTCAAATGAGCAGGCAGGAGGTTCTGAAAGACCTCATCAGGGTAAAGTATTCAATTTCAGTTTACAAGGTCACTTTATTCAACTGGGGAAAAAACCAACAACAATGTGGTATAACTACAACTACTAGCACTAACTAACTACTTATAATAATAACTTTTAATATATAATAATAATAACACATTAATTGTCACTTTGTAAAAAAGGGAATATAGGATATTACATGCAATAATAAAGGATTCCTGACTAACATAGCTCAAAAATCTAATCTAAAAATGACACTATAACATTTTTGGGGAAAATAAACGATCTGAAGTTTGATAAGGGCAAGCAGTGGAACTAGGCCATATACATTATTTTGTTTAATGATGTCTTTTTATTCTGATTAATCATCCAAAAGTATAGATACTTCTGGTGCATCATTTGAAAATATGTATTTTTATTTCAATATACTCCATACCCCTAAGGTCACATGTAATATTTAGCATAGATATGAAATAAACATGCCATAGTCTCTAATGCCATCGCAGTGACACTTGTGGGTGTGCATTTAATATGACACATGATAGAAATGTATAATGTATATGTTTATCAAGTTAAGTAAACGCCGGTCATCGCTTCAAGGAGTTTAAATCAGACACAGCAGTTCAAGTGTTCAGACGAGTTCTACACTAACAGGAGAGAGAGTGCCTTGGCCAAAAAGGCTTGTCACGCGATGCACTGGTTTGCAGGCGAGAGTTGTATCTGTGCTCAGGTACGTTTGGTCTAAATTGAAATTGCTCAAATCCATGTCAAATTGCCCATTACTCACAGGGAAATGCAGACTGTTGGAGATGATGTGGCAGCCAGGAGGCAAACCACTATCAAGTGTTTTGGGATTTTCCTGTTGCTCGGAAGTATCGGACTGAGATCAATAAAACCTTACAGACAATTTATGACATCACTATCCCACTGGATTTCAGGACGATGTATTTGGGCCTCAGGACTGCTGCCATGGACACAATCACTATCTCTGGAGCATCCTCCTGGCAGCAACCAAAAAGGCCCTCACAAAAAATGGATGACACAAAATGCACTGACAATCAAGGACTGAACCAATGTAAAATTTTGACTAAATTTGAAAGTGGAACAGACTCTGGACTAAATGGGTAAATTTCTTTGGGATTTGTGTGCCATGCGACGGCAACCGATTTTGATGTATATCTTTTCTCTCTCTGGTCTTGTTTTCTTTCACTGTGTTAGTTTGTTGTGTTATAAATTTAAAAAAATATATAATAATTAATATATTACATTAATACATAAGTAAAATCATGGGGTTGGCTAGTGCTACATGCTTTCTGCACTAGAAATACATACTTTTACTCTAAATCATTTACAAATATTGATAAACAGTTCATACCTAATATTGAAAAAAAACATTGTTGCATTGTGGGTTAGTTAGTTAATAGAGTTACTATTGTGAAAATGATTTTACAAATATTCACACCGGCATTATGGTCAAACAACGATCTAATCTTTACATTTCTTCACCATCTATTCAAATTGTCTAAAAGATCACCATTTCTCCAATATCCAGTTTTCGGGAATATACATTTTTCGGAATGTTAAAGTAACGTTCATGAGATTTTACAAAAAAAAAGTACAGATTGAATAAGAAGACAAAACAAAAAAATAATAGATGGTTTTTCATTTTTGTGTGATTTATAGGGCATTTTGTTTCTTTAACATAAGCGGACTTTTCGCAGAAATAATCCAAAAGCGTGGAGCTGTAACAACCTCTGTTAAGCTCCGAAGCGATAGCAGAAGGATCCATTTTTCAACTGATTTTACACAGCGTGTGTTGCGTGTCCCTGTGTTGCTGCTTATCAAGTAGCCATGCGGCTGGCGGCTCAGCCCATTGGCTGACTACAATAGCGCAGCTGTTCATATGGAAATGCGGTCACACCCCTCTGCACGTCCAGAGAGCGCCCGAAAACACCACATTTTAAACGGCTTTATTTATGCTTTTAATGCTGCAAATACTGTTATCTGATACATCGAATGGCTGGTCCATATCTTCAACTAGCACATTCTGCAAAAAAACGAAAATCACAAATTTGGGGAAAAAAAAGTAAAATGCTGTTTTTCTCAGTTTCACCGAGGCCGACATGGTCCGACAATTCCGGTGGCGAGGCACATATTTTCCCACATCCTGTCTTTGCTCTGTTCTACAAAGACACTATTGTCGTACATAGTTGAACTTGGCCTGGTCCACCTCGGCGCCTCCTGTATTGCTTTATGGATTGTCGACGGAGCAAAGATCGTCCATTACATTCCTGGACGAGCGAAACACAAAAGTAGAACTGAGGCTAGACAAATGAGACCCGCCGACCCCACAGAAGAGTTAGAAGATAGAGTGGTTTAAAAAGGTTAAAAAGGAGAAAGGAGCTGAAAGAGGAGGGGAAAACAAGTGCTTCTCAGATTTGAATTTTTTTTATGAAAGTTAACTGGCGTCACTAATATTGTGTTATTGAAACACGCTTTTATGGGTCCGGAGGTGGGAGGTGAGGATGAAGGAGAGTGAAAGCCACTATCAGCTCAAGTGCACTCAAAAGAACAGACTAGCAAGAGTTATTGTGGATGAAAGAGATCGAGAAAGAAATGTAACAGACATGAAGAAAACAAAAAAAAAAAAAGGACCATCAACAATGTGTTAACATTTGTACATACTTGACTCCACACAGACTTCACATGATGGATTTAAAACCAAATGCAAATTGTATCTTATGTACTACAAATGTAATTAGCACATTTTACCGTTTGGTCTGGAAGGTTGTTTCCAACAGGGTAAATGTTCTCCTGAATATCAGTGTTCCACCAACATTGGTTATTGATTTTTTAAGTATCTCACATACCCGAAACTTTCCACAGCTTCCATTAATGATAAAAAAGAAAGATACATCACACGATGGGATCAAACAATATGTAAGATTAAGTATTTGATAATTTATTTTAACTCTCTGCTGTTACCTGAGGATTCTGTATTTAGCTAATGTTTTTTTTTTCTTACTTTGTTTGCAATAGTAATAGTGGTAATAGTAATGTTGTAGTAATGGTAGTAGTAACAGTAAGTAGTACTCGTATTAGTAGTAGTAATAGTAAGTAGTACTAGTAGTAGTAGTAGTAGGTAGGAGTAGTATTAACAATAGTAGTAGTAGTAGAAGTAGTTGTGGTAGTAGTAGTAGTAGTAATAGTTGTAGTAGTGTGATATAAATCATTGCAGTAGGAACAATTGTCGCTGTAGTAGTTGTTGTACTGGTAAAAGTTGTGATTAAAACAATAGTAGTAGTAGTAGTAGTAATAGTAGTAGTAGTAGTAGTAGTAGAGCATAAGAGCATATTACAGACTCGGTGTGAATAGAGAAAGGAAACGAAAGAATGAAAGTTGTAAATAGGCAGTGGTTTACAGAATGTGTGGAGAGAAAAGCACGTTTACAGTGAAGGGCCCGGTCGGTCTGCTCCACTCGCCTGAATAAAAGATGGCGTCTCTCTCACTGCCTCCAACTTCAATTCAATTCTTCTCACTTTAACAACTTTACCTGCTCCAGCTCTCCACGGCTGGACCACCGCACACACAAGGTGGAGAGCAGCTGAGAGAGCGGACCCCGTGGAAGGAAATGTATCGTTTTGCTCACTATCAAGTGATTTTTTTGAAGATGTGTGTATCTTTTGTATACAACAATGAGTCCAAAAATCAGCTTTATGTTAAAACAAAACTACAACTACGACAATGTATAATATTACTACAATTAGTGCAACAACATCTACAAATACAAAGAAGCCACTTTACTACAACTAACACTAAGTCACATAAAAGCCATGCACGTTTAGCTTGTCTGTTTAAAGCAAAAAATATATATACACAACTGTAACATTTAATAAAGCATGAACAAATGGTTTATTAAGACGATTCAGGCTTAAGCCCTGAGGAAAACTGTTCTGTTTAGGTGTGCATATGACTGAATAAATTTAACTTGCATGCTTCTCTTTTATGTCTTTATCTGTTTTGAGTTTTGAAGGCATTTTTCTCCATGTTGGGTAAAGTACTTTGAATTGCCTGGTGTACAAATTGAGCTCTACAAATTGACTTTGCCTTGCCTTAAGGTGACTTATTATAAAATGATACCAATATTCCAAGTTAAAAATTAAAGAAAATGTGCAGTGTAACATGTTGATGCAGAAGATACAGATTAGCATAGCATTAGCATTGAAATACAGAAGCTATGACCAAGAACACCATTCCAAAACCACATACATGCAACAATCTTCATCAGGTCGATTATAGCAACGTCAGTGTTTCGGAGTTTCACGGAGTGATCCGTTCTGCCCCGTTTGAGTGGTCCGTGAGTGGTACTACTTCCCAGAAGGTGCCGGCTCGATTTCAGCTCTCGGAAAATCTTTGTTGCAAGGGGTTTGGACATGAGTTAAGGTACAAACAAGGTCAATTTTATTTATTAAAGGTTGAATGGACGATTTTTTTGGCCCTAAATCTGTCTCATTTCCTCGTGGCGTGAACTGCCGATTAGTCCTGCCACGTATCAATCATAAAATGCACCTACCGCTCACCTGCAGCCGCGTGTGGCTTGTCCCCTTGAGAGCAGCAGTTTCCGCGTGTCTAAGTGCGATCTATCATAATATAGTTCCCTCAGTGTATGGGACAAAATGAAGATGGAGAAAGACAGTTCGAGCTGACTCAGAAGAAGACGGAAATCTACGGGAGACGAGAGATGCGATGCGATCTGTCGCGCTAATAAACAAACGCACGTGTGTGTTGTATCAGTCCGCACGGGGGAGTGGCATGCACACTTCCGCCTGAGTTCTCAAATCGCCGATTATCGTCCATTGCCGATTATCGTCCATTACGCCTTTAAGAAAACATTAGTTGTGTTGGGTGATCTCATTCGCTCCTGTAGCAGAGCCCTGTGAGCCAGGGCCTCTGCATGGAAATGCAGGGTTCAGATTAAGGATTTTCACTTGTATAGCGGCGCTGCTAAACAATCCGTTCATTTTTTCAAATTTGCATAGCAATTTGATAATTGCATAGCAAAACACGAAAGTGACTAACAATCAATATTTTCCATTGATGTAACAAGATTCTTTCTTTCAAATGTATTTGTAAACATTCTATTTAAAAAAAAAAAAAAAACTTCTAACAAATTAACTTTTAAACACTTTTTAAACTTTTTTTTTTTTAAACCTTTGTTGTTGAACAAATTAATTTATTAACACCAAGTTAGATTAACTTATTTCCAACTTTCTTCCATACCATCATCAATCAGATGACTATTTGCAGGAGTCTCATTTACATATTAATAGTCTTTACACTCACAAAAAATATGTGTTAAGCTTCTGATGGAAAAATAAATGTTGCTGTGGTGTTTTTCAAATTGTACCGCTCTATTTGACGTTCCATTCCGGCTATAAAACTTTTCCAGTTTTCGTTTTGCTATTTGATGACGGTCCCTAAGCACTCGTCTCGGCTCTGGCTGCACATTCGGATCAGTGTAATTCGCTGCGCCCAAAATACGCATCTGATTGTTAAAACGAGGTTGTGTCACTTGGCAGTGTAAATATGAGTATTTTGGCAGTGAATGATCTGCAAAGACTTTTGCCTTTAGGAGTTATTGACCTCGGAAGTCTGAATCTGTGACGCTAACTTTACCGCACGTGGCTCCTCCCACTTTCAGACTCGATCTGAGACAGCAGCGGGACTCGTCATGTCCACACAGCGTCCTACATGTGTCATGTCCACACATCGTCCTACATGTGTCAGGCCGTTCTTGACGAACGATTGACGAGTGATCAGTACTTTTAGGCGCTTTGGTTATACAATTGAACACGCATTTTTGTATCGCAAAAGCTGCGATACAAAAGCGCTTTTTTTCTGACCGCTGACGAGCGCATCGCATTTGAGAGAAATTGCGTCGCATTTTGCGATACCGCTTATTCTGAACCCTGAAATGCATAACGTCCTTGACGGGAGCGACACAAAGTGAACAGGTCTGGGGGACCAGGGCCAGTTACAAAACGCAGCTTTGAAAATTGACAACCCTCAATAATAGCCTACATGCACAGCAATATTTTATATTTAAATTTAGGCTCGATAATTAACTGTCTGCTCGACCCAACTCCTGTAATCATGAACTGCTGGTGTCCTCATAACTCTCTCTCTCTCCTTCTGACATCCTCCCTTTTATCGGTATTCCTCCTTTTCTTCGCGCCCTCCTTTTCTCCTCCTTGATCAACCATTCTTGTCTTTTTAATCTCCCCGTCCATGTTCTCCTCGCCATTACCATCTGGCCATCATTAAAACTGACAATGTAGACTGTTCAGCTTTAAATATGACCAAATAGCTCCACAACTTTTAATCTAAGGGACTGAAAGTTTCAAGATTTGCGATGACCCAAAGTGAACCAAAATAGTGTTAATGTTTCTTGAGTGTGTACATTTTGTAATTGGCTATCGATGACTAGCGCATTAGCTAAAATAGTCATTTCCGTAATAGCTGAAACCAAAATACAGTAAGTGCATAGCAAGCGTTCTCTTATAGGAATAAACAAGAGGTTGGTCAATGTTAATGTATCGTTTACATGCAGCGCAATGAGATGGAAAATTAGCCTATAACAGAAACGTTTATAGTTCAATATTGTTGCTAGAGGTTTTGTAATCCCTCAAACTAATACATGCATTTATACTTAATTATATAAACACACTTGACAAAAACCTGAAAATATTTGTAGAAAATGTAAGGTAACAATGGCATAATTGTAGAGAAACATTGAACACCATACAGATAAAAGGATTGACAACATGACACAAGAGAAACTAGCACAAGGTCAAAAAGTAGTGTCTATACTTCAGCATCGTGAGGTAAGCCAAGAATAAAACGCAATGTTCCCAAGTCGATATTTAATGGATGATTTCTGAAAAAAAGGAAAGTATTCAACAAAACAAGCTAGATGATTGGAATTTCGGAACTATCAATTTACCAGCACAAAACAAACATTCAAGCGAGGCTCATCTCCAAACTCATGTCCATGTCCTACTTCTTAAAATAATCAATAAATATCTTGCAGCATTTTCTTGTAGTTGTTTCATACATTTTAGTATACCTAATAGATGTGTTCATTTCTTACTGAACATTTGATTGTTATAGCTGTGTTACTAAATAGCCACGCTTTATTTTTTTACAAATTCTTATTTGCGTCACTGCCCACTGTCGCCAAGAGAGTCAGAAATCTTACATTTTCAGTAGATGACAGTTGCACCGACAATCATTTTTAACATCTTTTTTTTAAGTCTTTCTCAGTCTTACTTGAACTTAATTCTTTTGTGCTATTAATCAAATTCGAAGTGTTTAGAAAAGTCAAACCTACCCTACTCAGCAGCTGTTATATACATAAATTGGTCCTTTATGATTTGTATTTTACATAAATTTGGTTTTGGCAACACTTTTTTTACACTGGGTTAAAATACTATATTATACTGATTATAGTAAACAAATAGCATCAATTAAAACCAATAATCAGCTCTCTTAAGACTAGTTCAACAGCAGAATTACCAGTACGTATAATTTACTGTGACCAGTAAATTCTACACTCATCCATGTAGATTCATCCCTTCATAACCTCATCAAAGTCATTGCACAATATGGCCCTCTATCAGGGTATAAAGTTAATTGGGAAAATACTGCAAGAAAATACAGATTCAAAAAGCAAAACTACAGATTACACCAAATCTCCAAAGGCTATAAATCTTATAAATCAAAAGATCAAGATAGAAACCAAGTTGAAAGGTTGATCACATCTTCAAATATCCCTCTGATGTCGTGTGAACATTGTGAAAATGATGGTCAATTACATACTAAAATTACAATTAAAAAATCTTGATTTAATGAGGTGCACATAATAATTTTGCATTTCAAATAGAAAGGGGAAAAGTTCGATGTTCTTATACTCGGCTGTCCAATTCCCAGTTGCATTTGGCTGTGAACCAGCTAGACAGTTATTTCATCCATCAGAAGATAAAGTCTGGACAAAATATATAGAGTGTAAACAGTGTACCAATAAATAGTTTACAGTTTATATTACAGTAAAATTTACCACAAAGTAATTTCCTGAACGTCATAATTTTAGCATTCCATTTAAATGTTTTATGGACTTCTACATGATCAGAACACTAAGGATGAAAACAGTATGTGCACTTTGAAATGGTGTTGAGTATAAAATGTACCACAAAATAATATATCATCAAACTACATGCTAAGAAACCCTTTAGATATGTAGAAAGCAAGCTGTGCCAATTTAAAATATTAAATATACTATACTGCTGTACTATTTGCCCTCTGACTTGTTTAAAATGAGCGTTGAACTAAATTATGTTCAACGTGTCAGTTCAGTTCAGCTGAGGGAACTCGAATGCACATGTGGTAATGTCAGAACATTCAAGATTGATGGCTTATATACATTCCAATAACACCACTGACATACATTAACTCAGTAAATTACAGTAAATTTCAGTAAAGAATACAAACATATTGTATTACTCTGCATCATAACCAAAACTATAACACTAAAAAAAGTGGATCGACATGGACAATCCAACGCATTATAAGCACTAGAAATGATATTGTCAAAAAAAACAACAACTGCAGATTACCTGGACACACGAGAACCATAAAGTAAATTCCTACTTAATAAATGTATTAAATATGTGTTAAGTACTTGCAAATACACTTGTCTATAAACGTTTTAGTATCTGCATGCTTGGTTAAGTAAAAGAGTGGAGTAGAAAGGGAACTAATGGAAAAAGGTTTATATGTTACAGTACCTGTGATATAATTATATGAAATGATATGTAGTGAAGGGGTTCAAACTGTCGTGCACAATGTGAGCAGAAACAAGAATATATGAAAAACATCTACAAATTATCATGTTGTGTTGCCTTCTCTGACTTATAACACTTGTGTTATAAGTGAATGTACAAAATGAGCCACAGACTTTTGATGCCATTGAAGTAAAATCGATCATACTTTAGGCTTAAATCTGAGGTGGTGGTCCAGCATGGCTAACCCAGGGGCAGTACCAACGCCTCGCTCCCATTCTCCACAGACTCAGCCTCCACCGCCATCACTACCACCCTCTGATCAATAAGTTCAAAATAAAGAGCTTCTCTCAGGGTTGAAAACCAATAAATGCAATTCTAAAGCAGAATATAAAAAAATAAATAGTGTGACCTGAGAAAATGGCCCTGTTATGATTTCTAAGGTTGGGCTAAAACTGGACTGTATCGACCAGGCCGCGCTGCAAAGGAGACATAACAAAGTCTAAGAGAATGATTAGATCAAGCACACAGGCCAATAAAGAGGAGAGAAATAGAAGGAGATACGGACAAATGTGGAACAGTGTGCTTATCGCTTATCCAGCCCAAGATCTGGGGATGCTGATAGGTATGAGATGAAAGAACTTGGCATTTGGGATTTCAATAGAACTTAAGATAATTTTTTTTATTGAGATTCATCATTAATCATTCAATTCATGTGAAGGTTTTATTGGACAGAGCAGTTGTAGCGTGAAATGGAGGAAAAGAGGGTGGAGAAATTCAAGAATGTACTATTTTAAGAACCGGTAAGTATTGTGATTGTGATTAAATTTACGATTTTGTTTCAAAAGTATGCTCATGGACTAAAGACTTAAATGAACGGATAAAGAACCACAATAATCACATACATTTCAGTCTAAACTATAAGTACTCAGCACGACAAAATATTTTGTTTTTTGCAGATCGTCGTGCAATTTGATAATCGTGCCAACTCATATTGATATATGATGATAATTGATATATGGCACAGCCCTTCAGCGAGCGCTCATACAAAAGGTTCTGTACATAAAAAAATGCAATTGTTCCCTGAAATGTTTTTATCCCAGCTGAAAAAATTTACCTTTTGAATAAAATCCTCATTAAGTTTACGTATGCTCGCTCATTTGTCGTTGCTGAATATAACACAGTACAGTAAGCTTTAACATTTCAACTATACAAGCACCAAGTATGATTTTGTTCAGTTTTAAACATAATTTGGGTAAAAATTTGACTTTTTCTAACTTTTAAAACATAATAAGTAAATATATATATATAAATAAATACATCTAAATCTGTGGTGGTAAAATGTCTGGTTGACAGTATTACATTTTATTTTGATACGATAAAAAAGCTCAATGTTTAAATTTGTTTCGGTTTATCTCTCAGGTGGCATTCACTGTTTCAATGATGATGTCAGATCGTAGAGTTGTTGTCCTGGTTTCTGTAATCACTGGGCCTATCCTCATGAAACAAAATGATTATGATATGATTACAATATAATTTTATGTCATTTGACCATTTTATGACATGCCCATAATTAAAACATCAAGAAAATCTCAAACATCAGTTTCCTCTCATGTCAAAATCTCACTTACATTTTCAATTTGAGCAGAACCTTTATAGGCTTAAACTGCACGTTCACCGGAGCAAAAATACCCAGTTTTTCTAATCTATTAAATGCTTTAGAAAGGGAAGTAGCTACATAAACTCCTCCGCCACCCTATTACCCGAGGTCGTGTGTCTGACCTCTTAAAAGAAGTATTCAGAGGATTCCATTTGTGCTATCACGGCTCGCCTTCCTCTCCTCCTGATGCGTGTTGTGAGGTCGTTTGAGCTGCTAATCCGTGCTCCTGCTTTGTCAGCACTGTCTCCAAACATTTCCCTTCACTGAGCTCCCAGAACCGTGACGTGGAGCCGCAAAGGTTTTATTCTGGGTAATATTGTCTGACATCAGGGTGGGTTAAATGGTATTTTTGGAATTTCAGTGGTTCTCAACCTGGGTGTTGATTGGTTGTTCTCTTTAACGAGACAATGCCAGTGTTAAAAAGTTATTTCTATTGGAATATTGATTTATAGATTATTTGTGACATTTCTTTATGTATTGAACTAAGATGAATTGACCTGTTTGAAATTATGTTTTGGCAGTTTTATTTTATTTCTTCAGGCAAATTTATCTTTAAATCTAAGGATGAGCAATATTGACACAAATTAATATCTACAGCATGTATTTTATGGAGTGTCCCAATAACTCGACAGACAATATTATTGTATGACAAAAGTATGTTAAAACATGTCCTTAAATGTGCTTGTTGAGGTTTAATTATCAGACAAATGTGAAACGCCTTTAAACTAACACAGGAATGTGACATTATACCCTTATTTGGAAGTTTCCCAGATACATTTTTCATTTTTTTATGCAGCATTTACAATATACTCAATAATCTTCAAAACCACATCTACGATATGATCAATAATCCAATAATCTGCCAATCAGTACTTTAAAACAGTGACAAGTTAGATAATAGGACTTTTTTTTTAATATCAAGGCTTTTCAGCAAGAAAAATAAATACAAAAATATTAATTAACTAATATGACATGTTGTGTTATAGTCTTTTGTCTTGCTGTTACTTACTTAAGACCTTCTTGTAATAAATGTATATTCCATACAAACTTCCACAGCACGAAAATGAATATGGTGGGCCAACATGTGCCGATCTATGATTCACCTAGTTAAAAAGTGTCTGCAGATGCCTGGGATGTGCCGGACATTTGTGGCCTTTCTGCTCAGACCTCTGCCTGACTTTTCCACCCGCTTACATCACAAAGTGTCCCTGGCAGTGCCGGAGCGACTGATCCAGGACAGCGGGGGCTCACCTCCATCAATCACCTCCCAGCTGGGGTCTGCCTCTGCTCCCATACGTCCTAACCCCCCACCCCATCCCCCGCATTTACACTGCAACCCGGGCCTCTCCAATCACATGTCTGCGGTTTCACCTGTCACTCAAAGCTCACCACTGTTTTAATAATACATCTTATTTTTCTTTCAGTTTGTTTTATACTGGAATGGCTTTTATTTGTTTTTGTTTTGCTAGAATAAAAGCATAAACAATTCTAATTATAGATAAAGTAAAATGTGAGAAAAATAACTTTAATTTGAAAATATCAACCATAGTTCACTCACATAAATGTAAGAAAAACCTGTAAAAATGTTTCATAATTAATGCTTTCATATAAAAATCTGGTATTGTATGTGTAAAAATTGCAGATATTTGGGTGGAATTTGGTTATTTTAATCACTTTTTGAAGAAACTAGATCAGGGGTCGGCAACCTGCGGCTCCGGAGCCGCATGCGGCTCGTTAGCGCCCTCCTAGTGGCTCCCTGGAACATTTCAAAAATGTATGAACATGGAACTCGATGGGGGGATATAGTTGTTGTTTTAATATGGTTTCTGTAGGAGGACAAACGTGACGCAAACATTCTTAACATTTTCCAATGCTGTAAAGATGTTTATAATAAATATTACATTTCAACATTTCTATCAACAAAGATTTGCGTCATAGCCTGCGACACACGTGGCGCAGAGCACATGGGCGGAGCAGTGCCGGGCAGGTGGCTGTAGTAAATAAACCGTAACGGAAGAAATGATGAAAACAGAGGATTCAAGGAAGGACCAAATGATTTGCTTGCATTGCCAATATGGAAGGATTGTCTGCATGTTTGCTTTGTCATGTCACATAACACAAGTTGTCACATAACAAAAAGAGTCATTTGGAAAGACATTTCCAGGATGACATGAAGGATTCGCCGCAAAGACAGTGAAGGAAAGGGACATTAAAATGGCAGACAACATCACCAATCGGCAAATCAGCTCCAGCATACTCAAGTGCCTGTGATGAGTCGTGTGACCTGATCGATATCGACCAGGCAGCGCTGTTATGCAGGTATGTGAACTTTGACGGGCCGACTTTGAAGAAATGATCAAATATATAATTGCAGGCTGTGTTCAATTCCACTGTTGCCGAGATACGGGGGAGGATTGTATTGTTATTAAGGTTTGAAGAGGACTGCGTTTTTGTTTTTTTCTAATACTCAAAATAAAAATGACACCAAAAATCTGATTTCTTAATTGTATTTCTATATTTTCATCAATGCAACAAAAAATGATACATTAACATTGTAATGGAAGTTAAACTTAAAGCACCAATCGTATAGCAGAGTAGTCACGCACCGTCTCTCTCTCCAGGGGGCGCTGCAGGGAAAATAAACATTTAATCTGGAATGCTCATCATGTATTTGTAGTCCAGTCATTTTAATAGTAGGCTAATATAGCTAATATATACTTGCAGCCTTTGTGCGGCTCCAGACAGATTTGTGTTTTGTTTTTTTGGTCCGATTTGGCTCTTTGAACATCAAAGTTTACTGACCCCTGAACTAGATGGATGAAGTGGATTGATGAAATAAAATAAGATAATCCTTTATTGTCCACACATGGGGAAATTTCGGTGTTACAACGCAGTAGATACAGGGGTAAGGACAGATAATTTATAGGAAGTTTCAAAAAAACACTCTTAATAGAAGAACTCTTATAAACAAAACAGAACAACTCTTACTAAATAAACTCCTCTCATTCATATCTCAAAAATAATAAATAGAATAAAATAAAAAAAGATAAAGATAAAAATAAAAATTAAACAAAATAATAATAAAATAAAGTAAATTATAAGATAAGATTAGATAATCCTTTATTGTCCAACATGGGGAAATTTCATTGATGCAACGCAGGTAGATACAGAGGTAGATACAGAAGAAAAGAACAGACCACTTATAGGAAGTTTGAAAAACACTTTCAGTAGAAGATCTCCTATAAACAAAAACTCCCATTACCCAACAAGGGATGGAGGGGAAAAATAATAAAGATAAAAATAATAAATAAATAAATACATAAATACCATTGCATGTGATCATGACAGTAATTGCACATGAATATGTGTCACGACGGCACATGAATTGCACATGAATTTCACAGTAATTGCACATGAATCACGACAGTAATTGCACATATGACGGAATTGCACATGGTTAGGTCAGTGTTGCGAGTGTTCAGGACTAACAGTGTTTGTTATAAAGTCTGACAGCAGCAGGAAGGAAAGACCTACGAAACCTCTCCTTCACACAGCGAGGGTGGATCAGTCTCTCACTGAAGCTGCTCTCCAGAGCGGACAGAGTGTCCTGCAGGGGGTGACACTCATGGTCAAGCATAGATGTGAATCTAGCCAGGACCCTCCTGTCCCACCTCCTGCACCGAGTCCAGAGCACAGCCCAGGACGGAGCTGGACTTCTTGATGACTTTGTCCAGCTTCTTCCTCTCCCTCTCTGTGATGCTGCTGCTCCAGCAGCTCACACCGTACAGGAGGGCTGATGCCACCACAGAGTCGTAGAAGGTCTTCAGGAGTGGCCCTGTCACTCCAAAAGACCTGAGTCTCCTCAGGAGGTAGAGCCGACTCTGGCTCTTCCTGTACAGTGCTTCTGTGTTATGAGTCCAGTCCAGTTTGTGGTTCAGATGAACACCCAGGTACTTGTATGAGTCACTCTCTCAATGTCCCGTCCCTGGATGTTCACTGGTGAGGGGGCAGTGGGGTGGCGTCTGCGGTAATCCACCACCATCTCCTTGGTCTTCCCCGTGTTGATGAGGAGGTGGTTCCGCTGACACCAGTCCACAAAGTCCTGCTCCAGTCCTCTGTACTCCGCATCATCGTCGTCCGTGATGTGTCCGATGATGGCAGAGTCGTCGGAGAACTTCTGCAGGACACAGCTGTCCGTGTCGTGTCTGAAGTCTGCAGTGTAAAGGGTGAAGAGAAAGGGCGCAAGGACAGTGCCCTGGGGCGCCCCCACATTGCAGGTCCGAGTGTCAGACACACAGTCCTGGGCTCTCACAAACTGGGGTCGGTCTGTGAGGTAGTCCAGGATCCACTCTGCCAGGTCATACTCCACACCAGCAGTCTCCAGCTTGTCCCTCAGGAGCAGCGGCTGGATGGTGTTGAAGGCGCTGGAAAGATCGAAGAACAGGATCCTTACAGAGCTGCCAGGCTTTTCCAGTTGAGAGAGAGAGCGGTGCAGCAGGGAGATGACGGCGTCCTCCACTTCGATGCCAGACCGGTATGCAAACTGCAGCGGGTCCATAGCTGAGCTCACGGTGGAGCGGAGGTGGTCCAGGACCAGCCGCTCCAGTGTCTTCATCAGGTGGGACGTGAGAGCCACCGGCCTGAAGCTGTTGAGGTCTTTGGCGCGCGGTGTCTTGGGCACAGGTACCAGACAGGAGGTCTTCCAGACCTGTGGTACCATCCTCAGCATCAGGCTCATGTTGAAGACATGCTCCATAACTCCACACAGTTCATCTGCGCAGGACTTAAGGAGCCTGGGGCTGATGCCGTCAGGTCCTGCTGCCTTCCTCTTCAGCTCACTCCTCACCTGTGCTGCTGTGACAGTCAGTGGTTGGCAGGGGGACTGTGTGCTGGGGGGATGGATGAGTCCAGGCAAAGTGGGGAGCTGATGGTCCGGGGCGGAGAAATGAAGAGGAACGGATGCAGGGCATTGTCCGGCTGTGGAAGAGGGAGCATGCAGCTGTGCAGGGGGAGGGGCGGGTGACCGATCAAATCTCAAGAAGTGAGCATTAAAATCATTTACCCACTGTAGATCCCCCTCTGTCTGGGCAGGGGGGATTTTGAAGCTAAGCTAGCTTAAAATAAATTAATAATAAAACAAAGTAAAGTAAAAATAGCTAGCATACGACTAAATAATACTAATACTAATGGTAAGACTCTAACACTCTTATTTAAATCAGTTATATGCACATGGATATGGCCTTAATTGCTAGTGAGTATGACAGTAATTGCACATGAATATGACGGTATTGCTCATGGTTAAGTCAGTATTGCACATGAATATGATGGTATTGCACATGATTAAGCACAAATAATAAAACATCTTAAGGTTGAAGTTGAACAGTTTTGTTCTTTCCACGTGAAAGCTTTTCTGTTGAGAGCATACTGGCAAAAAATGTTAAATACTTCCTTTGTCATATAAGGATGTGCAACAACAGTTTTGGGGATTTATTTCTATATCTTTTGCAAACAAATCATTTGTTTGTTCCAGGTTTTGATATATTCCCCTACAATTTATTCCTTTGGATTTTCGATAGCTTTCAATATCTTATTTTTATTGCCTCTTTTTATTTCTGGTATATTCCATAGATAACTGCTGAAGAACAACACAATTATTTGGCTTTCAAAGACTATTCCACAAAGCTTCCTCCATCAGCACATATTCATCAATAATTTGATTCTATTACTTTCTAACAAACCAAATGGTAAAGACACAGAAGTGGTTGTAAAGGTGGAGTATCTGCAGTGTACAGGTTTAATGACGCAACCAGGCCAATGCCTTTCTTCTTTTTCAGGGAAATTAGCTTTTTTGCACAGTTAATGTTGCACAGACTGCCAGTGATCATGTGTGTTCCACTGGGTTGGCTCAGAGTGCAATATTGGCCCGTACCATATGGAAGGAGACGTTTTCAGCAAAAGTTGGTAAATATTTGGTCATGAAACGACATAATTGTTACAACCGAAAAGGGTAGAATATGTCTTTTTTATTAGGGTGCATTAAAGTGAGCCAAGCTGGATACTTAAATGTGAGCTTCCTTCATGTGTGCAATGTGCTTGAACAGTGGAAAGAAGAAAGAAAGATACAACCGACATTTACAAACAATGTGCCAGTTCCAAGCCCAGCAATCTAAAGCCTCCTGCTAGAAAAAATATATTAAAGAAGGCTTTAATTCATAATACAATGTTTGAGCCTCCACAATATGGATTAAATCAACAAGGGTGTCCAAACCTTGGCCCGGGGCCAAATGTGGCCCTCAGACCCATTTTTGTTGGTCTTCAGGCTTCCTGAAATAATCAAAAGTAGGAGTTTGCTTGTACACTTCAATCTGCTATCATGACCTAAATAACAAACCTTTTAATGTTCTACAGACCCAAAATGAATGCTGCAAGCCTTAATAAAAGTGCTGTGTCTCATCAAAACTATGTTAAACTCAAACGTTTGTATTATTGACTTCATTGTCATGCAGTCTGTGTATATGTTTCAAAATGCAGCCTATGGGCTTGTCTCTCCAACGATCTGATCCATAACAAGCACTATGAGACAAAGCTATGCTATCTCAAGAGAGAGACACTCCACCAGAAAAGCTACGTTAAATGTATTATTTGCAAGCGCCAATATTGGGTCCTACACATATGGCCGTTTATGGCATCCCGGAGTTAGCATTGTTTGAAATAGGATTGCACTTTTAAACCAGTAAGAGACAAACCTATAAGGGCCTTAGGCAGTATGCATTTTGGGCAGTAGCTCCACTGGGAAGTGTCGCTCATTTGAAACCCATTTGACAATAATGTACCACATAAAACTAAGAAAAAGAAATCCAAGTCCACGGTGAATCTCCCAACAAAGTAATTCCACCGGACACTTGGTCAATAGCTGGTTCAATGGAATGTTCTGTTACACCAAAGCATGTGACCCAAGTAGCAAAGCAGTATTGATTTGTATTTAGCAGAACATTATGGTGTGTATGGATGCAGTAAGAGTAGACATATCCAGAGGTCACCGAGCCATTATACGCATGTCTTCTCCAATAAGATAAACACTAAAAGTCATTGTTTGTTCCATTGACCTCTGGTGGATCTATTTTCTGTCTTAAAGGCAAGATGCTATCCACGGGCCACAGAATGATGAGAAATTGGGACCATTGTCGTATCTTCATTGAGACGAGCAAGTGATGATTTCAGTCCTGATTAAAATGGATTCAAAACGAATCATCGAATATGTGCAACACCAATCCAAGTGTCTATTCATTAAAAATCTTGAATTGTAACTCTAGTCTAAATAACAGCCCTTCCTTAAAACCCATATTCAAGTGGCTAAACATGTGCATGAGAGCCTGAACCACCGCGGGGGCCCCCGGGATCCCGCAGGAGGAAATAAGTTTGTGCTGGCCGTAATGAGCAAGTGAAAGGCAAATGAGGCCTTGGGTGTGCCGGGCTCTATCTGAAGCGCGACAGGCTGCGTCGGGGGACACGCTTTATTGCTGAGAGAATCCAAAATGTCACTCATCTTGCGCCGGCCTTGCTTCCTTGTCTCTTCTCCTCGTCTCCTTGTCTCCTCCTTCCCCCCGCTGTCATCCCTGCCTCCTTTTCCTTCGCTCTGATTTGCAGTTTTCTCAAGGATTCAGCTGACAATAACCTCATGTTACCTCCACGCTTTGACCTTCTGTTTTATTGACAGCACAAATGTCTATATATTACAAGTAGTGAGCGACTGGCAGATAGGAGAAATTCAAGCACATTCAAGGGCTGGTTTTTAAGGTTTTTAACACTTGACACTCAATCAGAAAGACAAAGGAAACATGTAAAACAGCTGTTTTTGAGTATAAATCTTTCTTGTCTGTAAATACACTGGAAAACTGCAAATTCCATCTCTTTAGCTTAACAACTAATAGATTAACCAAAAGCTACGTCTCTAGATAAATTGAGCAAAAATAATAATTTGTCGCAGCATTTAGGCTCCCGTAGATTTTAGGATGTGCTAAAAAATCCAAAATGGAACACCCCAGGGGTTATTTGGATTAGTGATGAATCAGGATAGAATAAAAACCCTAATGTAATGTTATGATTCAGGGGGAAAACCTCCCAGTGGGTGAGGGTATCTAACTCACAGCTGTATAGTCAAGTATCAGTCCAGCTACTTCCTTTTAAAAAGAAGTATAATGACACTGTTTGTGTCATTGAATGTTACACCTATGATTCTGTGCGTTCTTGACATAAGCAGCATTTGAATCATCTTATTTGGAAGTTGTTAGTTCTTAACATAAAACATTTTGAGTGGCATATTAACATAAAGTATAGCAGACAAAATGGGAACACTGCTTGGCTTGCACTCAAACACTGTTTGCGGGTGCCAAGATTTATCAAGAAATCTTCAAATATGAGAAGAGCCTCAAGAAAGCGAGGCATGAATTAAACTCAATGTAATCAAAGTACTACAAAGATTATTATAATATTAAATGCATGCATGAATACTGTACTGCCCTCGCCATACGTGCGATATATAACTAGACAGCCAGCTAAACTCCTTCTTGACATCAAGACTCTGAAGACAGTAGCTCTTTGTCCACAGATTTAATGGTTCAAGATATGGTGAAACTGGAACATATACAAATATCAATAAGACACATTCATTTCAAACACATGAAATAAAATAATCATATACACATAAAGATCTTTAACTAACACATCCATACGTACCCACGATGCTAACAAAGGCATAAGATGCATGCAGATGTTGGTGGATAACTTAGATGAACAACAATGTGCTTCATTGCCTCACTTCCTGACGAAACTTCCTGATAGTGTCACATGACCTAACTACCGCTCGCTTTCTTAAAAGGGACAGAACACAGTAAGCGCCCAAGACATTAACTTACACAACAACAGCACCCTCTAGTGTACTGAAACAAAACAAAAACAGAACACTCCCCGCCTGGCATGATTAAATGCCACCATAAACCAATAAGCATTAACAGTCCGGTGGGAGCAGGAGAACAACCTCTGTTATTGGTCTGAGGAAGAGTGTAGTCCCTCCTGGTTTGGCAATCTTCACCTCAACTTGACGCACTTTATCATCGTTACTGAGGAAGGTTTGAGTGATTAGTCCGAGAGGCCATTGATTTCTCTTTACTTGACAGTCCTTCATGCGAACAATAGATCCAACTTTGATGTTTGGACGAGTGGACTGCCACTTTCTTCTTGCCTGTAGTGTTGGAAGAAACTGTTTGCGCCATCTATCCTAAAAAATATTGGAAAGATGCTGGACTTGCCTCCATTGACATTTGAATAAGTCTGAAGCATCAAAGTTACCTTGGGGAGCAGGTACACATTTCACTTTTTGTGTGAGAAGAGCAGCTGGGGTGAGTATGAACGAATCCATCGGGTCCGTTGTGACAGGAACAAGCGGTCTGGCATTAATTATAGCTCCAACTTCTGCCATAAAGGTTACTAGAACTTCATGCGTGAGTTTGTCTTTCAGCTGAAGAAACATTGAGTCGAGAATCCTTCTTGCAATACCAATCATACGCTCCCATGATCCTCCAAAATGAGAGGCGTGTGGAGGGTTGAAGGTCCAACAGCATTCTTGGATTGTCAGGAAAGTCGTTAACGTTGTGCCATCAATGTTTGAGGGAATCTTCAACTCCTTACTTGCACCAACAAAATTAGTGCCGCGGTCTGAACGAATGTGTTTGACAGGGCCACAAACAGCGATAAACCGACGTAGTGCATTGATAAAGGATGAAGTATCCAGAGACTCAATAACTTCAATATGAACCGCTCGTACGCTCATGCACGTAAAGATTACAGCCCATCTTTTGCTCTGTGAAAAGCCTCCTCTAGTTCGCCGTGAGGACACGCTCCAGGGGCCGAAGACATCAAGTCCAACATTGGTAAAAGGTGGGTCCATAGAAAGACGATCTGCAGGAAGATTGGCCATTTTCTGGACACCGACAGGAGCTCTGAGATGCCTGCAGGTTATGCATTGGTGAATGATACTGCTCACCTTTTTCTTTCCACCTACTATCCAAAATCCAGCAGCGCGTATTGCTCCTTCGGTGATAAGACGGCCTTGATGGTGGACCTGTTCGTGGTACTCTCTGATAAGTAGAACGGCTATGTGATGTTTTCCAGGAATAATAAGTGGATGCTTTTCATTCTGCTCTAAGTGTGAATGGTGTAGACGACCTCCCACTCTTAGCATGCCTTGAGAGCCAATGAAAGGATCCAAACGTTTGAGAGGACTGTTTGCAGGAATTTCCTTGTCTTTGTGAATGCATTCTATTTCCTGAGCATAGACTTCTTTCTGCACTGTTTGTATGATGACTCTTGAAGCTGCTGCTTTTTCTTCAACAGTGATCATTGCTTTACAGTAATGCCAGCCTCGACAGATGCTTGTCCTTGGCACGGTTGAACTAAAGCAGTTGCAGATGTGAATAAGGCGACTGATTGCACGAATCACAGTCTTCCAAGTCAAAAACTTGGCAAATCTTTGGGAACCAAACAGATTGATAGACGTTGTAGTGCTTAATGTAGACACTGGAGGTCTGATGTCAGGGTCTGAATTGGGCTCAACCAGAGTGTAGGAGTCGTTTCTGTGTTGAGTTTCGGAAGACAACAAAAACCTTGGTCCCGTGAGCCAGTTTGTGTGTTCCAGATGGCTTGCAGAGACAGATCGTGTACCATGGTCTGCAGGATTCTGATCTGTGGGCACATAAAACCATTGGTTCGGATGGGACGACTTGCGAATACGCTGAACACGGTTGCTGACATATACGTAAAAACGTCTAGATTCGTTACAAATGTAACCCAGGACTACTTTGCTGTCTGAGTAGAAGCTCACTGCGTCAAATGTGAGGTTCAGTTCAGCTGAAACTAAGTCTGCCAACTCAACAGCAAGAACTGCTGCACACAGCTCCAGTCGTGGCACAGTATGCTCTGGACGAGGGGATAACTTGGCTTTACCCATTACAAATCCCACATGGTTGTTACCAGCAATATCTGTGACTTTTAGGTATGAAACAGCAGCAATGGCTTTCGTGGAAGCGTCACAGAAGACACAAAGTTCTCGTCTGGCTGCTGCGGATGGTGAAATTTCAGTGTAAGGTCTCGAGATTGACAGATTGGACAACTCTGTTAAAGATGCTCTCCACGATGCCCAGGCATCCTTCATCTCTTCAGGCAAAGGAGCGTCCCAGTCCCCGCTATTGATGGTAAGTTCTCTTAGGATGTGTTTGCCTTGGATGGAGACTGGAGATACAAACCCAAGAGGGGCGTAAAGGCTGTTGATGGTGGACAAGACACCTCGTCGAGTGTAAGGTTTTACTTCGTCCAAAACGCTGAAGGAGAATGAGTCTGTTTGGAGGTTCCAGTTAAGTCCAAGACTACGCTGCATTGGAACTATGTCTGCATCTAGATCAAGATCTTTGAGATCACTTGCATGGTCTTTCGATGGAAAGGCATCCAGAACTTGTTTGTTGTTCGATGCAATCTTGTGCAACCTCAAGTTTGACTTGGATAGAGTGCCTTGCGTCCTTTTTAGGAGGTCAACTGCAGCCTCAACTGTTGGCATGGACTTCAGTCCGTCATCGACATAGAAATCATGCATCACAAAGTCTTTGACATCGGGGTCGGCCTGGATCTCAATGCTCAGAACAGACTGGTGTAAGCCATAAATAGCTACAGCTGGTGATGGGCTGTTACCAAATACGTGGACACGCATCCGACATTCCACAACATCTTCTGAGGGGTTGTTGTCTTTAAACCACAAGAACCGTAGAAAGTTCCTATCTTCTTCTCTGACAAAGAAACAGTAGAACATTTGTTCTATATCTGCAGTGAAGGCGACTGCTTCTTTGCGAAAACGTATGAGCACACCGAGCAAGGTGTTGTTCATGTCCGGTCCAGACAACAGAACGTCATTGAGTGCAACACCTTCATATTGGGCGCTAGAATCAAACACCACCCTGATCTTTTTAGGTTTTTTTGGGTGGTACACACCAAATGTTGGTAAATACCATGCTTCTTCTTGCTCAGCCAGAGGTGGGGCTAACTCTGCATGACCATTTTTAAACATCTGATCCATGAACTTGAGAAAATGGTCTTTCATATCTGGGTTTCTTTCAAAATTGCGTTTGAGAGACATCAGGCGCTTTAACGCTTGAGGGCGGTTATTGGGGAGGCGTCGGCGTGGATATTTAAATGGCAGAGGTGCAACCCAACCGTTGTTGGAGTCCTTTTTTAACTCTTGTTCCATTACTTTCATGAATTGTGTATCCTGAATCGATTGAGCCACTTGATTATCATCTTTAGTACGATTGAATACTGTGCATGCGAGATGGTCTGGCTCACAGGTGTTTTCAATCCGAGACTGAGGAGATCCACTTATAATCTGGGCATCACTGTATCTTTCTTTTACTTGAAACACGTTAGGACAGGGTTGAAAGAGAGTGGGTCGACCTTGCACTGTAGTGTTTGTGTAAAAGGTGTTGACTGAGTGGTTTGTGAACGTCTCCAAGGCACACATTGCCAACGATGACCCATCCAAGGTCTAACTTCTGTGCATATGGTGCGTTATTTGGACCATTTACTCGTTTGCGGACTTTATGCACTCTGATTACATCTCGCCCTAGTAAGAGCATGATCTCAGCTTCAGGGTCGATGTCTGGTATTTGAGGAGCCAGTGACTTTAAGTGTGGATGGTTAAGAGCTGCGTCTGGAGTTGGAATCTCGTCTCTGTTGTTAGGAATCTCATTACACTCAATAAGACTTGGTAATGAAATGTTGAAAGTTCCGTCAAGAGATTCCACCTCGTATCCATTAGCTCTCCTTCCTTTTGATTCCTTAATTCCAGCACATGTTTTCAATGTATAAGGAGCACTTGAGCTTTGGTCACCGAAGAGATCAAAGAATCGTGAACGAACCAATGACCGGTTGCTCTGTTCATCTAGGATGACATACATTTTTACCGCTTTTTTTGAGCGGTCTGATTGGCCTCTACCACACACATCTGTGCAGTTGTTGGTGACATGTGGCTGAGATTCATTTGTGTCTTGCAGATGAGCTTCGGTTTCCTTCTCCTCCCCGCCATGCTCAGGAGGGGGCTCAGTCTTTCCAATGCTAGGTGCAGGTCCAGGATGCATTGCAGTAGTGTGTCTTTCACTGTTGCATTCACTGCATTGAACTTTGGCCTTACAACTTTTTGCTATGTGAAATGATGAAGAACAACATTGAAAGCACACATAATTTTCCTTTAGAAACTGTCTGCGATCTTCTATAGACTTTTCTCTGAATGCACGACACTTGCGCAATGGGTGTGGTTTTCTGTGAATAGGGCATATTTTGTCACAGTCATCAGCTTTTGTTGGAGGTTGGCCAGTGTTTGTGGCTCCCCCTAGAGACACCTCTGTTTTGTGCACGGCAACTTCCCGCCGTCTGTTTGTCCAGATTGTTTTCTCCAATCTGGGGACTGTGTCAGCGTGAGAGATGAAGTTAAAACTTGGATCACTGATAATACTGGCTCTTGTCTGACAAAGTCCACAAAACAGGAAAACGGAGGATAAGACACTTGATTTTTTCGCTTGTAGGCAGCGCCAACTACTGTCCACTTTTCCTGCAGACGAAAAGGGAGTTTTTGTACAATCGGATTAACTCCTCTTGACGTGTCGAGGAAAGAAAGGCCGGGCAAGTCCCCTTCATCCTTAGCAGACTGCAGCTCCATCAACATATCACTCAGTTTTGAATAATCTTTGTTTGTCATCTTTGGGAAGGTGTCAAGTCTTTTGAACAGAGCTTCTTCTATAACTTCAACTGAACCACAGATCTTCTCAAGTCTTTGCCAAGTCATTTCCAAGCCTGCTTCAGGGCGATTGATATGTATTGCTCTTATCCGTTCAACGTGTTCTGAAGACTCCTTGCCAAGCCACTTCAGCAAAAGATCCATCTCTTCACTTGCCGAGAGGTTCAAACCATCAGTTGCAGTTAGGAATGAACGTTTCCAAGCTCTGTAGTTCTCAGGCTTATCATTGAATTGGAGCAAGCCTGTAGCCACAAGCTCACGACGGGCCAGGAATCTAACAAAGTCATTCACATTTTGGCTATCACAGCTTAGCTTTGGTGAATTAGCATGCACATGTGTAGCATTGTCGTTTTGAAACCTGACTTCACGTGGCCTGGAGAAATACTCATCATTGTATGAGCGGGATGTATGCGGGGTAATATGGAGTGATGGCAAATCAGTGCTTGCTTGTAGTGGAATAAAAGGTTTGGCCTCAGGTTTTAAAGTTACATCCAATTTGCTGTGAGTGGGGTCTTGTTCCACTTTTACAGGTGTTTCATCATCCCACATTTGTGTTCTTGCCTCCACAGCTTTGGCTTGCTCAACAACATATTTTTCGGTGCGTTCTGCCGCTTCAAGAGAAGGCATTGAGTCCAACTTTAGCTCAAGACTGTGCTTTTCACTTTCCAAATCACATGCAGCTTCAAGCATTTCAGCTTCTGCTATAGCTGCAGCAGTCTCTTTTTCACAGTTGAGCATTTCCATGGATGCTTCCACTTTAGCCTTTTCTAACTTCAGTTTCATTTCTTTTTCAGCATATGCAAAGCGTGCTTTTGCTGCTTCTGCCTTTGCTCTGGCCTTTGCCGCAGCCGATCCATTTGACACACTTGATCTTATTGAAGCACATGATCGTGTTTTGTATGAGGCTGATTTCTCATCCATTGTGTGATGATAATGTTCCTCTTTACTCTGATGATGTTCCACTTACTGCGTGGGACAGTGTTGTCTTCGTTTTCCAGCCTGGACTGCGTTATCCTGCCCGCTTGAGAGACGTGGTTTCACTGTACTGCCCTCGCCATACGTGCGATATATAACTAGACAGCCAGCTAAACTCCTTCTTGACATCAAGACTCTGAAGACAGTAGCTCTTTGTCCACAGGTTTAATGGTTCAAGATATGGTGAAACTGGAACATATACAAATATCAATCAGACACATTCATTTCAAACACATGAAATAAAATAATCATATACATATAAAGATCTTTAACTAACACATCCATACGTACCCACGATGCTAACAAAGGCATAAGATGCATGCAGATGTTGGTGGATAACTTAGATGAACAACAATGTGCTTCATTGCCTCACTTCCTGACGAAACTTCCTGATAGTGTCACATGACCTAATTACCGCTCGCTTTCTTAAAGGGACAGAACACAGTAAGCGCCCAAGACATTAACTTACACAACAACAGCACCCTCTAGTGTACTGAAACAAAACAAAAACAGAACAAATACTAAGAAGATGTTTTATTAATGTATCATATTTATATTGACAAAGAATGATCAAAACCAATCAGCAAAAAACTTAAAATCAAATTTGATTTATTGGGTCAAATAATAATGCAGTGGTAGAAAACTGGCTTGGAATCATATATCTTAAACTTATAACCCTACGAACAAATCCAAAAACATGAAAATGTTGATTCATTTATGGTATTGTGTAAAAAGACAATTTAGAATCTAAACACAATTTCGAATCCTGTTAAATTCCTTTCTGATTCTGATTAGTCTCTTCTGATCATTCTCCATCTTCTGTCATTGCAGTTTTACAATTTCCGCTGCCTCCTGTTCCTTTTGTCTTTTGGATTTTAATTCCTCGTGGCCACTTCCATTCATCTCTGGTCAATCGATAACCATTTGGCAGTGCAAGGAGGCAGAGGGATGTAAATAGCAGAAAACTGACATTCACAGCGCATAAAACAACAGCCTTTCAATATAATCAACAACGACACCCGGACCATTCCTCACACAATCCATAGCCTTATTAAAAAGAGGACAATAATTTAGGCCCGTTGGACGCTATATGACAATAGTGTCTGATGATTCAGTGCTAAGGTCCGCCACATATGGAGGGAGGGTTTGGGGGTGCAAGGATTACGGGCTATTATGGTTAAAGGTGCTAATGCAAAGGTCATCAAGAGCGCACTGTTTTCGGAAAGGGTTTCGTCAAGCTTGTTCTTCTTCTCACTTGAATTTTACAAATACAAATCATTCTAGACCCAAGATCAGCAGTGAAGTTTCTCTTTGCTCCTGACAGGCTGCACCAGTGGTATTGAAGGATCGAATGTCGAGAAGGAATTATTACAAACTAAAATAGTAATCAAATAAATTATTGAAGGAAAGAAATCGAGGTCTTTGGCACTTGAAATTGAATTAATGTTTAGTGCAGCACTTGTATCATACTCAGGGAAAGTTTCAGGAACTTACAGGTCATGTTTTAGTTGTATTCTTAAGACGCCATTATGTTGTCTGCATTTGTGATTAGCCTGTCTGCTAATCACAAATGCGAGCAATTGATTGATTGATTTTTTTACATAATTTGCAGTTGCCAAATTGATGTTTTAAAAAGCAGCTTTACAGCAATGTACAGTACTTTTCGGACTTTAAGCGATTACTTTTTTCCCACGCTTTGAACCCTCATAACGATCCGTCTAATTTATAGATTTTTACTGGCAAGCGGCCACCAGGGGGCAATCTGTGATGTGACTAATTTCTCCGTGAATATGGGTCTGATTGTGATGAAGCTGTGATGTGTTTTCTCTTTGTTGAACTTCAAAATACTGTGTTTTATAATAATGCAACTCATATTCACTTAGAAATTAGTCCAATTAGTAATGCAGCGCAGTGGACCACGTGTGGGCGGCAAGACCCCCGCTTCAAAAGACGCATCACTACCACGTTTATTTATGTGTAAATATCTCATGTTACAACGTGGGCACCTGTGGTTCATTGTGCGGCGTGGCCCAAATATGGACAAGTTCTATTTTCTTTGTAAATATCGGGTGCGCGGCTTTAATCAGAAGCGCTGCATAGCCTGAAAAGTACAGTAAGTTGTCAGCACCACAACTCAGTAAAGATGTTGTTCTGATATCTGAGCAGTTTATGCAGTTTCCATTTGTTACCATTTACATTTAAATCTAAAATCATGTCACTGGCATGAATTGCTAGGAAAGGTCTCACACGTGCTGTAAAAACACTGAAGACAACCCAACTTTTATAAATGTAAAATTGTGAAAGCTGGAGCTGGAGTATTGCAAAGTCCATCTTCACGCATTCCAAAGACACTTTTTCCCCCTCCACAAGGCACTAAGCGTTATATTATTGTCATGGAAATACCAACAACTTCTAGCCTCTTAACTTCCTTTGTGATCGATGAAATTGCTTAAGAAAAAAAGAAAAGAAAATGCTGATGAAAGAAAAGCACGGATACACAGATAAACACAACATTTCATACAGTAAATCAGTCTAACAGGATATTTGAGCTATGTTTGAAAGCAAATTAAACCTCACTTTTATTGGTAAAGTATTTTCTCAATTTCCCTTTTCGTTTCCTGTTTCTTCTTTTGCTTTCAAATTCCTCTACTCCTGCATTTCCTGGGCTTCCTTCTCTGCTTGTTTTTTTCTTCCTCCCTGTAAAACATTTGTTGGCATCAAACCTACTTTTGTTGTTCCTGTGTGTTTGGCCGTAAGAACCCGTCTTTCACAGATACCGCAACCGACAAAATGATCATGTTCTGATTTGTCTTTGAAAGCAATCATTACGCCGTCTTCCTTTTTCGACAGCCTGGAGAAGCCAATCGGACAGGCGGAAGTGAAAGAGAGACAAGAAAGAATGCTGACAAAAGAAGAGGAGATGTGAAGCAGGCTGGATAGTACGACTTGTAAAGCGTGTCGTAGAAGATGCTCATGCACACTCAAGTCTGCAGTCGGGTTCTAGCTTAGCGAAAAAATGACAATATGAAAAAGAAACATGCATTTGTCTGTCTATATCTTAACTAGCCTACTTGTTAAGTCATATCTAATTTTTAGCATTTTTGCAGTGGTGAGAGTAGTTGACACTGGTAAAAGTAGTGATTCAAACAGTTAAGTCAATGTAATAAATACAAATAGTAGAATAGACCATGACAAAATAAAACAATTAATTATGTTTGATGCCTTTTTTACAAATGGAAATAGAACAAAAACAAAACTGTATTATCTACTATATTTGAAGAGAATAGCATTTGTGGGGAAAAACTAAATGAAAAACTAAATTCATGACCTTTTGGCATGCCCGTCAAAAGCAATTGATTTTTACACAATTAGCTGTTATTGCACAGATACTCATTGCTCGCTGAGCTAGTAATAAAGGTCTATTAAACCATAAGCCTCTAGGTCCAAAATCATTTATATACATTATACCCTGAACCTGTACTTCATGGTACAGGACGTCTCTCCATTCAGATGTGTTCAAATTCAACTTTAAAATCTCCTTAATCTTCACAGGATGGGCATATACAGCGACCTTATTTAGCCATTAATCAATCAAAATGTAATAAAATGTTCACAACATAATGTTATAAAAACACACTTCGTAATAATTTGCCACAGTATGTAATAATGCAGTTATTACATAATTTGATAAACATGATATACAATGATGATGGGATTGTAGTATTATATGACTTCACCAAAGTGAACAGTAACAGCATAATTTATAGCCTGAATTGTATTTATTTATCTTTATTTCAGACTCAAGGTGGTCCACAATTAAGTACAAAGAACACAGCAGAAGTGTATCTGCATTCGCTCATTTGAGGATTGGTCAACGCTGTGTACCGGTGCACGCCTCGGCCTCTGTTTACACCCACACTATCTCCATGTAAGGCTACATCACAGGGTGGGCGGGGGACACACACTGACGCTGAGACTACGTCACTAGTTGGGCGGGGGAGGTTCTTCTCAAGGGTGGGGGCGAAACTCAAACTAAGCCGTCTGCATTTCTGGGTTTGTGAGCGGGGTCCAAGATATGGGTGATATTTTAAAACTATTATGTTATGGGTGTTGCACATATTATTATGCCCTTAGGGTCTAGTCCACAGGCTTTGTTTTCCTAAAGGTTTAAAATTGCATCGAGGATCTCACAAACATGAACCACCATCCTGTCAGTCATATCAACATGATCAAAAACAACAATATCAATCTTTATTGAGTTAAACAAGTCAAAATAATATTTTAACCATAGGTTGGCAATGTTTCAGCGCAACTGACACCTTCAACGTTAGATGGCGATGGAGTTTTAGAATTATTTATAACCTTGTCTTCCTTCCAAAATGATTATCATTGGACTGGAGTCCCTTGGCAAGAGAGTCTGCTCTGATCACATTTTCTTTTCTTTTAATATAACACAGAGAATATATATATATTTTTTTTTTCATTGTGGTTTGGTCAAAAACAAAACAAAAGGTGCTCAACATTCAAGCACAAAACTAAATTCGAGATACATTAATGTTTTTTGACCAGGTGTAGGCAGAAGCCAAGGCTTATTGTGCCTACCCTTCTCTCAAACGCTCAACATTGGTGGACATTTTATAGTTCACAAGCAACAGTTCATCAACAAAAACAACACTACATAATACTGGACAGTCTGCTCACAGTATCCTCCACAAGCATTCAAGGTATTATAACAAAGCTGCATTTTCATTCTGCTAAATATTTTTCTATGATTGTTTCCTTAAAGATCCTTTTAAACAGAAATAAAGAAATGGCATTTTTTAATTCATCGCAACAATTGTTCCATAATTTAACTCCTTTACTTGACAAACAATGTTCCCTCAGCGTTGTTCTCACATAAGGTCTGTCAAATATACACGTTCCCCTTAAATTATATTTACTTTCCCTCTGGGTAAACTTTATCCTCAATGATGTAGGGACTTGATTACATTTAACTAAATACATAAATTTAGCAGTATACAGGTCTACCAAATCATAAAATTTTAAAAGCTTAGATTGAATGAACAAAGGGTGACTCGGCGAGTTATAAGATGCATGATTGATCAGTCTAATGGCCTTTTTTTGTAGAATGAAAATTGGTTTGGTTCTAGTTTTGTATGTGTTTCCCCAGATCTCAATACCATATGTTAAATATGGAGTAATGAGAGAACAGTAAAGTAAATATAAGGCATTTTTGTTCAAAATATACTGCAATTTGTATAAAATTGCAATACTTTTTGACACTTTTTTCAGTACATTTTGTATATGTGTTTTCCATGAATTTTTGCAATCTATGATCACTCCAAGAAACTTAATATAATTGACTCTTTCAATTTCATAACTATTTATTTTGATTTTGATATCATTATCTACATGTTTGTTACTGAATACCATAAATTTTGTTTTATTTAAGTTCAATGATAATTTATTATATTTAAATCCAGAAAAGTATCTATAATGTAGTCACTTTTTTGACTCAAACAATGGCCCCTGTTGAGGCTTCCCTGCTTCATGCCAGAGTCTAAATGCTTCCCTTGCAGCAACATGATGTTTAGTCACAAAATCATTCCACCCAGGCTTTTATGTTTATGTTCTCATATAGTTCACACCGCTCACTGCAATGCTCGACGTTCTCACAACTTGGATCAATACATGTCATTGCACCTTTAGGTTGTTTCACAGTCTGCAGCAGTATGTATATTTGCTTTACATAATTATTAATATCTTCTTTCATTACTTTAGACCAGTGAAGTCTGACGGCATAAACACCAGTTGCTTTTACTGCAAGCGCTGGTCCACATTTAAGGAGATGACAAGAGGTATATGATCTGAAGTAGCAAGACTAGTAATAGATAATGTCTATATTACTCAAAGATGCATGGGCATCTGCAGAACAGATACAATGATCGAGCCATGAGGTGGAGTGCCGGGCGTCACTGACATAAGTGAAGCTGGTATCTGGCAAAAGTATTTTGCTTGATAAAATTAAGTTATTGTAATTGCAAAAGTGCCATAGATGATTCCCAGATTAATTATCTGAAAAGTCAGCATTGAAATATCCAATAACAACTACACACATGTTGTACTGTTATCTTCAATAAATTATTCTATGAATGCCAATTTATTTAAAAACTCATCTTACAGTTGAAAATTTTACAAAATTGAAAGTTTACATGCCTTATATGTCACGTAAACATTCAATTTTGTAATTTTTTTTTTTTTTTTATCATTTAAATGAATTTCCAAGCCAATGAGCCAATCAACATTAAATCTTAAAAACTAGTGTTCCAGAGGATGGCAACACCACCAGGTATACGTCAATGGACAATCATACTGAGATCTGTGGTGGATTCACCAGATCCATGAAAATCCCTATGCCAGGAGTTCTTGAAGTTTCTTGAAGACACAATATGTCACAGTCTTTTAACAGTGCATCGACTACAAGAAGACTTGCTTTGTCCGAACTTCCATGATGTATCATGTAATTTGGATGTTTGCAATACAATGTTTATATTATTTATAATCATACTAGCCGGCTCTAAGTAATTACCATGTAATAACACGTTTTAGTAACCACGTTGTATCCATCCTATTCCCATGACATCACTGTGTAAAGCTAGTGTAAAGCCATTTGCACATTTGTACGTCAGTGGAACAAAATTTTTTACAAAAATGTCTTCATTGTTTGGGTTCAAACTCTGGGTTAGTAGGCACATGCTCTACCACCGAGTCACTGCTCATAAATAACATTTTGGTCAGTTTTTACAGATTATAAAACATTTTTAATAAACTGGCTCTCTTGGATTTTTATTACATAATGCCTCAGGGCAGCTGTGGCTCCAGACGGAGCCTTCATCGACTGGGACTGAAAAAGGAATTAATATTGCGTGAAATTGTCAGGCAGCTTTCAAGTACAAATCCATTATTAAATGACGAAGCAGGACAAAGGGTCATTGTCTGATGGGATCTGCTTCCTGCTTGTCTACATGGAAATGCTTTACTGGAATGTTCCACAGTAAGGCATTCAATTGATCTATATTACATTTGTCACAGTTTCACTGTCACTGTTTTTTTTGCTACATGCTAACATGAATTCTTACTGTGAATGAGTCACCTCTCCACAGATCTTTCCTGTATCTTGGCTTGGTGCCATCACCTGCTTGTTCCATGGTCTCAATGCCAGTTAGATGCAGCTTTAACATGGTGGTGCTGAGATGATTCTATCTACTCAACACGAGCCAAAACAGGTTTTGTACAGAAGGCAATTTAAATGCTGACAAAGAGAGTAAAACTAGTGAACGTGAATACATTTGGTCAACTTCTGCTTACAAAAGCTTGAGATACAACAGTCGATTTTAGAAGAAGATGACCTCTTTCAAGGGTATTACTTGCTTGAACCAAAGATCATCACTCGTAAGCGTAATCTGATAACAAGATCATTATCCCAATTATTCAAAGCACACATACAAATACTTTTCACTGACCGTATACTAACCCACACATTCCGCAAAAAGCAGAACCAGGACTATTCCCATTTGAGCACTACTTCCTAAACTGATAAAAGGCAGTGAGAATTGGTGCAAACACAATGATAAAACTGATTTGTAACCCCTTAATAACACACTGGCTTTGACCTTAACACTTCTCCTCCTCCTGCTCCTCCTTCGCTTCAAAAACCAGACCTTCCATGTAGCGTCTTGATTGTTTCTAACGCTCTACTTGGCAAGAAAGCGATCCTCTCTCCAGGCAAATGGCAGTGTAAAACCAACCAACGTGAAAGAAGAAGTAGAATAAACGAAAGCTAAGTCAGCACAATCTGACGAGAGATGTTCTGGAGTGTAGATTTGTAGATGGCCAAAGGGAGTTTAATTATTATATATTGTCTTTTGCAACATGGGATTAAAATATATATATATATATATATATATATATATATATATATATATATATATATTTTTTTTTTTTTTTTAATTGAACCTAATTTAACTGTGTTGCATATAGCTAAAGGTGGGGCTGGATGAAGCTTTTCAGATCAATGATTATTAGCCTAGGAGGTAGAGAATTAAAATAACTTAACATATTGAATTGCATTTTTAAGAAAGTGGTCATGAGCACCCTTATGTCGTCAGCATATGGCAAAAGTTGTAGGTGTACCAGAGTGCTCCCTAGGGGGTAGATAGTGACTAAAATATTTGCTACTTTCAATACCTTCAATTTTCAAATGTCAGTGTCCATTAGAGAGGCTTCGTTGAGCCTGTAAAGCGCATTACAACTGCGTTTGCTCTGTTTTTGTTTCTCCATACCTCAGTGACCTGGCTTCAATTGTTTTCTTCAAATGTTGGTAATATTGGCTTTTACAACAAGTGTATGTCTAAATAGCTAAGACTATTTCTTTACTCACCAATAGTCTGCCTAACCTTCTGTAACTTGCCAGCACCAGGCCGTCTAGCTCCGGGTCTACCTGCAGCTCCAGCACCATCAGGGCTGACAGCATTGACAGATGACAGGGACAAGTGTGTGCATTTAGGCTGGAGTGTCTATCCACTGTTCAGATCGGAAAAGATAGCACCGGTGAGAGCTTAAAGCGCCTGAAGGGACCAGTGGAATGGGAAGGAAAGATTGTAGGTGCAGGGAGGTTTGTGTGGTGGGGGAATAGTGATGGGAAAGCTAGGTTAATCTGAGTTAAAAAAAAAACAAAAAAAACGATTAACTGTATGTTACAAGGTGAAAAATCATCCCTTTAAATAATGAGTACTCAAGAAGTACAAAGTAGCAGTCCAAGAAATGACTTGAGTAAAAGTAAAAAAGTAAGTGGAGAAAGTAAAACTCAAGTAAAAGTGTCTGAGTTTGATGTTAGTGTAATTGTAAAATCACAACATAAAAAATCTGGTACTGTATTTCCAAAAATGAGAAAAACAAAATAGAATCTGACGGAAATACAATGCAGGAAATACAAATCTTCACAGAGTACTGTGAGGACTTTTATATATGCAAATACTAACTAAATGCATATACTTGCAGTATACTGAACTAACAAAGATTCAAATTCAAAGTTTACAATTTGATATTTCAAATGATGCCACTTCTAAAATGAGTTAGTTTAAATAGCTAAAGGAGCAATCTCCATAGTGGCCTGTCTCCTAAAGGACTATGAAATGTGACAACAAACTCAGGGAAACATGTTAGCAGGATAGAGGGTTTGGCTTGGAGAAGACACAAACTGAAGGCCTGCCAGAATTCTTTGAGGAAAAAATGTCTGCATGCAAAGTGTTCTGCATTTCAGAGCTGTATAACAGTATTGTGTGTTTTGTACTATAAGAATAATTTGTCAATTAGCTACCATAAAAGGCATTGCATCTTTCAGCCTATTTAAATCCATGAGTAAAATATAAATGGAAATTAAATACATCAAGTTTAATGAGATTTTAGTTTTTCTTTCAAAATTGACGATGGGGTGCCGCTGGAGTCATTAACAGAAGACAGCTGGGATACGGCACATTTCCCTGTAGTCTCAGAAAAAACAGTCCGAGCCTTGCTCCTCCAACTTAATTATATCTCTATATCATTACAACCACCTTGGACAAACCACAGCCAAATCCTGCCCACAGAAAAAGTATGTACAATATATACACCCACAGCACACACAAATACGTATTGATAACTATAGTTTTTCTTTCTTTTTAAATTTAACATGTATCCTTTGAGTAAAAAAAATTGAAAAATGCCCTAAAGCAAATCACATTCAAGGTGGGTGAAGTGCCCAAGTACACAGTAGATGCACTGCACAGACATGGCACTTCCCCCACTGTTAATTCAATCTTAAGTGACTCTTTTTACCATCTAAACTTGACTTCAGGCACATCATTTACGACCTCCTTTCTACCACTAAACTTACCTCCTTTCTACCACTAAACTTTTTTATTTCTCCTTCAACATCTTTACCTTAAGTGACAAAGCCCGAGTCTAGCCTTCGCCATTTTGTTGTTCAGGTGCAGTCAGCAGAAAGAGTAATTGTGCTGGGCGTTCTCTGCTCCCTGGGCCGACCTGTCATAGCGGGACAGCAGAGGCGTACGCAGTCCCGGAAGACTTTTGACTGTTTTCTTTAGCAACATGTCTCGCACCGTATAGCATATAGCAAAATCTCTATTTTATATGTCACGCAAAGCTTTTCCATTTCAGAAAATACACAGAAAATACATTCTCCGGAGGTGTTTTTTTGGTTTCGGTAGGGTTGACAGTGGACTCCTTGGGACCTGTCACTGCCGCACTGTCACACATGCCCTCCAGGCCGATGGAAGCTTGGATGGTTGAGTAATATTGTCGCAATAAGCTGCTAAGTTTACTTGAGCCCGCAAGGGACAAGTCAATATGCTCAAGGCGCCACACGGTCATCGAGAATGGGCCAAATAACAACTCATTTGAATATTCCCAAAGCAATATGGTAAAAGCTTTAATTAAACAGTCATTTGCAATTCAAAATATGTAGACATGTCAAAAATGGCGTTATGGTTTTTGCAGTAAGTTGCTGGATGTTTTTGTGCAAGAAAACATGACATTGATATGATGTTTTTGAATGTGATTTGGTCTGAAATTTAGATTTGATCACATATTTTGTTTACCGTCAGTCGTGTCCCTTGTTTCTCGATGAGTCATAACTTCCAAATACCACTGCCAGCAAAAGTTTCATGGACTGGGGTAGGACCACTGCCAAAAATGTGTGACTCTCGCACAATCATGAAAATGCACAAAAAGTCTGTTTTGATGGAGTATGAAAGGAGATTTTGAGTACTGTTCAAAATAATATTAATAAGTACAATTACAAAGTAGTGGTCTGTAATTTGGGAGAGTAACTGTCTGGACATAATTATGAAGTTATTAAGTTGAAGTTAGTATAATGTGAAGGACAAAACAACAATAATAGCACAAAAGCTCTTTGATTTCAAAACTGAGACAAACTAAATCAAAGCGGTGCAAGAAAAACAGATGTTCAAATAATTTCATATTGTCAAGATAAAGCTTTTGTCACTGTAGATTTACTCACAGTGGGAAGACGAACCAAAACTTTTTAGATTCAAGATTCAAGAAATGTAGTTTCCATTTGTGCGAACACAGTCCATACACAGGGGTTTGTGTGAAAACAGGGATAAATGTGCCTTTAGCAGTAGATATAACAAAATTGAACAAAAGTGCTTTACTTTGGCCATAAGTCTCACTGTGGCAGGGTAGAAACTGTGTTGTTGGTCCTGATGAAGTCTGCTCGTCTGTGTCACAGACTGTAAGTGATGTGTTTGTGTTTGTGAGCTGAAGGGCTCCAATCCTTCATGATGCTTCCTGCTCTTGTTCAGGTAAAAACACATTTACACCTGTCAAATGTCAAATATATTATTTTAGTAAGAGGAAAAGTGTACCCATTTCAAGTCATCTCTAAAACTGAAGGTGTATTCTTACAACCTCACACATTTGAAATTAGCAATCTTACCCAAAAACAAAGCAAAAAATTATTTTTCTGCAGCAGAATCTACAATCTGCTGTCAAAAATCATTCAATTCAACTGAGCATTTTTAGGAAATTAATTTAAACTTGTTCAGATCTTGAGAGGGACCTCTTTAGTTAAACTTCTACTTTACATTTGCATATCATTTTGTACCTCCACCTATCAGCCGTTCTTGGCACTAGGCCCATTTCTACATTTGGCAGGTGCAGCCCATCTGTTCATCATTTTAACTTATAATAACTTCCTCAAAGTTCACCTCAGCCAGAGTATGAGTTATTCTTATTGGGAGAAAGCATTATATTAATATTTCCGCATGGTGTCATTTTGAGGGTCAATTCTTTCACAGAAGAAACTCTTTACCTGTCCCAGCAGTATGATCACCATTTTAGAATGTGTCTATAAAGCCATTTTCAATCAGAGGCGTCCAACATTTTGTCAAGTTAAAGAGGAGAAAAGTGAAAAGAAGTGAAAAAGGCATTTTAAGATGTTTTAGCCCAAAGTGTATAGTCTGGGGAATGAACTGTGTATATTTTGTAATTTTTTATTCCAATCATTTTACGTACAATCATTGGATAGGACAGGTTAGACAATACATTTCACTTAAACGTAGTGAACATGATTATACTTAAGATAAAAAAGACCCCAAAAAATCCCCAGTTTATCAATAGTGGTGATGTTTATAATGTTACTTCCTGGTTGGATATAAGCAGCAGAGCTGCAAATGCCACAAAGTTGCGTAGCAATCATTACACAATATTTAAGATAATTCCTGATAACACATTAATTTTGTTGAACAAATGTTTAAATGTCTGAAAATCGTGTCAGCTGTGTGTACATTGTCTCTATTTTAGATGGACGGATGTTTACTGATGACATGGACAAAGGCATTCTGTTTTAGAACTCAGATCTCCTTCCTAGAATGTTTTATTTGTTTTAAAATGTTCAACTGCCACTTCACGGATTTAAAACTATGATACATATTTACCATGTTCTATTTACCACGCGTTATATCCCACCAAACTAAAATATAAACCAAAAGTACTATTTAGAAAAACAGGAAAACCAGTTGTTTGCACTTTAAGGCCTTTGGCTTCTTTTTCTTTGGTTTATGGCGGTTGGTATCTAAGTGTTACATTACCACCACCTACTGTAGTTGTACGTCTTAGGCTTTAAGGAACATTGTGAATCAGTGCAGAATGTTCTCAGTGTCTTTCTAAAGTGGAAATTCCAAAGATTTTGAAAACTTTCATGAATGAAGCCAACTGTCGCAATCGGCAATCTAGACCAGTAAATCTGAATATATTTGTATTACAGAATTATTCTAGTTTCTAATAGAGTTCAAGTAATTTAGCAAATTACATCATGCTCGAAGGCAATTAAAAAACAAAATAAATATAATTAACAAAGACAATTTACATAAAAATACCTATCGAAAAATACCTATCTATAGAGGTTTGTTTCTTGACTTAGTTACAGGGGTTCCTTTAACATTAGGGCCTTCACATGGTAAAAGTCTCCCTATAATAGCCATTATCATATTATGCAGTGAATAGTCATAGCAAACAGAGTAAGGAAGAGCAGTCAAGAATTCATCATGAAAGCACACTCTAACCCAATCTCATGTATTGTGTGACAAAAACAGAATGAGAACACTACAATACTAAAAGTGAATTTGAGAATGTCTGACACTATTTTATTTCACTTTTGAAAATGACATAGGGCAAAGTGACCTAGTCTGCCAACACTAAAATCTTTTGAAAGGAAATAGTGATTGAGAGCAGAATCTTACTTTAAAGCACAGGAATAGCCTGGTCACTAAACAAACAAAAAAACAGCAACAAATTTTCACTAATCAAGTCGAAAATCTGTGTAAAAAGACTGGAAGTAGAGCAGAGTTCGAGATAGTGATGACATCACACTGGAACTACTGAGAATTACGGTATATCCAAAAGTTATACTACTATTTTCGGACCCATTAAACATTAATTAAATTAAAACGTATTTTGTTTATTGTCAAACAATAATTTGTATGAGATCAGAAATATTTTTGGCCCAACAGTAATGTAATTTCAAAGTATGATATCACAAATATTTTTTTGCTAAACTACTAAACAAATTTTAGTTTAGTTTATTTTTTTCCAAAATCAAAAACATAACAATCTTAACTGTACTTTAACTGTCTTAACATACTTTAACGTTAAAAATGCAAAAAGACATTCCACAATGACACGGCTGCTGCCCTCGCTGTCCTCAATACAAACTCTCAACTCCAGAACAACATTGAATAACAAATAAGTTGCGGTGACGAGGAGGTGTTTGCCCCGGTTGTGCGTTCACATCTTTGTTTAGAAGAACAGTCAGGAACAATCAAGTCCCCCGCGGCTCCCCTTGCCACCTGTCCCAGATGTGAGCCTCAGCACAGATGTGGCGGCTTAATTAGCTTCGCCAAAGGTGCCGCCGAGCCATTACCCCCACTCCGCCTCCAGAGAACTGCTGTCACTGAGGGTAGCTATATGTTTGCGGACGTTGACAGTCGGTAGAAGAGGCTAGAATGAATACTAGTTTCCCCTTATGTCGTGTTCCCCTTGTGAGCAAAAAAAGACAACAATGCAAGATTACTTTCCAAGGAGGTGATAATGGCGTGAAGTGGAGTTTGATTAGGTATGTTTGCAAATGTTGTTGCGTATGTGCGCGAGACATCGAGAGCAATTCCGTCTGCCGGGCGAACCTCGATGACCTACTTGAGAGTGAAATGTCCCATAAAGAAGCGTTGATGGACCACGGGCAACAGCGCTAATGATGGTGGTGCGGCTAGCCAAACAGCGCACACGTCAGAGCAGTAGTTGGATGGGCCAATTTCACACCTGGAGTCTGAACTAATGTGCGCGCTGGATGGTGATGGTGCTGCATTTCTCTAGTCGCGATGCGTTTATGATGATGGGGAGATGAATACAATATTATCATATTGACAAATTATATGTTTTTTTCTCCCTTTCCATCTTTTCAAAAAGCACATAAAGCTGTAAAAGGTGATAAAGCAAAATACTGACCATATATATGTATATATATACATGTATATATATATATATATATATATATATATATATATATATATATATATATATATATATATATACATATATATATATATATATATATATATATATAATCTTTTCTTACTTCTAACGGGTATTTTGAGGGGATCATTCCAAAAACCTCATGTTGAAAATGTATTTATTGCACATAATGATTTGTATTTCACTGTAAATTCTTTATTTTTTTCATTTCAGTGTTTGTTATTTTAAACATATGATTAATTATGTTATAGTTGGGTTTTATCTGAAAAGCTAATGCAAATTTTAAAAAACGATTGAAGTAAATGGAATACCACAAGGGTCTGTACTGGGACCACTCCTAAACCATCTTTTCTATTTCTCCCATTTTCATAATTTGTTCCAACAAATCAGACAAATTACTGTAATTATGCCTGCCTCTCTATTTGGTCACTTTATAAGTAACTTTCACAAACTTGCTCCAGAAGTGAGTTCAGCGCAGGAGAAATACACAACTGAATAAACCCCTGCCTTTTGAGCCAAAGCACAGGATTTGCCAGTTTCCCCGCTGACATTTTGAATCTGATCCAACCGGAAAGCCCGGACCAATACACCTCTACAAGGAAAACATCTCAAAAAGTATTTCTTACAATCTTACACTTGTGCTGTCTATTGAAGTTCAATGACGTATACCACATATCAACCAGGGGCTAAAAAAGTTCACAAAAATGTCAGCTTTTGCAGATTTGGATTGCGAATGCCAAGTGGACTCAAATATCCAGGCCAATCAGAAGCTAGCGTCTAGACTTCAAGACATGTGGGTTAGGCTTGTTATCACCAAATCTCTTTGAGAGGCAGACCGAATCGCACAGAGTTAATCCCAAAAAGATGACACAAGCAAAACTGCATGCAAACTATGTCGAACAAACACTTCAACACAACAATTGTCAGGTTGTGTGATAGTAACCTGAAACTACCACTACCAATGGTGGAAAGTAACAAAGGCAAGGTAAAAGTACTGTGGTTAATTAAAATGTTTAGGTATATTTTCAAGTGTTTAGTATGTCATCATAATAAAAGGAGATCTAATAATCAGTTTACATTTTGTTCACTTTAAACCAAAATGTTCATCTAAAAATAATTGCACAACTGATAAGCTCTGCTTCTTCATGTGACTTCATTCAATTTTTCAAATAACCACAACTATGTAAGTACAAGGATGTGGATCAAAATACAACTTTGAGGAAGCTGTTGTGACTGGGTTAATCAATCCATCAAATGCATTTATAGAGCACAATTTGTACAAAGCGCAATTCAAAGTGCTTGGGGAGGGAAGGTTAAAAGCTCATTACAGTTGATTTAGCATAATATGTCCCTTTAAGTACATTTTACAATGGATACTTGTTACTTTTACTTCACTACATTTGAAAGCACACCAGTTAAAATATGCGATCCATCGTATATTTTAACTGGTGTGCCTTTGAGACCATCTGAAATGACCATGGTGGCATCCTTTGAGTTAAAGACCCAATTGACAAAAATACATCAATGAAAATAACTAGATGAATAAAGTTATGGGTTCAGTCACCTTCTTAATGCTTACTGTCTAAACTTGTAACTACCTCTGCCAGGATGCCCTGGGTCATGGACCCCGTGGGCCCCTCCCCCACAAAGGAGAGGGCTCCATTGTCTCCAAAACTCTGCTTTCAGCAATGGCTGAAGCAGAAATCTTCATCAAAGAATGCACAAGTCAACGGACTTTGGACTCATCAAACTTTTCGATCGCTAAACCTGTACAAGGATCAGCGCCACAGACAGTTCTACAGACCCAAAGAGCTCTACGGACCCAAAGAGCTCTGAGGGGGCCTTGATCCACATCTGAGCCTTCCTTGGACACGTAAGACCTGAGAGTGGCTGATATTTGCAGAGTGGCATTAAAGTCAGGTTCCTTTGAATTATTCTCCAAAATCAATCAAAACTTAATTCTTAATACCATTTTGTTTAACTAAGTTGAACCCAGGCACAGCCTGTGTAACCAAATGTGTAATTAATTGCTTTTGTATTTGTGTTTATTAAACCACACAAAATCCTTCTGGTTTATAGAGCCTTTGTATTGATATTTTTTCTAGAATTATAATTGTCAGTCAATGAATTGTGTACTCCCTTTCAGGGAATGAGACTGAGTAGGTATTAATATTTTGCTGAACAAGCTTCAGATGGTGCCCCTTTTAAATATAAATATGAACATTAATTACCTAAAACCCTACACATGTTGTCCACAATGTAATGGCAAGTCCCAGAGAATATACATTACATCTTGGTATAAATGTGTGAGCAAGAAACGAGTAAGAATACCCTACACTGTAGTTTTATTTAAGTAACTAAACTGGGTACACTGTCCACCACAACCAAGTACATTACAAAGTGCTGTCTCACAAAAATAGACACAAGTTCTACTAACAGCAATACTTATATTAGTACTTTTATAATGCTGTCAATTCTTCCCCCAATATTATTGTGCAACAAATAAAATATGACCAAATCCATTATTGCTACTTTATATACTATTTATTATTATGCGTATACCCAATGTTACAGCAACTACTACTGCAATGCCTAATACTAGTACTGCTACCACTATTCCTACTGATACTGAGTTACTACTAAGTTTCCATACCTGCTAGTTCTAACATCACTACTACTCTAAAATGATTCTTACTTAACTTTGGCGCCGATGACACAAACGGCCAGCAAGCTATGTCAAACGAGCACCGCAACACACCGTTTGTCCCATCTTGTGATCGTAATCTGAAATTAATACGGAATATGATTTAATTAGAATTTCCCTGGAGAGGCGAGTGAGCAACGAGTCTCTCATGCTAATGTGAAAATTAACCTGGGAATACAAGAAGGAATTATAGGCTCCGGCGCTAACCAGTGATAATTTACAATACAATAAAAAGAAGAGCTGCTAGTTTAAATGCAGGATGAGTGAACGGACCCAGGAGCCTTGTTCATAAAAGCACACTATAAAGAAATGGCTTGACAAAATGGCTGGCAATCAATCCTCACAGAAGGAAGGAAGTGTTAAAATATCATCTTCAGAGGAATGTGAGAAAGCAGGTATGAGCAGTTCAAAGAGTCTATAATAGTCTCAACAATGTTTCGAAAAGGACTAATGTTACTACTACTGGTGCTGCTGCTCCTACCACTACTACTGCAATCATTTCAATACATTTTAATTCCGTGTGATCTGTAAGACTTGTCAGAAATACAGCGTGTGAAAATGCTTGATGACTGTGATGGTATAATACTTAAGATGAATGATATCATGCAAGTTTGTTTTTCTCCAACCTCTTTGTGTTGTTGCATGTTGTACACTTCTTTGGTTAAAAGTGTGCTGCAGCGCACCATGCACTTAAACATCAATTGACCTCAATTACAGATAAAAATGTAAATAATAATGTTACTATTCCTACATATCCATTTATGGCCTATAAGTTTGCTCAGGACACAAAGAAAACAACACAGTACAGGAGCTCAATCTAACATAAACACAAGGCTGTGGAGGATGTTTGATAGCTCTGTACAATAAAAGGATTTCAACTCTGATGAAATGGACCCACAAAGAAATCAAAACAGCTTTACAAATGGCGTGAGTGCGCACAATTGCACCCTGAAGGTAAACTATCGTTCTTCTCAGTAGCTGGAGTTTCTAGAGTTAGTGGTATCATTAAGGTGAAATAATACATTTGATCGTTTTACTGTATGTGTTTTCTATTATGAATTCCCAAACATATACTAAAGCATGGCACCATAACTCTGCTCATAAATATACAATTTCAAAATTACAGCACTCACACTAAAATAATCATGTACCAGGAGATTATGAAAAGAGCTGCCGTTTACTATTGTATCCTACTACCTATATAAGTACTATAACTATTACTACTACCATCTATCACAAATACTACTGCAATGTAATCACAAAAAAGTCAATTAATTCATTAACTTAATAGAGCTATAATAGCAGACTCACCCAACAGAAGAGTTACGTAATGCATATTTAATCGTTATTTTGAATTTCTCATTCCATATGCTCTCAAGTTTTCTGCGAGCTAACGTTATGCTAGTTGTAGTTTATCTCCCAGTGGAGAATGTGGCTGTGTATAAATCACTCACACGTCAGAGTGAATCCTTTGGGCTTGTGCCACTGCCGTCTGTAGATTAAATTAAAAGTGATCTCATAATGGCGGGATTGGATTTGCACACCGCCCCCGCCGTGCGACACGCCGGCAGCTTGTATTGGGAACATTGTTTATCATAATCTGAAAATTACAATCGTCAATATGATTTTAATATGTTTTCAATTGAGGATGCAGTAATGAAAACATGAGCGGAATGAAATCGCGGCGTATCACTGACACATTAAAACATTTAGGAGGAATATCTGTGACAGGAGGCTATGCTAATGATGCCCTTGAAGTGAATTAATGTTTAATACAGACAGCAATTTGAACAGGCGTGTCATTCAATAATTTCATGTGGAATTATTGTGTTGTATTAAAGGCTGGAGGTAAGGAGGCAAGGAGATACTGTTGAATACTGACATGCAGATTTGAAATGGTGAACGCAGCTAGAATAAATCTGTTCTTGATCAAATGCACATACAAAATGGCAAAAAAATCCAGAAAGTGAAAAGGAACTAGTTGCTTTCTAACATGTATCTTTGTAATTTTGAGGAAAGTTCTGATTTCTATATAAAATAAAAATAAAAAATAAAACATGCCCAGAATTGTGTTGGATTTCTCAGGTGAGTATTTAGTTAAAAAGTAGTTCCAGTAGTAAATAAATCGAGTGTGAGTGTCCGAGTAAGTAGGAGGGGTCATAGACAGACCGGACACTTTTCCGTCAGTGTGCCCCGGGCAGTTGTGACTTCTCACCAATGTGCAATGAAGGTACATGAGCATCTGTCAGTATGTTACCACTAGACAAAATTGCAAGTGTCTTTTTTTTTTGCTTCATTCAACTCCAGACGTATTTATTAATTTATTTATTTATCCATCTACAAAAGTTAAATATTCAAAATGATGTGTTATCCACAGCTATCCACAGAGTCTAAACTTTGGTAACACTTAAATTTAGGAACCTCATGGTAATTACTAACTAAGTGGTAATGCAGAATAAAATGATAGTTAAAGGCGCAATGGACGATATTTCGGCGATTTGAGAACGCAGGCGGAAGTGCGCATGCCACTCCCCCGTGCGGACTGATACAACACACACGTGTGTTTGTTTATTAGTGCAACGGAGCGCATCGCATCTCTCGTCTCCCGTAGATTTCTGTCCACTTCTGCGTCAGCTCGAACTGTCTTTCTCCGTCTTCATTTTGCCCCGTACACTGAGGGAACTATATTATGATAGATCCATGCGCTTCCACGCGGAAACGTGGGGACGAGCCTGACGCGGCTGCAGGTGAGCGATAGGTGCATTTTATGATTGATACGTAGCAGGACTAATGGGCAGTCCACGCCACGAGGAAATAAGACTTAGATTTTGTGCCAAAAAAATCGTCCATTCAACCTTTAATATAACAACCATGCGAGGCAAAAAAGGAACAAAGAACATCGACCGGAAAAACGATAATGACAAAATATTTGTATTAACTACAAACTACGAACTTGTACCTTATTTTGAACCATGAGTCAGGAACATGTTTTAGTTTGAACTGTCCTTGTTGTGTTCCGATTATTTCCAAATAGTTGTCAAATTTCTGCCTTCCTGAGCAGCCAGTCCCTCTTACATCCTGTTTGAGTGCCGAAGGGTCTGGAAAAACTCTCCTAACTTGGGACTGTCCAACCATAACAGCTAATTTGTACCACGTTCTCAAATCTCATAATATTCTCATTCAGAACAAAATCTATAACTTCTTTTACATGGGATTATAGTGTAGTGCTTTGCTTGTTGATTTGAAAGTAATTCACTCTTTCTAAGTCTCAGTGTTATTTTTGACCCGTTTTTCCTTTTTAGCAGATTTGTACGGACCATGCATTTTTCTGATTGGTTAATCCTCCTGTCAATCACGCCCGTCTGAAATTGATAATAGAGGATATGATTCAAGTTGCTGGGATAATGTCGGACAAAGAGCTAATGGCGAACAATGTTTAGCTTCTGTTTTAGTTAATACCTAACAACATATTTGAGCATGGAATATTTAATAATAGACATCTTTGTTTGTTTTGTTTTTTGTTATTATATCTGCTTTTATTGTACGATGCATGATGTAAAGAGCATGTATTCTTGACTAGAATAAATTAAAACCAGGTACAGGCCCTTAAACAAAAGGGTTAACATTTTGCAAGTTAATGGTAAAAAGGGGAACTATGCTTTAGAATTCAGATTGCGAATAAATGCAATCCCCTTGAACATAGTGAAGATTCAGACCGAAAGACTGTCTGAAAACCAAACCCCCACATAACTCGAAGTATTACATCCGTATATCCACCACCATAAAGCTGACCAAATCCCTGCCCCTGCCCTCCCATCCCAGTTACTGCGAACCAGGGAATAAAAGAAAAGTTAACTCAAACTTTTCTCTCCACTTCAGTGTCACTCACCGGAGGGTCCAATTTTCACTTTTTGTCTTTGGTCAAGAGCCCGTCTCTGCTTCTCTCTCCTCTTTTTACCCCTGCTCCTTATATCCACCTCTCCACCTAGGCGATTTACTACTTTGAGGTCGACATTCATTTAGGGCCCTGATCTTCTTGTCATAAAGCATGTGTGAAAGCGGGGAGGGGACTTTTGGCAACCGAGATGCCAATTTATGATTCGCCACTGTGGACAAAGCACTTTTACTACTGCGATTTACGCCTCGGCCTAGCTCTCCGTTACTTCGAATTACAAAAAGTTGAGTTGATCGACCTTCGCTGTCCATTCTTCGAGGTAATTTGTTTTCGTCTGAGCCTTAGGGAGCAGAACCGGAGATCTTGTATCATTTTCGAAAACATGTTCAGCTTGTTGTATGCCATTTAAAAAGGTGAGCAAAATATGGCAAGCTCGGCTAAGGAGGAGGTCAACTTAATTTGAATTCAACAGAAGGAAAGATTAGGTTTTCAAGGAGAGGCTAAGAGTCGTTTTAATTTTATGTTTCACTGATCCAATGTGCAGGACATGACCTAAAGGAAAGGAATAGAGGGTTTCCGTGGCGAGGGAGCGCTTAAGAGGTGCGGGAAAATCTTTCTTCAACATTGTACAAAAAAACATATTAAAAGAGCAATGTGGAATGTAGTGCTTAATGGGTGCGGAGTTGAGAGGCTATTGTTAACCTTGAGAGCTCAGTAACAAAGAGCTGCACTGATGAGGCACAAGGTTGGAGTTAGAAAAAGGCTGAGAAAATCATTCTTATGTAATATTTTGAAGTTCTGATGGTTGAAAGAGGTTGCATGCAGTTTTACAAAGCGAACGATTTAAATTCTTTGAAATCCCTCCAATTTAACCAAAACTAGAACGAACGACAAAGTTGTTTCTACAACCACTTTGTCGTTCGTTCTAGTTTTGGTTCTAGATTGGTTAAAGGGAACCTTAAATTACACTTCTTTTTGGATCTTTTAACCATGTTCTAACATTGTTCTGCAATCAAAAACATTCCTCATTCTGAGCATTTCTGCCTCAATCCTCTTCATTACAACTGTGTGCCTGCATCACCAAGCTAGGGTTGGGCTTGTACATTTGAAATTATCAAAATGTACAGGTACATTTTCAGTTGGATCCTCCTTTAGCCACCTTTAGACTGGTTTACCTTGGAGTGGATTGGTATGGTACTGGTCTATTTAAGTGATCCAAGGTGGGCCATGAGATGTCTAGCTTCCATTGTGGTCTGGCTCTCTTTCTCCCGAAATGCAAAAGAGTCCAAACGTCAAAAAGCAGATACAGTATAAACAGAATAAACCGAATGCCGACTTCAGCTTGTGATAAACCGCTGTATTTGCAGTGATGAAAAGTAACACTAACACTTTTTTTGTAGTTTTTCCTGGCCGAGAAGGAGAGTCTAAGGACAGAGGACCCTGGGACATCGTCCCTCGCCACCACAGACATTGTCTGACTCCCTTGCCACCACAGACATTGTTGATTCATTTCTCCCTGTGGCCCTCAGAGGCAACTGTTGTTGTGATTTTGGGCCTTACAAAAATTGATTTGATTTGATTTGAACTTACAGTATGTGTTTAGCCTACAGATAAAGACACAAAGCACATCAAAAACTATTTCCAATGCATACGGTAATTCTTCTAAAGTTATCTAATCCAAATGCATTACATAAAGAGACGTTAGAATGCAGCATAAATACAAATAAAAATTGTTTCCTTCTTTAGACATGTCTCATAGCGACACAAACTTGAAATTTACTGAATGTCTTTCAGAGATCGGCATTATGATTCAAAAAGAAAACAGTTATGTTTGTACAGTATGTGATGTCATTTGCACACATAACAGAGCTCTGCCTCTGGACCCAGACCCAGGCCCTCCAGGCACTCTACCATGAAAACAAATGCTCAAAAGCGGACTGGGGGATCAGGGCCAGGCTTTTATTTAATTTTTTTCCCAAGATGGAGGTACGTATTGGACCACCCCCCATAAATATGACATAGTACACCTTTAAATATCTTGATAATCAGGCTGAATGTAGTTAAACAAACCACTCATACTCTCAACTTCCCTGCCTCTCCACCTGCAACTCATAGGGCATGTAATAATAACACAACTTCTCACTTCTTCTCGCTGACGGCACCTGTAGCCTGCCTTCTGCCGACCGCACTTCGCTCAGCACCTGCGACCTCAGCCACGCACTACTCTTTCCTTCCCACCTAATCTTAAAAAAAAAAAAAAAAAAAAAGAAAAAAAAAAACGCTTTTGTATCACACTCGCCGCAAAGGTAGCTAGCGAGACACAGGTCAGCGGAGGGCAAATCAATCCACGCTTTTTCAAAACATCGAAAGTGGCTTAGCGGTTCAACCCCCAGTGGGATACACAAATCTATTCCGTTGCATTCAGACCGGCTTTTATTCCGGAGTTTTTTTTCCCAACTCCTGTCCCTGTCTGTGAACCTGACGCCCTTTTCCGCCGACACATCTAAGAAAAACGATGCACTTGGGAGCGTTTGAAAGCGCTGTAGATAGAAGGTTGAGAGGAAGAGTGGTTTGTTTCCGATGCTTTGCCTTGCAGTCTATCTAGGGGTGTGTGTACTAGTGTCTTTGACTGCGGAAGGAGAGGAAACGATGGTCAGCAAAGAAAAAAATCCCCAAACATCAAATAAAAACAAGCAAAACATTTTTTTTTACGGCTAAAGGATATTTCAATTGATAAAAACAAAAAGGGTTTCAAAATGGGTTCAAGTTGTAGAATGGAAAAGTCAATAGTTTATATAGTTTAAGTACATTAATTAATACATTTTGTACAAACTCTGGATGTTAAGTATATTATATTTCAAAGCAGGGATGCCATAATGTATACAATACTTACTCTTAGTTGAGCTGAAGTGTTGGTTCCTATTCCCAATGTGAGTAAATCTACAAGTGACGAAAGCTTTATATTGATAAAATGAAATAATTTGAACCGCTCCTTGAGATATGAATTATTTATTTCTCACTCTTGTGTCTATCAGATTTTGTTTGTCCTTCAAATTACATTCCATTAGAATTGTGAATCAGATGTTACGTCCAGACAGTTCTTATTTGAATAGTAATAGTTTGGCTTCAATCCACTTATGCTAAGTACTCATGACCAGGTCTCAAGATAAGGAGGCAGTATTAAGATATTATCAAATGCAAAGAGATACTTTCCATACAGTTTTTTTATTTAAAATTTAAAAATGTAAAATTTTGTATCTCAAAATTCAGGAACAATTGCTTGCACTGTAACTTTTCCTGGTCAATAGAAACTCACAAGGTTAGCAGCAACATAATATTGTGTATTGATAAATTGCATTGGATTAAATTTACCAAATACGTTTTCACCAGAATTGTATTTTTCTGGCAAGCAAAGTGTATACGATTATTCATGGTAACATTCTGTATTCAGATTATTATATTTTCTTTACACCAGATGCAGGGGTTATACACTGGTCAAAATTGTAAAAACATTATCAACATACACTATTTATTTGATTTCTTTGCAATGTGTTTATGAATGCATAACTTTGCTTTCCTGTTCATGTGTTGCCGCACCCGTCCTCCAAGATGCAAGAGCTGGTGCCAGGTGATAATGGAGGCCACATAGTTAGGATGTGAGATTGACAGTTGTGTTAATTCAGATTGAAAAGCACTTAAAATGTGTATGACGCACCGAGATAGCAGCTAATTGCACAATGAGAAGGCTGGAGAGGGAATAAGGGGAATCTGAGTAGCAAAATGTTACTCCTGCGACAAGCTGGCCCTACCTAAGGCCTAAATGTACCCCGCCTAAGGTTGTGTGAGGTTATGAATCAAATCTTGAAAAAATCTTAAATTTAGAGATAGTAGTTTGAAACTTCTTCTGTAGTTTACCAACCTTTTTTGTTTCATCATCACATTTTTTTGTATGTAAATAAGGCCGTTTATACATAAAAATGCCCAAAACTTCTTATTACTGACATGAATAGAAAATTTGATGGAACAAGGTTCAAACATCTTGCTTCATTAGCAGACATACTACCGGTAGATTAAAATGATAAGATTTAAATAATATATTATTTAGTATTTGAGGAACATACATTTGACTGAAATTATGTATAAAAGAAAATCACGGTTTGCCAATATATATATTTTTTTTAATCAATAAGAATAAACCTTAAAAGGCTTACAATTAGATATCAATAAATCCTTGGTTACAATCTGTCAAAAATCTTGTTAAATCCAGAATAGTAATGTTATTGGTGCCACTTTAAGGGCTGATCATTATGTCTCTATGAGAGAAAATGCATTAGGGGGAAATGTCCCATATCAAAGTATGGATGAAGTGGATTCAATGAAACAGTAAAACATATTTAGGTGCATAGTGGACAATGTTGTTGTTTCCACATTTCTTTGTATAACTACCACTTTAAGATGACCTTTAAAAATATATTTGTATCAGATTCTACATTACAGTTACCTTCAAATCAAAGCCCCCAGTAACACACGGTAGTCCAAACCAAACCAAATTAAAACGTTAGACATTTTCCCCGTTGGCTTGGACCTCTATGACACTTGAATCTTTGCTTTTGTCTGTTTTCCCCCTAAAACTCCAGACAGAGTAGTCTTAAAGGGGCCTGGGGACTCTCTCAAAACACCAGAGGATAAAAAAAACCTTATTTTTGATGACTGCTTCAAAGACTACTACTGCCTCCTTTGAAAAGTTACCATGGCTGGAAGTTCTTTGGAGAGGTTGCGGAAGGCAAAATGTCGTCAGTTTAGCCCCTTATTTTTGCCTCAACTAGAAGTAGCAGTGGTGGTGAAAGTAGTAGTTACAGTAACAGTGCATTTTTAGGTTGCCCTACTAGAAAATATTTGGTTCCATTACTGTAAAGACTTACCGGTAAAGTACATACCAATATTTCAATTAAATCTGCATTGGAAATTGACAATAATATGAATTATAATTTTCAAATAAATACACTTAAATGACTAATAATTTGATCAGGTTGGTTCAACAAAACACTTAATTAATCAGTACAGTAGTAGTGGTAGGAGTAAAATAAGTAGTCTAGCTAGTAGTAGTGATGGCAATATAAAGTATGAAGTATTGCAAGTAGTAATATTAAGTAGTAGTAGTTGTTGTAAACTTTTGAGGTTGCATTACTGGGAAATATAAGGTTGCATTGGTGTAAAGAATTACTACTAATATTTCAATTAGATATTTATTGAAAATTGACAATACAATGAATTGTAATTTTGATTCGAATAAACATTTAATAAATTGTATGTTACAAGGGGAACATTTAGGTTGGTTCAGCAAAGCACTTTTACATCACATTAGTTGTCGTTGTGTAAGATAAGATATTCCTTTATTGTCCCACATGGGGAAATTTCATTGATGCAACGCAGGTAGATACAGAGGTAGATACAGAAGAAAAGAACAGATAACTTATAGGAAGTTTGAAAAACACTCTCAGTAGAAATAAAAACTAAAACCTCCCATTTCCCAACAAGGGATGGAGGGGAAAAATAATAAAGATATAAATAAATAAATACCATTGCATGTGATCACGACGAGTAATTGCACATGAATATGTGTCACTACAGTAATTGCACAGTAGGACTAAAAGTGTTTGTTATATAGTCTGACAGCAGCAGGAAGGAAAGACCTGCAAAACCTCTTCTTCACACAGCGAGGGTGGATCAGTCTCTCACTGAAGCTGAGTGTCCTGCAGGGGGTGACACTCATGGTCAAGCATAGATGTGAATCTAGCCAGGACCCTCCTGTCCCACCTCCTGCACCGAGTCCAGAGCACAGCCCAGGACGGAGCTGGACTTCTTGATGACTCTGTCCAGCCGCTTCCTCTCCCTCTCTGTGATGCTGCTGCTCCAGCAGGCCACACCATACAGGAGGGCCGATGCCACCACAGAGTCGTAGAAGGTCTTCAGGAGTGGCCCTGTCACTCCAAAAGACCTGAGTCTCCTCAGGAGGTAGAGCCGACTCTGGCTCTTCCTGTACAGTGTGTCTGTGTTATGAGTCCAGTCCAGTTTGTGGTTCAGATGAACACCCAGGTACTTGTATGAGTCCACTCTCTCAATGTCCCTTCCCTGGATGTTGACTGGTGAGGGGGCAGTGGGGTGGCGTCTGCGGTAATCCACCACCATCTCCTTGGTCTTCCCCGCGTTGATGAGGAGGTGGTTCCGCTGACACCAGTCCACAAAGTCCTGCGCCAGTCCTCTGTACTCCGCATCATCGTCGTTGTCCGTGATGAGTCCGATGATGGCAGAGTATCAGAGAACTTCTGCAGGACACAGCTGTCCGTGTCATGTCTGAAGTCTCTCACAAACTGGGGTCGGTCTGTGAGGTAGTCCAGGATCCACTCTGCCAGGTCATACTCCACACCAGTGTGTGTGAAGTACTGTAAATAGTAGTGATAGTAGTAGTAGTATAACAAGAACAAGTGGTAGAAAATGAATTAATGAATGTTAGGAATAGTAGTAGTATTGGTAGTAGTAGTAAAAATAGTATTGGCATTGTAATGGGTCTTTCAAATATAAGTTTATGGCATTTTAAAAGTGACCATGTTCTGGACAGAGCAGTGCTGAGGTTGTGGAGAGGCTGAGCATTCCTCTCCAAACTGAGTCCGATTTCCCTCTTTTATTTCCCTTCCCTTCCCATATTCCTTGTATAGAATGCTAAATAAATAAGATCAAGGCAGTGCAGCAGTAACAGTTAAGCTCTCCGACACAGAGGGTTTTTTGTACGAAGCGCTATCACAGTTTGGGTTTCTCAAAGCACAAAGCTGGCATATAGGGACAATTTTTTTTTGGATGAAAGAAGTGACAAGGTACATGGACTTCACAGCAGAGTAGACTATCTTTTTCAAACACAAATCCTGATTAAACAAAGGGTTAATTTAGTAACTGCTATAAAATGGGGACAGTTTGTTAGGAATTAATGGAAAGGTTTTTGACGAGCTAAATGTTCTAAGCATTATGTAATATTTCAGCAGCTTCAGGAGCAGCGGTTCTCAAACTTTTCAGCTCTGGGGCACCCTTAAAAGTACTTTTCCTAAGCCCCCTATGTTTTATGTTCAATTTATCTTCATAGTCTCCACTTTTGAGGTTTACCTTGTGAGATAAAATACATATTTTAAAGCAAGCATGAAGGTTTTTTCTAGTTTGGCCTACTAGATATAGTCATCAAATAATAATCTAATAAATAAATGGGCCCAGTTCATGTTGCATGTATTTAATTGGCAAATGGTAATACCAAACTAAATTGAAACTTTGATAACTTTAAAACATTATCTGTATTGAAAAATGTTGATAAAACTGTAAAGTAGAAAGACTAGTCTGCCCCCAACAGGAGTGTCTCTCCTGCTCCCTGCGCCTCTCTTCTTTTATCTTCTTCACTCTTCTCCTCTATTTTCGTCTACCGCTTGCGTTGCTGATGATCGATCGTGATTTTCCGCACAGTGCGCACGTATTAATTAAGACAATCTCTGGTATTAAGAATACAGTGGGTTGTATTTCCGTGGTTCCTGTGTTGTTTTACATGAAATAAAAAGTGTCAAAACCTGTATTTTAACTAACTATTTTGTACTCTCCAATGCCCCTTACAAAGTTAAAAGTTTGTCGTAAACAAATACAATTGATACACACACTTTTTATGCGATTCTGAACAAAAAAAAGCTAACGTAGACCATGCCTTATCGTCACTCAAATTTACATAGCCATCCCTCAAAAATGGGAAATAAAAAAAGGGTTTGTCATAATCCAGTGAAATTTGGTACATATTGTGTATGTGAACAGTCATGTGGGTCACAGGGACCACACCCTATCTTTAACATGAAGGCGGCCATTTTTAATCAAAATATGCAGATTTTGAAAATGAAGCCCTTGTACTTTGATAAACTTGTCATAGGGTTTTGACCAATGTCGCTAAACTGAGGCAGCATCATTGGAACTGTGACGTTACGTCCTAACCGCCTTGTAATTTCTCCACTCGGCGTGTCTTCCCAAATCTTTTGACTGAGCCATCATTTTTCACAAAAGCTAAAACGAACCTGTGACATGGATCAAAAGTTGTTCAAATAATTTGCATAAGTGTAGTCATAATGAACTTTTAACAAAGCAGCGCAGAAATCCTTGTAAATTTGGCAAACATTGTCATTGAAAGACATATTCTATTTTGATGACCTGGAAATAGCCATGTCGGAATTACAGTTCTATATCTCCAGTGCACCTTGCAAAGTTATAATGGAATGGAAACAATTACCTTCAATGTGACACCTGCCATTTAAAAAAAAAAAACATTTAAAGTCTGTGTTGGTCAGCCTCCCACACTGAAGTGCACCTTTTGCGGTTGCAAGGATTGCGAGGGTCCTTTATCATTCCTTGCAGTTTTAATTTATTTTAAATCATGATTTTTACCCAGTAAAATAAAGTATTTTAAACTTTAAATATACAAATAATATATTTCCTGTACAAACACAAGCAAGGAGTTAGTGCTGTTAGCCTCATTTGAACTGGTTGAACCCTAAACTCTGATAAATATTTTGTTGTTAACATGTTGTTCACTACTTTTCCTTTCACAATTTGCCTGGTGAGGCTTTTAACGCATCCAGGTAGGTGGGTATCACCACTAAACCATATATTTATTTATAATAAATGTAAGGCAAATATTACAATACAAACAATAACATATCCTTAAGACAAGCATTAGGCACTTCAAAAGTTGTGACATAGATAAAACCAAGTCATTTCCAATGTGATTTATATACCAGTGATTGCGTGCACTTCTAAACATGCTATTATGGTTATTGTCGGTGTAGTCCCTCATTCGTCAAGGAGAGTTCCATTGTAGAAAAGGTTCAGTTGTAGTCATCTGGATTAAGTTTTAGAAAAAGACCGGGAACTCAGATATTTATCCTTTTCCTTGTGGTAAGCCCTGCGGCGGGCCCTCCTGATGAAAAAGGTTGTTGGTTTCACCCGAAACTACACAGCTTTGTTTTCTTTCAGGCTAGCCTCTTGTTTACTATCAGTCCTTTAATGGGCTATTTGTCTCCCTTTTGTCCCTGGCTCACTCACCCTGAGTACCTGATTAGCATCCGAATGCCCTGGACGCAAACCACAGAAGAAATACAAGTTCAGGACCACAGAACGCCGTGTATCTTCATCTTGAAGCCTCTAATCACTCTATTGACAGTGAGGTGAAGATTCTAAGCAGGGAGAAAATTTGAAAGTTTGAAAGAGGAGTTAAAGAGGCAATTTTTGTTAAAAAAGAAAGGCCTTCTTTAAATAGGAAGGGAGGGTTAAGGTCTTCCTGTGGTTTCTAAGGGAATTTTGAATCCCTGGAGAGGTAGACGTCCAGGGCATTCAGATGCTAATCAGGTACTCGAGCCAGGGACACAAAAACAAAAGGGAGACTAATAGCCCATTAAAGGACTGATAAGAGGCTAACCTGATAGAAAACAAAGAGGGGTAAGAGGACTTACCACAGAATAGAATAAATATCTGAGTTCCCGGTCTAAATTCGCAAATTGACAATGACTCTTGGATGAGAATCGAAACGTCTTGTTTTTTCTAAAACTGAGTCAAGATGACTACAACTGAACCTTTTTCTATTATGGTTATCCTAAAATAGTCATGATTAGCATCAAGATTGATCATTTATAACATCCTAATTGCTCACAAACATTTTCTGTCCACAGCAAAGGTTAGCTCTAGTCCCCTTCTCGAGCAAGTCCTGCCGTGGTTCAAACCTATTATAGCCGTGAAAGTACTGGAGCTGGGGGGTCTTAGTCCTTACTTGACTGACCCACCTGTTAGCTCTGTCAGCTGGTACAGGATTATTGGACATAAATCCAATGACTGGGCTCAGCCCATTCTCCGAGCCCCATTCAAAAGTATGGGTCCAGGTTTTCACCCTTTGAACTTTTATATGTACCTGGGGTGAGAGGCCCATTGACTGTTGAAGGAGGCATGGGAGGATCATCAGTGGATCATGTTGTCTCATGTCAAACAGATGTGTGAAAAGCTACAACAAACAAGTGAGCTAGAAACAAGGTTTTAGTCATGGGACCGACCACTGATAGCAAACTCCCGGCCAAGTGGCAAGGGCCCTTGAAATCACAAGAAACCTACCACCTTCGAGATGAGATCTCCATGCCTGGCTACCAACATTCAAAGAGAATATTCCATGTTAACCCTCTCAAAGAATGGGTTCCTCAAGAGGAGAAAGTAGGAGGTGATACTCATCGAAAGAGTTGAGGAAGAGGAGGAGGTTGATGATCAATACTTACCTTTGACTGCAGCCCACAATCTGAATATAGGCACTCAATAATGTAACGCTATTTTCTGAATACCCTGGCCATACAAATATGGTGGAACATACCATACCACATACTGTGTTGATACCTGAAGTACCAATCAAGCTTACGAGTTACAGGATACCTGAGTGTCATTCATGGAAATCATTCAGTCGCCCAAGAATGTACAGTGTAACCCGTGGTGTTTGTTCCTAAAAAGGAAGGGACTACCAGGTTTTACATTAAATTCAGGTACCTGAACTCAATTTGAAAATCTGACTCTTATCCTTCACCACAAGTCAACGACCTGATCAAGCAGATAGGGAGGTACTTGACCAGCATTGACCTCTGCAAAGGCAATTGGCAGGTACCACTCTCTCAGCAGTCAGTTATTCATGTATTAATTGCCCATTGTTACTGTAAGCCTTGTCACCACCTTTTCATTTAAGCTGATCAGCTGATTATGGGCCCACATTATTGTCAATTTACAACTTTTTTGGGATAGATAAAAGCCTTTGAATGTGTCGTTTTTTTTTCCAATGGTAACAAATTTACTGTAATGAAAAGTACTAGAATAGCAGGACAATAAAAAAAAATATGAATCACATTTAAAGATAAATAACAAGACTTAAATTTAACTCTTGATATACTACAGTTGAGAAATAAAAAGGAGTAAAATATAATAAGATACAACACTGTGCAGGGTTCAGAATAAGCGGTATCGCATCGCAAAATGCGCCGCCATTTCTCTCAAATGCGATGCATTCGTCAGAAAAAAGCGCTTTTGTATCGCAGCTTTTGTGATACAAAAATGCGTGTTCAATTGTATAACCAAAGCACCTAAAAGTACTGATCACTCGTCAATCGATCGTCAATCGATCGTCAACAACGGCATGACACACGTAGGACGCTATGTGGACATGACGAGTCCCGCTGCTGCCTCAGAGCGTGAGTCTGAAAGTGGGAGGAGCCACGTGCGGTAAAGTTAGCGTCACAGATTCGGACTTCCGAGGTCAATAGCTCCTAAACGCAAAAGTCTTTGCAGATCATACACTGCCAAAATACTCATATTTACACTGCCAAGTGACACAACCTCGTTTTTAAAAATCAGATGCGTATTTTGGGCGCAACGAATTACACTAACCCGAATGTGCAGCCGGATCCGAGACGAGTGCTTAGGGACCGTCCTCAAATGTGCAGCCGGAGCCGAGACGAGACGTGTACTTAGGAACCGTCATCAAATAGCAAAACGAAAAATGGAATGTCAAATAGAGCGGTACAATTTGAATAACACAATAAATACACCATGATGGAAACACCACAGCAACCTTTATTTTCCATCAGAAGCTTAATACATATTTTTTGTGAGTGTAAAGAAAATTAATATGTAAATGAGACTCCTGCAAATAGTCATCTGATTGATGATGATATGGAAGAAAGTTGTAAATAAGGACTGACTTTGTGTTAATAAATTTTTTCAACAACTAATTTTATTAGCAAGTTTTGTTTTATTTTAAAAATTAAATGTTTGAATAGTGTTTCAAAGTTGATTTGTTAAGAGTTTTTTTTTTAATAGAATGTTTACAAATACATTTGAAATAAATAATCGTGTTATATCAATGGAAAATATTGATTGTTAGTCACTTTCGTGTTTTGCAATGTAATTATCAAATTGCAATACAAATTAAAAAAAAAAATGGATTGTTTAGCAGCACCGCTATACAAGTGAAAATCCTTAATCTGAGCACTGCTGTGCAAGTAGTGTAAAAACATTAGTCTACAACAGGGGTGGGCAATTATTTTCCTCCAAGGGCCATATTCGAATCCAGGCAAGTAGCGGAGGGCCGGCCCGCCATCATTGATGTGGAAAAAAAATATCCCAAAAATTGAATATCAAATAAAATATTTCTTTTCTATCAAATATAGGCTATTGAATCTATTATTTACTCTATTAATTTCACGTCATATGTATTAAGGATACAAGTGCAGACAGATTCCTGAGAGCAAAAAAGTACAAGCTTGGCGGGCCGGATTGAAAGGCCCTGTGGGCCGGATCCGGCCCGCGGGTCATAGTTTGCCCACCCCTGGTCTACAACATTACTATGTATAATAATATGTGGCTCCAAATGTGCTTTTGTAAAGCGCAACATAAGGACAGAACAAATAAGTATACAATACAGAGTAATAATGTTAAGTAATTATAACTACAACTTGCTAAAATTAATAGTGGTTACATCTACATTCTGGGTAGTTCTCTATATGCATGGAGAACTGAGATGACTGAGTGAGAGATTATGTGAGTGACTTCTAAAATTGTCAGTTATAACAACTTATATTGCAAAAGGAAATTAAAAAACAAATATAAATAAAAACAATCCAAAGTATAAAGGTTGTGCAGATGACCTCACAAAATTTTACTTTATCCGGGAATAAGGCTCTGCATAACAGATTGATACCCACACTAAACATACTAGCTGAAGAAAAAAAAAAACAGCAAACCAAATATTTTCCCTCTCACCTGAGCACACCCTTGGAACAACCACATTACTGCATCAGTGCCCAACTGTTTGTTCCATCCACTGCATAAAGCTGCCAATTCTTCTCTGCTCTGATCAAGACAAATTTTGGATGGTGGTTCTGAGTGGAAATATTAACTGGACGAAAAATCTACTCGTGTTCGTCCAATGTACCGAAGCACAAGCTGGAACACAACGCTGAACAAATTGCCTTCATAACAACAAGACAATGGAGGTTATTTGTAGGGACTAGAGGAAAGTAGTATTTTCACAGAAGGGTTGTGGACATTCATAAAATCGTCCAAATGTGAATTAATCATACCTTTATTAAATATGGAAACATATAAATAGATAGAAAATAGAACAGCTGAAATAAATGCTGCAATATTTATGGCTATCAACGCAATCTATATATGAATCTAAGCATATATGAGAACTGTGCGGTAATGATTTATTGGTATCATTTCAGATATTTTACAAAACAAAAATGTTAGCCAAACCATTGTTGTCTTCATTATTATAGTTTTGCACTGTAGTTCTGCTCATACTGTACATTGTCGTATATGCAGTCAAAGTCCGTTTTTAATTACAGTTTTTTCCCAATTATTCTGAAACTTGGTTTAGTTTGATCACTTGATTCATTATTTATCTAAACAGGGGCTTAAGTAGTCAAAATCATTTGGAACACTTCTCATTGGTTCACGTAGTTCTCGGGCACTTTCTCAGGACAGAACACATAGCACTCATTCAGAAACATTGTTGAAATGGCCTTGTTTTTTTAAATAATACAGTATTTATGTAAATATACACAATACAATACGTTTTGCAAAACCAGTGTTGATGTATTTGCATTTTGACATCTCAATATTTTTCAGCATAAATATCTTGGATCAATTGAAATAAAAATGCATACATTTATTTAAATTATATTTAGTACAAAAATGTTTAATCTATCAACTGATTTTAGACAAAATGCAGTCCAAACCAGTGGTCACCTGGTCAATGAGATTATGACTAAGACCCTGAATCAAAAATGTCATTTTTGTTAAGCAAACATTTTTTTTTAGAAAAACTGCAACTCGGTTTGGGATTTTGTGTGACCTATTTTGAAAAGTTTTATTTTTATATGAACATTTGCATGCTTTTTCTATTTCAATATTATTAATCATTGTTTTGTGTTGCACCATTTCGTCGAAGCACATCCCTAGTTTGAAATGATTACAGTTATTTAGAATTGACATGCCTCCAAATATTGCACGATAATAACTAAATTAAAGGATGTGTTGGGTTTTTATTTTTGTATAGGAAAACTCATACTATAAAGTTGATTGGTTGATTGATTGATTGATTGATTGATTGTGTGTCAGTGTGTGTTTTATTTTGTGTTTTGTGTGTGTGTTTGTGTTTTAATTGAAACTATTACATTACATTTTAAATTTGAAGCTATATTTAAATAGTTACCATTTATCTCATGTACAGTATACACATCGTACTATTTTTATAGTATTTTATTTTTTTTCATATGAAATTTAAAAAGCCATTGTTTATTCTACATTTTTCTTATACATAAACCTTCCTTCCATTGCTTGCTACTTGTGTAACAGAACTGCCTTCAGCACCATGGACAGCTCCAGTAGAAAGGACCGCTCATGCCGCACTCTCTCACAGCTTATTTATTGCTCTCTTTTATTGTGGGTCGATACCAAAGCACTTTATAATGTCTATACTTCAAAGGGTTGCCATGTTAGCATTATATAATTCAGTGTTGTGGTTGCACAGTCTTTGTAAGCAGACTTTGCTCTCGTCCTTGGACTTCTACAGCCTCCACGGAACTGGCAAAACATGCGATTAGTAACACAAGGTTTCTTAGAGTTAGAGGTTGGGGGTAGAAAAAGAGGGAAAGATTAGGATCCATATTAGGATAAAGTGGTAGGGGGGCGACGTTTCTCCAACATGGCACCCCACCCTCCACGACCTTGAGCGGATGAGTTGTAATTTGCCTGTGAGCACATAAAATACAGGGATATGGGGAAATTGAGGCTCGAAGCGTGACACAGAATAGTTCCAAATATGAGCCAGTGTCATGGGGCGTTGATGATATGCCTCACAATGTCATGATTTATATTATATTGAAAGGAATGAATCTTAGGGCAAATTTAAATAGTGGAAACGTGTATATAGGTCAAAAGTAAAAGCTTGACTGTATGTTGAGTTCGGTAAGTGTATACAATTATTATCATTACTAGATGATGACTTTTAATAATATTTAATGGATGTGTGATGTTGTGATGTAACTAAAAATAATAATAGATACAATCTAAATAAATTACTCTGAATGTCATTACTAAAAATAATAATAGATACAATCTAAATAAATTACTCTGAATGTCATTACTTTAATGTTACTGTATTCGTTTGTTTCTTTTTTCCCCCTTCAGTTTAAAAGAATAAAAATGACAATTCACCTTTCAAAGAGTCATTGCATATATCTTTATATTTTTCAGGCCACCAAGTTCAACAGTGAGTGAGTCCAACCTTCAAACATTCAGGAAATGTTGCACAGAAAAAATTTGATTTGTCTTAATTATCCTTCTCAAAACCTTATCCCCTTGATTCCTGAACTGTAATCCCCGCCAACATAAGGGAAAGGCCATTAGGAAACAGCCTCAATCATCCTTAGTCACACAGTCAATTGCTCAGGCCTTGGCATCTTTCATCTTTGCTGCACATTTCTAAAAGCAAATTTTACGTTATGTTATATATTTAGGTTTAAAAAAAAAAATCAACATTAGAAATTTTAAATATGATTAGTATAAGTAATAATCAGACTTTTTAAATGTTGAATTGCAATACTGTATTTTTGCTTGTTGATTCTAAGTACTATTCCAAAAAAGTATTGCTTCAAATATTTGACATATTAACAATTACATCCTTGTTGTCTTTGGTTATTTCCCCACTTTCAAAATTTCGAAATTTGCTACTTCTCATTTTAAAGCTTTTATGCCATGTCTACCACTTTTTGCTTTCTATGCTTTCTCTGTTATTCATGACTGTCTAAAGAGAACAATCATCACAAAAATCTAATTTGTCCTATAGTAGAAAAAGCTTCAGTTGTAGTCATCTGGACTCAGTTTGAAAAGAGTCATTGTCAATGACAAATGACAATGTCAATTGTCATTGACAATGACTCTTGGATGAGAGTTGAAACGTCTATTTTTCAAACTGAGTCCAGATGACTACAACTGAAGCTTTTTCTACTATGGAACACGCCTGGACGAATGAGGGATTACACCGACTAATTTGTCCTACTTTGTCCTTGCCTTGGTCTTAAAGCCCCTCATATGTTCACTTTTGCCTGGAAGTGTTTTCCTTCTTTATTGATAATGCCATGCTTTTTATTTGAATTCCTATCAATACTCTCCAAATGCAACGTCATAACTCCAAAACTGCGTCTTTTAAGACTTTATTCTTCTCCAGCTCTTATTTGCGATTTAATTAACTCGATGAGGGCTCCGTGTCCTTTGGATGGTATCACCTGGAGGAGAAATTTTACACTTCCAAGCTTCCGAATGTATCTTTTACTGCGAGGTATTAACACTCAATAGCTCTATACGCTTCTCCGATCATCTCTTTGCATATTAAGGTGCTGGGTATGGTAGGTGTAGAATTAGCTTTTCATTATTATAAGTAATGGGAGTGGTCCACATCCTTAAAATGCCATTAGCTGCAGTAGACTCTACCCCCATCCTCTTTGCCCTTCCCCAAGCGAAATTCAACCGTTTTGATTAGCTTTATGGACGCTAAAGGCAAGCGGAAACTACAAATGTCATTACTTAGAGCCTGAATAAGGATACGACACAAGTTATTATCGTCAACTTTGGAAAATTTCCCCCAGACAAGCCTCAGTGATTGCATTTATTCTTATGACGAGACACTGTTTTTGCACGCCTTCCTATAGCGCCTTTAAAAGATTGTAAACAAATACATTCGAAATGGAGTGAACCATTAACCACATAATATTCCAAATGATAAAAAAACAAGGTGGTTTTGTCAAAGTATAACCACGCATTTTTTATCAAGACAACATTCAGATGTTTAGTTTTTACTGGACAAATAGCTACTCATAGAAATGTTGTTACTAACTTCAGAACCACTTTAAAATAACTATAATAACTAGATTTAATTCATCATGAACATATAGTTTTATAAGCTGAATCAAGCTTAATAAACTATGTGTTCATTAAGAAAGTGGCATCCTTTGATTTAGTTATAAAGATTAAATCATTAGCATTTACACTACCAGTCAAAAGTTTGAACATAAATATATTTCAGTGTCTTTACTTAATGTATACTGCTTACATGATTTTAATTAGTTCCCACATTTTTGCTAATGCAGCAGTTTCTGGAGCAGGCACGTCCCCTGCACGATTCCATGGATTTACATTCTGTATGGAGATATGTAAGTCTTTTACCATACTGTGGAATATTATTAACAACATTTCCATTGACACAAGCAGGAGGCCTCCTCGAGGCCACTGTGGAACATTCTGATCACGTAGCATTTGAAAGTGTCTGTACGAGCACCTCATATATCCAATCGCTCTGAGACTTAATTTGATGTCAAATTTACGGATACAAGGAAGGGTAAAAATGTGTGGACTCAGCACGCTGGATCACAGAGAAGGCAGCTTCAAAACATGAGAATGATTCAATTACAAGGCCTGTTAGAACGGGGGCTAAGGGGAACGCCGGAGATCAGGGTGGTGTCAGGTGCACTTAGGAAAGCAGGCGAGACAGCCACCGGAGCAATTAATATACAATTATGGAGATGCCCAAAACGTTCTAGACCGCAGTGGATTTGGGCTTTTGTAGTGGTTTGACAGTGACTTTGATAACACTTGTCAGGAATTTGGATGATGAAATAGTGCGTATACTGTGAAACCGGGACCAGGGAAGGTAAAGGGATTCAAAGCATGAGAGCAAGCCAGAGGAGATCATTTCTACATGTAAAACAAGATACAAAATATAATATTAAAATCTCAACATACAGAACAGATTTTGTGAGATTTTAAAAGGAAAATGGCAATATCTGACTGTTCTGAGTTAATTGTGCTACATGGAAATGTATTCTATTATTCTATTATATTTATGAAGAAATTAAACTGTAATATTATTAGCCAATGTAATATCCAAAGCACAAACAATGTCATTATCTTTGGCTTGAATTTAGCTAATGCAATGTCCAAGATGCCAAGATGCAAATTCAAAAGCATGGTTTGTTAATTCAAGCCAATGGTTTTTGGTTGGAATTATTATTATTATGTTTTTTGTTTTTCTGGAAAAGTTTGACAAATTGTCACTAATCAATTGATAAAGTAAATTAGAGATTTCTTTAGAAATTATTTTGGGTCTGGTAGACTGATTCAGACATGCGTGATATGTTGCAGTATCAGGGAGTCCCTGCAGAGAGCTTTCAAGGAAGTTTAATAATCAAATTTGGGCCTGCAGTGATTATTTATAGTTGCATATCGTAAGTTTGTAAAACTAATTTCCATAATGGCTAGATCTATTTTGGTGCCGGGGCGTTGTGGTAAGAGCTCCACCACCAACCCAAAGTCCACCCACATTGCCTGTGGTGAGTGAGTGATTGGTGTTGGTCTGAGAAGATAACACAGACTTATTATCTAGTCTTGTTTTATGATGCTCCAAATCGTTCAAGCAAGTTCCTAGTTTGTGAATTTATTTTACTGACAATGGCAATAGATGTTTTTTCTTAAATCAAATGTTTTCAGATTTCTATTAAAGTAGATCATTTTCTACATTATTTGTTTTGTTATTGTCCTATAGTTGCTCTTTTATGTCTGCTTTGGCATCTCATGTTCTTCATATCAGTCCGGCATTTCAATCACAAATTGAGTTAGAACTCCATCTACAGACCACAGAGGGAATTATATGGGGACATACAGTACATGTAAGTATGCAGTTTTAATGACCTCTGGAGATTATTTATGGACTTAAAATCATCACAGAAGATCTTTGGGCTCAACCTATGATAGTGTTTTGGACAGGCTCAAACGCAGAAGACTTAGTAAACAGGATTCATCAAACGTTCCTGATGTTATAACATGGTTAAGAGCTCAAAAAAGTTCATTTGGCTAAATATATGTCCTGTAAAGTTAGAGATTGACAAATCCTCTGTGTATGAACACCACACAATGTTCAGACACTTTGTAATTTGCCAAGTGAATTACAGCCTCCACAAAAATCAAGCTGTGTAAAATATTACATTGAGTCCCCCTGTTGGTTATACATACCTATTTATGGAAACAGAGCAAAAGAAATATCATATTTATGGTTAACTGTATTGCTCGTTCGGATGCATGTTTTATCATAACAATGGTGTTAATACGTAGCATGGTGATTGAAGCAGCATGTGTGCAAAGTATGTCAGCATATGAAAGCCAGTACTCTAGTGATTGATGAGATTGCACAGGAAAAAAAATCACATGAGAATGAGCAGAAGTTTGATCCAATTGGGTCTTCAAAGTGCACGGAGCGGCACATCAGTGACCACAGGCCAAACCATTTATCTACATGCTGCTATTTAGCAGTTCAGGGATGCAAACAATTAAAACATCTGCTTCTGACACTGGTGCGTGTTGGACCTTTAGATAGAACGCTGTTTCTTCAACCCTCTCCAAGAGCGCACAAGACGCAGTGCCACGTGCACACCACTTCTCCCGTCACCCCAGGAGGACACCAGTTCTATGCCAATGCCACTATTATGACTTTATTAAACAAATGCATGCATTCAATAAACCGTAATGTGTCAAACTCGCTACTCTCTCTGCCTCTCTCTGCTCAGCGTTGAACTACAGCCGTCTCAGTCACCAATGCGGGAGTGTTTGGGGCAAATGTGTGCGTGGTAGGCAAACTGCAGAACTCTGAAAGGAAAATCAATAATTCTTTGTGAGCCTTTTTAAAAATTTAATTTGTTTTGTATAAATATCAAGGAATGAAAAAAGAAATGAATAAAAATCCCCCAACATATCCCCCGTTACTAATTGACCCCAATGTTGACACTAAGTTAAACAACACTGGAAATTTGAGTTTATTGAAGTATATGCCTTGAGCCGTGAGCCTTAGTTTTTATGTTAGTGTTTATTGTGTATTGTCAATTGGTCTTCAGCGTGGGAAACTTTGAAGTGCACTTTTTCATTCTGCTTTTAGTTCAGAAGCCCCAGTGTGAGGAGAGGTTTTTGACACAGACTGTGCACTGCAGTAGTCACTTTAAAGGTCTCTGTTGCAATTTTGTTATGTCCAACTACTTTGTTCCTGGAAAAGGCCAAGTTTAAAGCTGCAAATACATTAACGTGTGTCTATTAGAGCAGATAACATGCAGTATTTGATTATATTTCCATTAATATAATTCATATAAAGAGATTGATAATGTGTGATGTATTATATTGCAAAATAATTTGACAACTGGTTAAAACTGGTTTAGATCTTGTTCTGATCTCTGTTCTAGTTCTGGTTAAGGCCGAGTTTAGTCAAGCTAGGTTGCTCGCCCTACGAAATTTAGACCTGGTTTAGTTGCTGTGAAGGAAACTACTATTTCACTTCTCTGCTCCTCTTCTCCGCATTTTACCCTCTTTTTAAATAAAACATTGAGGTTGTATAATGTTGTATGCATGTCGTGCATCGATAAACAAGGAACACGTGCCACCTTTGTTTTGCTAATACTGTCAGCTCAACATAAAATTTAGCTTCAGTGGAAATTTGGCGGTTTATCACAAGATTAAGTCAGTCTTTGGTGAGAAATGATAATTGCTTATTTATATCTGCACATCCAATCATGTGTTCCTATGCTCAAAAGCCTATATAGGAGCCAAAAGTGAGACGGACCGCTTTGGAAGCTAGACCGCTCACAGCCCACTTTGGATCATTTAAAATCGATATGACGGGTTCTCCAGTTTTTCTAATTCAAACTTAACATATTTATCAGTTTTACATTTGTGAAGATGCAGTTTGTGAAGAAATTTTGACAAAAACAACAGTTACAGGAAGTAGAGCTGAGTTCTAAACCTCTAACTGTGTCATCAATATGTGACATGCCATTAAAAATACAGTTTACACACAACTGACATCATTCTCTGACAGTAAAAACAATCATTCATCAAAATAAAGTGTAATCATTTAACATTTATTGTCAAATCCTAACTGGTACCCGTAATTTATATGGATTTTGGCTATTGTTTACAATAAGTTGCTGAGTAACAGCTGTGAAATTACTGAAATCTATGTAATATTTGCTGTCCAACCAGGAAGTATAAACTTTACAACAATTGCCAAACTGGGGACAACCAGGCAAATTGTTTGGATCTATAAATTAAATCTATAATCATGTTCACGACAGTGAGTGAAATGTGTAGTCTCACCTGCCGTATACACTTTAAATGGTCTGCTCTACTTAAGACAGTGGAGACACTTCGAAACCGTCCCCCAAAGTAAACCAGTCAAAACGTGGCTCATCGGCGATGCTTTAGAGCTTAATTAGCCCTGGGATAGTCCATGATACTACATCAAAATTTACCCTGGATAATCAGTCGAATAAAACTAAGAGCATTTACGATATCATAAGCAGCCGCATTTTGAGTTTGAGAAGCAAATAGAAATTCACTTTATTAATCCGTAAGGGGACAGTCTAGAAGCAGGTGGTGACAGAAGTGATTGAATTCGAAAGCTTCTTCCGTCAGTGCAAGTATGGATGGACTCCTGCTCCAGTGTGTACCCAAAAGGTAAGAGAGAGTGAGAGAGAGAGGGACAGACAGAGAGAGAGCGAGAGAGAGAGAGCGAGATAGAGCAAGAGAGAGACAGAGTCCATGTAAGGAGCAGATGCCCACAGCTATCAGCCCCATCTGTGAGGAGAGCCCTGCCAGTGCACTAATCAGGCTCTCCATCACCTGTTTACCTGCCACCGGCCATTACCACGGACGCATTCACCCAGAAGTCACATCTGCCCCGCTTTACCAACATGCAGGTACCAGGGGAGCAGTACCAGGGGACAGTTTTAATGAAGGAATAGTAAGCTTACTTTTAATGGTGTTGTAACAAACTAGTTCAACTATGATGAGCCTCTATCACAATTATATTCCTCATATAGAGTGATCACACTTCTTCTTTTCTTCTGACAATTTTTGTTTCCACATTTCTTCCTCCAAATTCTGAACACAAAGAAAACACTACTGACAGGATTAGCTGTGAACCTCTGCATTAAAAAGACGCAAACTGATCATTTAATTAAAATTTGATGTATGGAAGCCCTACTGAATGCTTAGTTTTGTCTCCTTCCTCAGAACTCAAAAGACAAGGTTCCACATTCTGATGTCATTAGGTGGTGTTCCAAGATGGGCTTCACTGCTTTTTCAAAGTCAGTTTTAACAAAATCGTTTGGCTTCAAAAGTCAAGAATAATACAGAAATTGTGTGAAAACAAACATATAGTAATAATAGTAAGTAAAACATAAATAAATGGGGGTTTTACATTATAATGGGGTATTAAGTTATGTAGAGTGACAAAAATGGGAAGAAATGTATGGAAAAAGCTTATGTTTATAATAAATACGTTAATGAAATGCTATAAATAAATAACTAAACACAGACTTCTTTTAATAACGCTAATTTCTAGACTAACTCAAATCGGATTATCAAAATGATTCCAGAAGTGTTTTGATTGAAATAGTTCCTCAAGGAGCAGAGTAAATGTAACCCATGGGTATGACGTTCCGCCCACATACTATCAGACTGGCATTTGGCGTTTCCTGGATGAAAAGTTAGCGTGGAGCTGAATTGGTCGTTAGCGCTTGGCAGGGCAGCGTTAAGGTCACTCCACACATGGTCAGAGGCATTAGACATATGCTACAGGGAACGAGCAAATTTATCAACAAGATATAATCAGAGGAAAAGCAGAAGAGTTAAGAATAGTTTAGTATTATATTATATAATTGATTGATTAGATGACACCAAAAATGTATTTCCTAAAAGATTAATATCCTGCAGAAATGCTGTGTTGTTATTATGCTTTAAACATATTCTTGAGGACCTCAGCTTTGGCTTCTCATGTTGTATAGCTAACAAAAAAAAATTGCCTACAAAAAGCATACATTACTTCATTACATTTATTTAAAGTGGAGGTAAAGAAACCCAGCTTGCCCCAACACAGCTAATGTACGAATGCAGTTGTAATGAACATAATTTGACGGTCTGGTGATTAATTATCTAATAATAAGCGCTATCTACATCACAAAACTGGAAAATCTGACCATGTTTTCTAGGCTAAGAGTGAAACGACTTACTAAACAGGATTAATCAAATAAGCATGAATTAAGAAAAAATATATATATTTTAAATTAAAAACCCTCCAAGTATGTTTTTGATGAGGGAGCAATTTTGGTTAAAACATTTCGGTTAAAAAAAACTAAATTGTGTGCATAAGTAATATCGACAGAGCATTTGTAAATATTTAATAATTATGAACTAATCATTGGTAATCAATAACATTAACTTACCCTAACCCAAGTAACTTATTATTTAACTTTTGCAAATGATTAGTTTATTTTTGTCGATGATCATTTAATTTTTTGTCATGGTTAATAAACACTTATAAATGCTTTGATGCTTTATTATAAAATATTACCCAATGCTTGTTTTCATGCTGTTCTCATAATTCCCATAATTACAGTAGCAGTTGCCCTTCCCCACGAGCCTCAAAAGCAGACAGGGCAACGTAATGAGCTCCTGAGTTGTTTTTACACACCTGCAAGGCGGAAATGCATGCGTGTATGTGTGGTTGCCTGCGGCGACGGCTGCAAGCTCCAATGTCAGATCGCTGGCGTCGAGACGGGAGGGATTTTATCTGGCTGTGAATGAAATGCTTTGGAAACGAAAAGAGCGTCAATGGCTGCCAAAAATGGAAGAAAAATGATCAAATCAAATGGTGGAGGATGGAAGGATGGAGCTCTGCTGAAGTACAGCATAGTACTCATGAATTTGTTAAATGCTCAGTAAATATAAGCAACTTGACACTCCACTTCAAAGAATGTATAAAAAAAAATTGTCAAAAAATCCTGTTGGGGCTATAAACGCCACTGCCATTCAACAGCTCAAGCTACAGAACTGCAAAATACACAGCTATGTTGACCAAAAACATAACGTGAATTTGGCACTTTAGAAAACGAATCACTGAACAAAGAATAAGAATGTGAAGATAATATGGCAAGATAATAATATCATGCTTGTTTATTGTAAGCAAAACCACAATATTGTGGGCCCTTCGATAATACTATGACCCTTCCCGCAATAACGCAGTAAATGTCATACCGTGAGATTTGCATATTGTTACATCCCTACTTCTGTGGTGAGTACAGACAGGGCTCTGCTATGTGACTGACAGAAGCACTGCTCATGTATGAACTTCGAGGATAAGAACGGGAGCTGCAGGAGCGAGAAAGCGCCACCTCTCTTCCTCTGTGCTCTTACTTCACTCACTTTAACCTGCTCAAACCACAGCCGCTGGGGCTTATGCTTGTTGTGTGTGATATGCTCCTGTACTTGTTTGACTGTATAATACAGTCAAAAACTTTTTTTGAATTGTTCTTAAGGTTACGGTATATATCTAAATATGATATATTTCACTAAGCCCCAGTGAGGTCAATTCATTCTCTGCATTTACTATTGATGCAAATTAGCTCATATTAGCAATATCAGGCACATGTACATTGTTTGATGTTGATTAAAATGCTTAACAGCACTGTGTCTCTTTTGGTCAAGTGTAAGTAGTTGGAGTAGTTATCCGGCTGTGAGGAGAACCAGAGGAAACCCACCCAGACATATTAACACAGAAAGATGGGACACAGTAGTGATGCGCTGGTTGGGACAGGCCAAGAAATTCCAATTCATTGCAGAGCGGGTATAAAATGCACGGGGAAGTTTCTCGGTGAATATGAATCAGATTGTAAGAAAACATGTATACTTTTGAAGCTTAACATACAGAGAACACGGATGAGCCACTGTCCTCTCTGTCCTTGATGTCTCTGTGTGAGCTGATTTACCTGTGTCTGTCTTCCTCCAGGTTGGCTCTGCGCTTGTACTTAGCGAGTGAGCAAGCGAGAGGGAGGGCTTCCTGCTCGAACACCCCTAGAGGGCGTAAAAATCTATAAATTAACTGCATCATTGTATAGGCTACAGGGTTCAAAGCGTAGCAGCTTATAGTCAAAATGTTATGGTACATTGTATTTTACCTTGAAAGAGCCAAAAGAAAATTCACAAATGTTGAACCTGATAATTTGTATAAATGATTAAGCCAATAACGTATTGTATTACAACATAAATCTGCAGTTTAAAAATTATGTCTTGCAGCTGCCCCTCATATTCCTATAAGTGATCTGTTCTTCTGTATCTACCACTGTATCTACCTGCGTTGCACCAATGAAATTTCCCCATGTGGGACAATAAAGGAATATCTTATCTTATCTTATCTTATCTTATTTATAAAATAGCATTGGCCCATAAAATGTTAGGTAATATAAAACTGTTTGAAAGATGTACTAAAAAAAAAGTTTAAAAAAAATGCAAAACTGATGATTTTTGTTCTATTTTAAATCATTAAATAATCACAGAAATAGCTTGGCAAAACACAATCCCAGTCTGTTTTCTGGATGTGCTTCAGCATCACCAAAAGAAAAACAAGCGTGTATTGGACAGGCTGCAGCTGCTTGTCGAGAGAGGCCATGTGGGCAGTGTGGGAAAAAAACTGGCACCAGCGACCTCAACAAGAACCAGCATGGCAGCCACCTGATGTACTCTGATGTAGTGCAAAAACAATAGTATCACACTCCACACGACATGAACGCCAAGTCAACCCCCGGATCGTTAATGGGAGGGTTGTGGCAAGATTTTAGAGTGCATAAAATAAAGGCTGCAAAGTATTAATTACAATTATGAAATGATATCTTCTTCTTCTTCTTTGGTGTTTTAGCATTTATGGATGTCAGCAGAGAATGTGAGCTTTGTGGTGGTGTCATAAAGTCAAGTGGTTATCTAATTATCAACCAGTCACAAATAGGGGTAAGGAGGAAAAAAATAAAAAAGTCAGCACTAACTAACTTACTAACTCTAATTTGTATTTAAGGTATCACAATGTATTTTTAGAGATATACATTTGAAACATTTTCTGCAGTTTACTTTATATTATTTTTATTTTTTTAATCATACAATATTTCCTTATTACTAAGACCCTATATATATATATATATATATATATATATATATATATATATATATATATATATATATATATATATATATATATATATATATTTTTTTTTTTTAATAAATCAGAAAAATGTATAGAGCCAGGTTTAAATGTATTGCTTAATTTTGTTGACAACATAGAAACAAAATGTGTCTTTGTAATCAAGTTGCAGATTCGAGAGCAAAAATAATAATACTAAAACAGATTAAGTGCAGATTGGACAATGGTGTTTCCAGGTGAAAGTATATTTGTTGAAAGAGCAAACTGACAATTTTGTCGTCGCTTTGATATAGGAACATTTTAGAGCCAGTTACAGATAATTTGGTTAAAAGTTTTGGGGATTTTATGTTTGGATACTTTGTAAGTGGTGAACAGTAGCCCGGCATGAACAACCAGGTCTCTTATGCTCTTATGTACTCTGTCAGTGGAAGATGGGCAGATTTGTCCCGCTCTCGGCTGATCCGAGCGTGTATGTTGGGGAGACGATATGGCCAGACCGCAGTGCTAATCTGCCACCCCACGGAGGCGCCGCGCTGTGGAGGTGTAGCTACAGCTCCTCACACTGGGCCCGCATCACCACCCACGGGTGTCATGTCCCTCAATAGACCTTGAAAATAGAACACAAATATAAAAAACTTTGCATATTGTGTTCTTGTCTATATTGGCATTTGTAGTATTGGATAATAGATTATTGCGTCTTTTCCTGTTTTGTAAAAAACTTTGTATTGTGTATTCAGTGTAGTAATTGTGCACTACATTGCCTACTACAACTACAACTACTACTACTACTACTACTACTACTACTACTACTACTACTACTACTACTAGCACAACTGTTACTGCAAATACAACTTAACAATAACAATCATTTCTCATTATTACTCAGGAAGAAGAGATGATCTGAGGCGTGAAGGAGGTATTTTGGTCAAGAAAGAATGCCCTTCCTTAAATAGGAATATTATGACATACAACCTCCCCTCAGTCCACAACAACCTCACAAGACTTTAGCAGAAATAAAACCAGTCAAAATCGAGTGATGTACTTGACAGCTCCAAGTTTTGGGTGAGTTTCAGTTATAACTCCTCCCTTTAGGAAGGACCAATCAGAGCTCAGGAGAGTATAAATGGTGCTGCTCAAACCATTTTAAACCATATACATATACGCATAAACATATATTCATCTTTGTATTGATTCCTTCTGTTTGTCTGGTCAGAAAGACTTCAGAACTCTGAATGTTACCTCCAATAGTGCAGAGGGCACCAACTGTAGCTCCTGTTACCATCTGTTTTGCAGCCTGCGAATTAGGACAGAGCCAGAGTAGTGCGAGCCAAGTCCTGCCCTAATGTAATATTCTGTCTCACGCTCGGATCGATGGCATGCCTTGTCCGCTGGCCCTCTCTCCGTGCTGGAGCAGTGTTACTCTCACAGATACATCCAGGACTGTAAAGGACAGGAGCAGGGTCGCTTGTACAGAAGCAAAAATGTGCATGTAGAACAATGGTTCTCAAAGATGGGGTTTGGACCGCCTGGAGGGTCACAAGGCACGAACTCGGGATTGCGTGACATAGAAGATATAATTTTAGAATTATAACTATTTTCTTCTTCATCTTTTTTCTTTCTTTTTACTGTAATTAAAGAAAATAACTAAATAAGCCACTCAAATAACACGTCACGTATGAAACCTAATTTTAAATGCTAAGTTAAGGTAATCTCAATTAGCTGTGGCGAACCCAGATCGGTTGCACAGTTATTTTGGGACTAAAAATGTACTTGGAAGCCCCAAAACCTAAATGGTTACCGATTGACATGAGCAAAATATGAAATTCAAAGCACAGTAAGAGCCTCGTGTTATCAATTACTCCTGGTCCCTATTCCGAGTTTTTAACAGCGTTCTCTGACTTTATATCAGACTTGATGTTAGAATGGGATAAAATAGCGATAGTTCTGTCTGGGTAATGCCTTCAGCCCTCTCTTAGATAGCATTGGTTTCACTCAGAATGTAAATAAACCAACTCACAGTCACAAGCACACTCTGGATCTTGTCCTAATGTATGGAATAGAGATTAATTACCTAATTGTCTTCCCTCAAAACCTTATATTATCAGATCATTTCCAAATTACCTTTCAGTTTATTCTTAAAGATTATCAAGCCCCACAGAATACAGTTTTAATGAAAAGGACAATATCTGAAAAGTCTATTTCAAAGTTCAAAGAAATAAAGAAAGAGCCAATACTCAGTGACATGTCATGTGATCCTGCTGAGAACAGTATTAGTCCCAGTATAAGTGATCAATTTGTCGACTTGACCATGAATTCTCTGGAGTCTGCTCTTGATGTTTCAGCTCCGTTAAAATAGAAGGTCACTAGGCCAAAACGCGCCTCCCCATGGTACAACCAAGAACTGTATTCACATTTACAATGTGTTAGAAAACTAAAAAGTCAATTTTATCACTCCAACAAGGAAAACATCCTCAACTCCTAAATTGAAAATCTGCCTATTGATTTATAAGCCGGATCTGCTTAAGACCCAAACCAGATACTGTTCAAATTTGATAGAAGCGAACAACAATAACACTAGATTTTTTTTCAGCGCTGTAGCTAGGCTAACAAACTGTCACAGCGCAGTAGAGCCCTCAATTCCAGCTTCTCTCAGCTCTGATGATTTCCTTCTATTTTTTAACAATAACACAATCAGAGTTATAAATTAGATGAAATTACTCGAACAAGCCAAAGCTGTAAAACTAGTGTCTCATATAAATCCATCAGTAAATTTAGAAAGGTTCACAGCTTGATCTAGCAGCGATAACTTCAGCCATGATGTCTAACATGAACTTGTATCCTAGACCCGATTCCAAGCAGACTCCACAAAGACATTCTCCCCCTAATTATAGACTATATTCTTTACATAATAAATGATCCCATGATCTCTTTGGGTGGAGTCGTCACCGTGGGTTCTCTCCGGGTTCTCCGGCTTCCTCCCACCGTCCAAAGACATGTAAGTGTTAGGCAAAATTGACAACTCTGAAAATTGGCCCTAATGACTGAATGTGAGAGTGAATGGTTGCCTGTGCGTCTATATCTATGTGTTGGCCTTGAGATGGGTTGGCCACTGTCCAAGGTGTACCCCCCCTAAGGCCCAAAGTCACTGGGATAGGCTCCAGGCTCCGACCCCTAACGGGAAAAGCGGTAGAAAATAAATGAATGAATAAATGTCTCATTAGAAAGTGGTTATGTTCCACAGTCCTTCAAACATGCAATCATTAACCCACTATTGAAAAAGCCTAATCTTGAACCTGACAAGTTGGTAAACTAAAGACCTATTTCAAATCATCCCTTTGTCTCTAAAATCCTTGAAAGAGTTGTAGTTAAACAGTTAAACAGTTAAACTCTTCCGGTCAAGGTTCAAAGCTCACCACAGCACTGAAACTACACTAGTTAAAGTTAAAGTTCACACCACATTCTAACTTCGACTGCAGAAGTTAGAATGTGATGTAGGTGTCGGAGGGACAGCCCTCAGTTAGAGTTAAATCTTATGTATCGGATAGGTGTCAGTTGTTAATGTAAACCAGAGCTCCTCACCGTGATCTAAAGTATGGTGTGCCTCAGGGTTCGGTGCTTTGTCCAATTCTGTTTACTATTTATATGCTGCCTTTTGGAAACCTTATCAGAAAGCATGACATTAACTTCCACTGTTATGCAGATGACACACAGCTGTATTTATTAATGAAACCCGATCTGACCGATTAAGTGGACAGACTTAGTGCTTGTGTGAAGGATATAAAAACCTGGATGACACTTAATCCGAGGTCACTGCAGTAGGGCCATAAACGTCTGCGAGACCTTTTATCTGAGCACACTGATATTCACTCTGGACAATGTCAGTGTAGCCTCCAGTTCCACTGTAAGAAACCTTGGGGTCTTATTTGACCAGGAGCTCTCCTTCGAAATGCATATAAAACAAGCCTGTAAAATAGAATATTTCCATCTGCGTAATAAATAGCTACAATCTGAACAAAAGTGATGCTGAAAAAAGTATCTATGCATTTGTAACATCTAGATTAGACTACTATAACTCCCTGCTTGCAGCGTGTCCTAAAAGTTCCATAAAAAAAACTTTTAACTGGTTTCAAACGCAGCAGCAAGATTGATAACTAAAAGAAGAGAACACATTACGCCGGTGTTCAAGTCTCTTCGCTGGCTCTCTGTTGTGTTAAGAATCAATTTTGATATTCGGATAGTACCATATCATATAGTCCAAAAATGCTGGCCTTCTGGTGGTCAGAGAGTCTCTAAAAGCCCAGTAGGAGGTAGAGCGTTTACCTACCAGGCTCCTGTGTTTTGGAATCAGCTCCTGTTCATGTTGAAGAAGCCGACACAGTCTCTTCACTCAAGACCAGGCTTAAACCGTTCCTCTTTGAAATAGCTTATGGTCACACCAGTTAGGAACAGAAATAAAAATCTACAGTTTCAAACTGCTGATTTCGGGGGTTACAAAAAAAAATGTAATTGAATTGAGTAGGCAAGCACTTTTTACCTCACAGCAAGAAGGTTGCAGGTTTTTCTCCCGGCCGTGGCTGCAGAACCGCGGTGCGGTTAAATAACCCAGCAGTTTCAGGAGCCGCGGCCTCATGGCTAACCCTAACCTTAACCCTAACCCTAACCTTAACCCTAACCCTAACCCTAACCTTAACCTTAACCCTAACTTTAACCCTAACCTTAACCTCAACCCTAACCCTAACCCTAACCTTAACCCTAACCCTAACCTTAACCTTAACCCTAACTTTAACCCTAACCTTAACCTTAACCCTAACCCTAACCCTAACCCTAACCCTAACCTTAACCCTAACCCTAACCCTAACCTTACCCCTAACCCTATCCTTAACCCTAACCCTAACCTTAACCTTAACCCTAACTTTAACCCTAACCTTAACCTTAACCCTAACCCTAACCTTAACCCTAACTTTAACCCTAACCTTAACCTTAACCCTAACCTTAACCCTAACCCTAACCCTAACCTTAACCCTAACCTTAACCTTAACCCTAACCCTAACCCTAACCCTAACCCTGATCCTAACCCTAACCCGACGCGATCAAATAGCCCAGCAGTTTCAGGAGCCGCGGCACAAAAAACTCATTCAGTTTAGGCCGCGTGCCGCGGCTCTGTAGACACTCCCTTTTCTCCCGGGCCTAGGCCTCTCCCCCATAAACCGTAAAATAATGTATGCACCATAGACCAAATCCTTTAGCCGAGGTTCTGACCAAGACTAGACAGAGTTCTGGAGCTGTGTCCCCGTATGCTGCGCTCCTGAGGTCTGAGGTCTGATAGTTCCCTCGGTTGTCCACTGTATCTATTGGTTATCAAATGTGGTTTAAAAACAGTGAGACGGGACGCAGAGTGATGACATACTGTATGATTTCAAACAATAAATACTATTGTAATTTTTGCTTTTGATGTTTAATAGGTTGCAACATCAGTATTAATCTAAAACATGTTCATTTATTTTCAATTTTAAAAGGTAAATCGATCTTCCCAAAAAGCACTTAACCCGGCCCAAATTATATAAAAATAGAAGCAATAAAGCAATGGAAGGCTGAGTAATAGTTTTGAAATAACAGCAGATCATAGTATTAGCTTAAATCAGAATAATCCAATTTGAAAAGTCTTTCCTGACATTAAAATTATTATTAAGGTGCCACTTCATAGTAACTATAGCTTATTTAGATTCATAATTAATTAAGTCTATGTTCATGCTTTATTATAACTATTAAAATGTTATAACAAGTATTACCTGATTAATGTATATATTATCATACATTCTCAAGAAAGGCAAACTGTTTGATTGCTTTACATTATTACATAGCAAACCTGCACATTGCTGCCCTCTACTGGCCCATTGATCAGGACAAAATTGTAAAACGTACATCAGATATAATTTCAATGGAAGTACAAAATAAAAGCACATCAGTCCTGATTAAGTGCCGGAGCTGTGTTCTGTGGTGTGGATGTTACAGGCTGGCTGGTCAGTGCTGGGGGCCGGCGGTGACCAGGCCGGGCCGTGTATGCTGTGGCCAGAGTGGGCAGCTTGTGTGGCAGCGGGACGACTGTCACTGCTTCTGCCAACCATCACCACCATGCTGGCCCCACCATGCTCAGAGCTGCCACTCAAAGGCATGTGTGCAATTTGCCACCAGCTTATGCAAGAGCTCGTCTTACAATATTCTGTTAAGTGAAATGTCCACTTCCATTTGAAGCGACTAGAATAAACACTGTAAAATAATATTACCATATTTGTACGCATAACATTGGGGGGAGTATTGAAATATACATTATGTAATTCTCATGGAAGTAGGATGTTAAATTAAATTAAATTTAAATTAAATTAAATTAAATAAATGAGCAAGAAGAAGAATATTAAGATTGTGATTAAGATTTTCATTGAGGGTCCAATACAGTTTTATAGGTTATTTTTATGTCATTCAACATTGGTATAAAAAATATGTAAAATAAGATGATACAGTGACTTGAGTTCTGTGAAGAGATGACACAAGCAGAGGACTCCACCTCTTGCTGCTGTGATGATTGAAGCGGTGTAATTATGGATTTACTGTGGAGAGAACGTTTATGAACGACATCAAGAGCATTTGAAGCACTCAACAATGAGACATAATAACTATGAAAGCACATACAAGACAAACAACTGTTAGATAGTAGCTGGTAGACATGTTCTCGAAAGCGCTCAAAAATGCATACAACTGCGTTCTTACATTGTCGGGGCATGCTAGCTTTTGATTTTATCCCATGGTAATTCCTTCTACTGCCAGTAGATGGCATACTAACCTTTAGCTCGGACTCATTTGATGCAGCTCTGGTGCAGTGATGGCAGGGATTCCAAATAATTAAGCGCAATAAGAGTAGCTCAAATCACACGCCGTGCTGGTGGTGCCGACAGATGTGCTGCAGGGCAGTGGATTCTTTACGTTTGAGTTGTATTTTCGCCGGACACCAAGCCTTTCTCGTATATATTACGAGTACATACATTATTTCATGTTCTAAAATATATGATGTCAAATCAAATGCACAAGAGAACCTTTAAAAGGATAATAACAATACAAAAATAATGCATTATGTGTCCTTTAAACCAAGCTGTAGGAGCCAAAATCCCTGATAATGGTGCAGCGTTGGGTGAGGCCACAGGGTGTCGCTGTGGGTAGAAGCAAATGGGTATTTAAGTAGGAATTTTGGTGTTGGCTGGAGGTTGCTAGACGGGCAAGCACAGTTTGTTGACTTTTGTATAAGCAAATTCCAACTGATTTGCTTATGTTGCAGACGGAAAGTTTTGCTGACGTGCTAGCTCACTGTTATGTGATTCCAAAGAGTTCGTTGAGGCAATTCCAAAGTTCATGTCATCCTTTATTTGTTACAATATTCTTAAAATCAATCCAAACAGACCATCACTTCATATCAAAAATAAAATCCATATTCACCATAACGCATATCACATATCACAGTTCGCCGGAGGCGGTCAACAAACTGTGCTTGCCTGTCTAGCAACCTCCACCCAACACCAAAGTTCCTACTTAAATACCCATTTGTTTCTACCCACAGCGACACCCTGTGGCCTCACCCAACGCTGCACCATTATCAGGGATTTTGGCTCCTACACAAGCCATCCATCTTCTTCCCTTTATTGAGAGACCCCGAGACTGTCTCTCGGTTGGCTTGGGAAGGCCTCGGGTACCCCCGGAGGAGCTGGTTGAAGTATCTGGGGTGTGGAAGTCTGTGGGAGCTGTCCTCACAACTTCCATACCCCAGACACTTCGTCCAGCTCCTCCGAGGGATCCCGAGGCATTCCCAAGCCAGCCGAGAGACAGTCTCTGGGTCTTCCCCGGGGCCGCTTCCTGGTGGGACATGCCTGGGGAACCTTCCCAGGGATGCGTCCTGGAGGCATCTGGTGCAGATGCCCAAGCCACCTCAGCAGCGGCTCTACTCCAAGCTCCTCACATGTGACTCAGCTCCTTACTCTATCTCTAAAGGAGTGCCCAGCCACCTCGCGGAGGAAACTAATTTCGACCACTTGTATCCGCGATCTTATCCTTTCGGTCAGTACTCAAAGTTCATGACCAAAGGTGAGAGAAGGAACGTAGATTGATTGGTCAGTCGAGAGCTATTCCAGCCTTGGAACGGTCCTTGCCCTGGCCTTGGATTTGGAGGTGGTGATCTTCATCTCAGCCACTTGCAAACTGTCTGAGTGCATGATGCAGGTCCAGATTTTATGGAGCCATCAGGACAACATCACCTGCAAACAGCAGAGATGAGATCCCTTGGTCCTCAAACCAGACTCCTTCCGACATCTGACCTGCGCCTATAAAGTCTATCTCCGACAAACTACTGAAACATAGTATTATGCTTAGTGTGTGGGCTCACTCTCTGATAAACTCTGGATATGGTTCAGAATTGTTGGATTATCTGTTAGGTAATTTCTTTCAAAAACAGCAATTCTCCCATAGTTATACACGTAGACCCTTGCCCTCCATCAGAAGTGATCACATCTTATTTTGGGTGAACACATCCAGTTCTTTTGTACTTTTCTATGTTTAGAACACCATATACAGGGATATATATGCCCAGTTTTTGTACATAAAGCTCCAGCCTCTCTCTACGTAAACATTCTCATGTTTGTGTGCATGTTAGCAGCATGCGGTCGCCTCCTCCAGCCAGCTCCAGCCTGCTCCAGCCCGGCTCACCATCTGTGGGCATGCCGGGCGGCCGGGCCTAGCTATGCGGCGGCATGGTAACAGGTCTGGAGTGAAGCTGCTCCTGCCAAATGGCTTATCGGCGGATCGGGCCCAGGGGAGCAGTGTTGTAAAAAGGCACTAAATGTTCAGAGTGGGCCTGGAGGAGCGGCGGAGAGACATGGAGTTGACGTCGCAACCATCCTCATCAATGATTTTCAAAATGTGCGTTGTGTTCCAATATAATACAGGCTTCATCTGGAGGTATTTGAGGCGATCACGTAATAAAAAGTATATATCTATAAAATAAAAATTATATAAATTTAAATATAAAAAAAATGGGGTGCACGGTGGCAAAGGCGGTTAGCGGGTGGAGTCTGCATGTTCTCCCCGTGTTACCGTGGGTTCTCTCCGGGTTCTCCGGCTTGCTCCCACCGTCCAAAGACATGCATGTGTTAGGTAAAATTGGTGACTCTAAATTGGCCCTAGTGAATGAATGTGAGCGTGAACTGTCTGTAATGTCTGTGTCTCTGTGTTGGCCGTGCGACAAGTTGGCCACTGTCCAGGGTGTACCCCGCCTAAGGCCCGAAGTCACTGGGATAGGCTCCAGTCACCTGCGACCCCAAAAGGGAACAAGCGGTAGAAAATGGATGGATGGAAATATAAAAAAACACACACACACACACACACACATACAGAAACAATTTTGTGTGTGTGTGTATGTATATATATATATATATATATATATATATATATATATATATATATACATATACATATACATATACATGTATCTGTCCGCTCTGGAGAGCAGCTTCAGTGAGAGACTGATCCACCCTCGCTGTGTGAGGGAAAGGTTTCGTAGGTCTTTCCTTCCTGCTGCTGTCAGACTTTATAACAAACACTGTTAGTCCTGAACACTCGCAATACTGACCTAACCTAATACTGATGTGCAATTCCGTCATATATGCAATTACTGTGAAATTCATGTGCAATCTATGTGCCGTTGTGACACATATTCATGTGCAATTACTGTCGTGATCACATGCAATGGTATTTATGTATTTAAGTGTTTATTTATTTGTCTATGGGAGTTTTTGTTTATAGGAGATCTTCTACTGAAAGTGTTTTTCAGACTTCCTATAAGTGATCTGTTCTTTACTTCTGTATCTACCTCTGTATCTTCCTGCGTTGCACCAATGAAATTTCCCCATGTGGGACAATAAAGGATTATCTTATCTTATCTTATCTTATCTTTATCTATATATCTATATCTATAGATATATCTATCTATATATATATATATATATATATATATATATATATATATATATATATATATATATATATCTATATATATATCTATATATATATATATATATATATATATATATATATATATATATATATATATATATACAAAATTTGATATGTTTCTATAGAGTAATTCAATTCAAAGGTCACATATTAGATTTATTTTCTCATTTAATCTTGTTCTAACATTGTTCCCTCAAAAACATACCTGGACTTGTATTTAGCTTTCAGATTGTTGCATTACAGGTAAAAATCTTTACTTCTCCTGTTCTGTTTAAAAGTCCCACTGTGTGACTTTTTGAGAAAATTTGCACACCTCTAAAATTCGTGCCACATTCTATATTCTGGCTCTCCTTTCTCCAAAATTCAAACCTTTGGCGCATCAGCGTCCCTCAATGTACAAAGAATGCATTGCAAGGAAATCTGATCATGTAATCATGAAATTTGACGCAGAGGTAGATAGTGACAAGGGAAATGAAAAATATTATCACGGCAACGCTGTCCGACCAACCAAATGTCGGCCATATTGGATCAAAATTGACTAAGCACCATAACTTTTCCAAAAAGGAGTACTTTTACAAACTCCTTGTAGGGCGTTGGACCGAAAAAGCTAAAATTTGGAGAAAATGGTATTGAGAAATGGGGCATCAAAAGTAGAATCCTTGCACGGTCAATTTCAGAAATTTCCCAAATTTTAAATTTGCTGCCGTTTGCACATACAAAGTCTGAACTGCGTCAACTTTGAATCAGTTGTTAAACCCCTTGCCCTTAACCTACTTGAAGTTAAAAACATGTATTTGCCGTGATAGCGACCCCTACAGAGTGAGATTTTTTTTTTTTTTATATCGGGAGAGAAAAAAACTGTTGAACTGTATGAAATGTTTTGAAATTTGGCAGAACATTGCAGCGTGGCGGCGGCATGGTGAGGGCCGATCATTGCCGCTTGCAGCTATATTTTATAATTTGTTTTCTGATACCCAAGGTCTAGTTGGTAGACATTATTTTAAGTTGGAAAATGTGAAATAATAATCCCTGGGAGATGTTTAAAGGGCAATTAAATCAAACAAAAAGCCAATTAAATCCATCACTGTAAATCCTGTCTTAAATTGGGCTGCTGGTGTCAGAGTGGTCAACCACTGTCAAGACACCTGTGCATGTGAGTGGTCAGGGTGGGGGATGAATGCATAACTATTATCAATATAGCCACACTGTTGTTCAATTGCCATCAAAGATGACTCAAGAAGAAATGTTTTACTTTAAAATAACATTACTCAATAAAAGTACAGTAAAAGGAAGGGTCTGCACTACATTTTAGAAAGTTGCTGAAATAAACGTATTACTATTTCAACCCACCTTTATTTTAACAAGCAGCAAGTAACCAAGCACATTATTAGTTGACTCCATATCCTTAATCTTTTTTCACAAATACATGCATGTTTATTTTGCATAAGGTCAAATGGAAGCCCCCATTAGTGCAGCTTTAGACCGGTGTTTTGAATATCCCCCCGCGTCTCTCTGATGTTTACTGCACTGGCTGCTGAATGCTTAATGATGGATAGAGCAGTGCTTAGCAAACAGAATGGTGCTAGTCCAAAACCCTGGGGGGCCGCCCATCCTCCACAGATCGCATTGAACAATGCTAGAGTCTCTTTCTGCCCCAAAGAATAGTTCAGAGGAGCAGGAATTACCGTGTGTGTGTGTGTGTGTGTGTGTGTGAATATATACATCCATAAATAAAAGTGAATAGCAGCTACACTGTGGTCAATCACTGTCACTATGGGCTACATAAGCTAGAGTACTTATACTTTACTTTTTTAATTTTACAGTGGGAACTTCTTACTTTTACTTCATGTGAAAGCAGGTATGTACTTTCTCCTCCTCAATTTTTTTTTGTTTGATAATTAGTTTTAAGATATCAAAATACTTGCATAGACTTTTGACTAAGTTTGAAAATCAGACAGCCCAGTTTTAAACGGAAAATAATAGAAAATGTCTTTTTGTTTCTCCTCTTGTATCGCTATAGTCAAAAGTAATACACTTGTACACCACGGCAAATTGTCAATGAAATGTCACAATAAAAGTAACAACTTTTATTGTTACTGTAACTTTTCTGGAGGAGGGCCCACCACCTGCATGTATTGCTTTGCTTGAAACAGTATGCTATTTAACTTATCCATCTTCATGGAGCCCAGCAGGAGACACCGTCAGGGCACGTTACAGGGAAGATATGTGCAGAGGAGATTCAACTTATAATGAGAATGTATGTTTTTAAATGTAGAGTATTCCTGAACTTTTGTCATGAATGAAGCAGAAAAGAAACTACACCATCTATTTTCCCATTCACTAAAGAAAACCACTCTGCTACAACGCACTAACTCATCGGCCTAAAAATAAAATAGTGAAGCATTTGGTCCAATCATTCGTGACTCAATTTTGCACTGCGGCGCCACAGGAAAATTAATTGTGCTAATTGATTAACAGAGTTCATCAAAGTGGTTTTCTCATTTTGCACATTCATTAGGCACTCTCTTTGTGAGTGTATCCTCGAGGTGGAAGAGCGGAGAAGAAGCAGCCAAGCCAGAGAGAGCCAAAACATCGTTTTTCAGACAGTGTTTGAAAACTGTCCGAAAAATAGGATGCAGGATAGAAACATAGCATTTTAGTAGTTTTTGCAGTTATAATGATATTATATCGGATTATATTATATAATGGACTAAAAAGCCGAAGATCTAAGCTGAGCTAAGATGTCAAAAAACTTTGGGAAATGTGGTTTTCAAAGCTCATAGGCGGAGGAAATACTAGACAGGATTCGTCAAACATGACAGCGATTAAAAGAGAGAAATGTTCACTGTTGCGTGTTATTTGTGTCCGTTAAGATATATTACTGTATTGCATCCACTCAAAAATATATTGTAACAATATATGGTTATAAAACTGTACTAAATATTTGAAAGGGGGCTAGTTTAGAGCAAACATAAACCAGTCAATAATTAGTCAACTAAAGACTTGTTTGGTTGGATCCTTCAGTGTGAAGAAGTCGAAAAAACTTAAACTCTAATTGATCAAATGTTTATTGTGAAGTGGAAGAGAAAAAAAGTAATGCATTGTGAACAAAAAATGTCCCTTCACTGTTTTTTAGCTGAGACAGCTTTGCTTTTGACTGTTTCTTGTTAAAACATATTTTCTTACAACCCAAATGTGCTAATACTCCTCGTTTTCCGGCTTCATTCCACGTGCAGGTTAATTGATAACGTTAGCTAGCCTTGTGCAAAAAGAGTCGCAGTTGGGTAGCGCCTATATACACCTCCCTCACATCTCTCCCCAGCATTGCCTTCACAAATACCTCGTGCAAACTCCCAGAACCGTGCATGTGCCAAAGACGACTAGACTCAATTACGATGCTAACACTGACAAGGATAAGAATTGCACAAACAAGGGCTTCCCCAGTTTTGAATTTGCAGACTACGACAGGAAAGCTACATTTGTTATGTGCATATCTTGTAGTGGAAAAGTGTATTTCAAGGCTGGAAAACATGGCTCCATCTGCGCTGCAAAAAAAAAAGAAAAAAAGAAAAAGCTCCTAGCGTGAGAATGATGGATGGATCAGATGGATGGAGTGTTTTTACAATAACAAATATAGTTACAAGACTGGAACACTTTAGACTGTATGGAGATGTATGCAGGCTGTCTGCTGAAGAGTGGCACACGTCTGTGGTGAACATCCATAAACAGTGTTGAGAAAATAATGGGTCTGCTAGATCTTTCTAAATAGATAAAATTTCGTGTAAACTTAGATGTGATGATGGATACGTTTTGTTTGTTTGATATTGAGAAAGCTATTTGGAATATGATGAATAATAATAATGCATTAAGCGCTTTTCAGGACATTGTTCATTCATTGACTACTAAATCAATCAAACCAGGGGCATGTCCAGACTTTATTCACTGGGGTGAGACCATGTCCAACCCTTAGTGAAATATGAAATATATTTTAAGTAATAAAAAATATTACATAATAAGAATTATACATCAATGTTGTGCTGCCCGGTGGTCGGGTGGTTAAGGCAGCAGCACACATGCCAGGCTCCAAGTGCAGCCGGCCGCAGTGTTGTGAGTTTGAATTCTGACTCCGACAGTTTACTTCATGTCCTCCTGTCTCTCTGTGTGTAGGAGGTTGAAGTGTGAGTTCCTGCCATCGAATCACTGGTTTCCACTAACCCTAAATTCGGCAGATTGATTCCTGCTAAGACTGGGCAGACACTGCACCCACCTTTTCTCTACTGTCAATGTTCACTGGTGTATGAATGAGAGTGTTTGTGAAAGCGTGGGACAACTGATAGATGTTAGGTTGTCTACACTCTACCATGTTTACATGGTGGAGTGCATTTGCATGTGTATCATGTATGTTCATTTACATGCACGTCATGTCAGTCCTCTCCCACAGCAATTGCATTGTTAGACCCATACACAAGTTCAAATTGGGTGGGGTTTCTTGCTAAATGACACAATGGACCAACCAACCAAATACATACAATATATTTTCAGAAGCAGACATTTTAGTGCACTGCAAGTTTTATGCTAATGTGTTCTGTCCATAGCAGCTTACATTTCAGCACTGACAAGCACAACAACAGCACAGACCTTAGAGAACGCTCTTTCATTCACGTCACCTAACGCACTCAACCACACCGTGGTATTAGCCAAGCAACAAGAGGTAATACCCACGGACGACGACTTCACTGCCCTGAGGAAAAAACAGGGCCTTTTACTTGCAGGTGACAAGCCGCTGGATGTAAGAGTGCTTTTGACAACGGGAAAAAAACAAGGTAGAACAGTAAGAGCGTGAAAGAAGCAGCCCGTTGGGATGAGTCGGATGGTTGTTGGACTGAGAGCAGCAATCGGAGCAGCACCGGAGAATACTGTGAGAACATGGAGGCAACGGAAAGGCCTGACCCTGTCACTCAACCGGAAGAGTGTGCAAAGAGAGGGCATGAGGGACCGAGACAAGAACACTTCAGAAGCAAGGTAGCGTAGGAAGGGGGCGAGCCAAGACGCAATGGAGAGGAGAAACTAACGTGAAAGTAGAATATTAAGAAATTGTAACCAATTGTTATAAAACATTCTAATAAATTCATTTAGGAAATGTAGTTTTGTGAGAATGGAATCTTAATAGTATGTACTGATTTTAACAGAAGCCCTAAAGCACTGCACAAATTGAGTTTCTTATGTGGAATACGAATGACAAAAATGCATTTGTGTTCCACATTTTGTCATTGTTTTACTAACTAGAAGGGGGCATAAGCAAAATTGACTTTTTTGAAACATAATCTAGAAAAAGGTTTTTTTTAAGGTTTTTTTTATTATTTCAAAGCATATATATATATATATATATATATATATATATATATATATATATATATATATATATATATATATATATATATATCTCCCCCTATATCTCCCCCTCTCCCTCTCTCCCTCCCTCTCCCCCCCTCTCTCTCTCTCTCTCGCTCGACTGGCTCCGTCACAAAAGTCTAAAGAATAAAGCCTGAAGAATAAAGTCTAAAGAATTCCGCAGACACAATTCATTTAAACGGGGAAAAAGTATTAATACTTTTGAAAATTTTGTCAAAATTAATAGCACACGTACTACTGCGAAAGCGATTGTAATGAGGTATAACTTGTTGAAATCGGTTAAAGCGTTAAAGAGTTGAAACTGGCTAAATGGAGTACTAATACTTTTGCAGTTTTTCAAATGTCAAAAGTAATAGCACACGTACTACTGTGAAAGCGATCATAATGAGGTATAACATGTTGAAATCGGTTGAAGCGTTAAGGAGTTGAAACTGGCTAAATGGAAAATCATGGAAAATATAATAATAAAAAAATTGTGACATCACTCAAAATACTGTAGGTTGAATAACCTTCATACTGTTTGCGCTACCAACAAAACTCTTGACTACTTACCATGCCCGTTTCAGGCGAGGTCACTGGAGTAGACTTTCAGACGAGTATATTTTTGCCTAATTGCTCCGCTGCCTTGGTTTACAGAACTACAGTTAGCCCGCCCATGAAGCTAGGGTCGTGCTGAGCAGCCAGAGATTATGCTGAATCATGCTCATTCCCTAATTGTTATGTATGAGATCTTTAGATAACAATTGCTGCGCATTGACTAAACGTTTGCATTGTCTATCATATGGTTAATGGTGTGGTCCCGGTTGGCCAATTTTCTTCAAGATCATGAACTATTTTTCAGAAAGGCTGAGTAGGTCTTTATACTTTGCCGATTTGGGCTCTCAAGGAGGGATAATATGCTGTTATGTTCCCAGACAAAACAAGGTAGATGGAGTGTGGCGCCAACTTGAAGAGGGAAGCAGCGGTGTGTAAAATCTATCCATCTAGTGATCCCTGGCCCCGGCTGAGGAGGCACGGCATGAGACCAGGCGGCATGCTGGTAATGGGGGCGTGACACGTCAACAGGTTTGTACAATACTGGAAGAGGTTAGATTTATTGAGCTTAAGACTTAGAATTGGAGACATACTGAATGACCATATGATATACTGCTTGGGAACCATTGTAACATTATTCTACAATACTTGATACGTTGTGTCAACCTCATCAAGTACAAAATAACACTCTGTGCAATAACCTCTAACATGTAATTAGAATGAAATGACCTGAACTCAGTAAATACTCAATAAAAAACATGCAATGTAGCACACCTTTAGATAACATGTACTGGTAAACCATATAACATAACCATACAACATATTGTATGACACCCTGCAAAAACATAATATGTTGTAACGCACAGTGTAACAATCTGTAATAACATATATTGAAGTGCCTTGCGTAATTTTATCAAATTGTCAATACCTAATCTTGTCAGATCTCATCAGAATTAGCCCAATGCTACAAGTGCGTCCATTAACATGCACTGTCCTGACCAAATAAACAAAATAATAATAATCTGTAATAACATATACGTAACACACCGTGTAACAACCTGTTATGATAGTCTCAGCAGCGGCCCATCACCGCTCAGCCTACTTGTTTTAAACTCTGCTCTCCTCCACTCCATTCAGTAGTTTGGCCCATGCAACCCTTCTCCAGTGCCTCCTTTTACAGAGTTAAATTTTTTTTCAGATTTTATTTACAGCACCATCAGTGTCTAGGCTCCGGGTGAAGATTCCTATTGCATCCTCCTCCTGTACATCGCTCATCGTTCCCTGCAAGGGTCTAAGCATATATATATATATATATATATATATATATATATATATATATATATATATATATATATATATATATATATATATATTCAACGGGTTTCCTCTGCTGTTTATCCATCACCACAATGTCTGGTTGGTTTACCTAATTACCATTCTGTCAGTCTGTATCTGGAAGTCCCACAGGATTTTGGCTCAGTCATTCTTTACACATTTTGGGGTGTTTCCCACTTTGACCTTGGGGTTTCCAGTCCATACTCTGCACAGATGTTCCTGCACACTATGCCAGCCACATATGCGGCTCAGTGTGAGCTGTAGTCGAGGAGTCAGAGGACAGGCATATGTTGATGTCAGGAGGAGAGTACGAAGCGGTCTGAATGCCCCTGATTGCTCAGAATGCCTAGGGTAAAGAACATTTTATAAAAATCTCAGCTGGAGCGCTGAAATGTATGACATCATCATATTTACCTGTATAGCTTTATACTTGTTGAATAATTGGCAACTTTTTCCCCATTAAAGCCATCTTAATTGTCCTTATCTACGTTTTGTTCCATTTGTTCCATTATTGATCTCACACAGGAGTTTGTTTTTATCTTGAGCCTCACGTGTGTCTCAGCATGGCTCACTTCATGGTCATTTCCTGGTTTTGCTTCGCTCTCTGGTTCCTTTCAGTTCACAATTCAGACAAATTGCACCAGAGTTCGATTCAATCAGACCCAGAGTACCAGAACCAGCCAGGCAAACGAATCCTGATTTGAATCAAAAGTGCATTGTGAATGATAGATAGATAGATGTAATTAGATAGATACTATAGATATATTTACGGAATAAAAGTGTGACCTCATCCCAGTTTAAAATCATAGTAATTCTATGTAGTGTAACAATTCTTATTATTATCTAGCAGGCAATAGAAAATTAGACAGCCTCCAAGGCCTACTGTTCAGAATTTGAATAAAAAAACAAACATCTCCTCCCCCCAAAATAAGTGCAATTTCGTGCTATAGTCTCATCCAGGGGTGGAAAGTAACTAATTACAAATAATCATGTTACTGTAATTTCTTTTTGGAGTGGATCGTTTTAAAAAAGGTACTATATCATAAATCCGAATGTGGCAACAATCTGTAAACTCCTGTAAGTCTATTTTCTCCACCTGACTCATCCATCAGAGAAGCCTGTGTGTGTGTTTACTGTGACGCGGCGTGCTGGCATCAAGGACACATTCTGACACAGCGCTAATCCTCCCGTGACTTCATAGAAGCGACTGAAAATGATGCGTCGCGCACTAAATATTTACAAAAGCCCCATAACCCGCGTGAATGGAAGCCTTTCAGAGCCACTCCAGGGACAGGACAATGGGAGCCGGGGTGACCTTGGGTGGGCAGTGCCGAGGGGGGGAGAAGACGATGGTGATTAGAGAGAGCTGAATGCCTATGTTGTTGGGGGGTCCGGGTTTGAAAGGAGTGAGAGAGAGACAGGCTGCAGTTTGGATATGGAAGGAATAGAATTTGATATAGTTTGGATGAGATGACGATTGCTGATTGACCACACCATGACTGGAACAGGACCAAAGAAAATCTACATCTGCACTAAATGTGCTTATTTCACTGAAAAAAATTGTTGGAGGGGTTGCACAAATTTGACAATAATTGTAGTTTTAGTAGTTGCATAGTTATCTATTTATTTTTATATTGACATTTATCTATTTATTGTACTGTAGTTTGTAATATGACTGGAAAAAACTGCAAACCTTCCTATTGCTTACAATATAAATTTTCTGCAGATGAGAAAAAAACTTATATTGTACTACTTATTTTTTGTATTTTGCCTGTATGCACATTGGGACCAAGCCAAAAGCCTTTCTGCCATGTGACCTCCTTTCAGGATTGGTCCAAAGCCAAGATTCTTCTGCCCAGCCGCCCGTGGCCCTATCCAGCCCGGTTTGGGAGTTTATTTCTGGATCCCTCGAGTGGCTTCTGGTCTCTGGGGAGCACTCAGATGACACGCTGCCTGTTCCTGGAAGTTCGAGGTCAGATAAAGCGGTTTCCATCGGTACGAAGGAGCGAGGTATCATGGGAGTCTGTGCGGACAAGCTGCTATGACAAGCTGCGGAACATGTCAGCCAGAGCGGACGTCAAAACTGTGGACAAGCCGATAATATTTTGCTCAAGAGAAGGGCACACTGCTGTTTTTCCTGTTCTTTTTGCCCAATATTCTGCAAATTCTTTTTTTGGTTCACTTCTAACCATGTTTTAATATTCCGTTGTCAAAAAAAATACCCAGACACTTCATATTTAGTCTGTCTCTTTCCCCAAAGCTCTCTTCCGCATCTTCAGGAAGTTATCCAAAAGTGTTCCTCCATGTTTTTAAAATCAATTAAAAATCATTGAAACTTTCTCATCCGTATTTAAAAAAAACATTTGTATTGTATAGTTCTCGTATCGTATGAGTTTAGCCATGTTTACTGGTTTTCTGGACCTTTAACCTTTAAGTTTATTTAAAGTAGACCTCAAAACTGAATGCAAATAATAAAAGGGACCAATATCAGAAAGAAAGCAGATCATTTTCAATCCAATAACTCAAATGTAACCATAGCCAGTGTTTAACAGCTTTACTCTTCACAAAAACCAGCGGCTGGAGTCCTTGCGCCCTCTACTGACCTTTAACTCAATTTTTTCTTTGCATAAAGGCTTAGATATGTTTTTTTGCAATCCATAGTTGTCATAGTAGTTGAGGTATGTAGCAGTAATAGCAGCAGTAGTGTGTAGTAGTGGTTTGGTTCCTAAAAGTTTAAGGTCAGTGTTTTCCATCAGCACGGGGGAGCGAGGTATCATGGGAGTCAGAACAAGCCGCTATGACAAGCTACAGTACATGTCAGAGAAGTCGTCAAAACAGTGGACAAACATTTTCCTCCCCAGTAGCTGTAAGTAAAGAAAACAAATATATTACAGTGGTAAAGTTTAGTAAGTAAATATGGTTTCTTAGTAAACTTTAAGGCACTAGTTATTTTTTTATAATGCATTTACAAGCACTTATAACTTTTACTTGCATAAACATATTTAGTTGTTGCAATATGACTTAATCGGCATTGATAGCTGCTTCACAATGATCATATTCTATTGTTTAGAATTTTGAGAAGGAAAAATCATTTCCATTGTTGTAGTAATAATATGACTTGAGGGAGTTATTAAGACAAACGTATTTACAGCAACATGAATTTGAACAAAGAACTGAACAAAGCATGTCAAAAGTCAATAATGATTTGTGTTTTCGAGACAACCAAAAGCTCAAATTGATTCTTGTGAGAGTAGAAAAGATTTTAGCTGTAGGCTTGTTTTCTTTCAAAATCTAAAAATATGTTTGATGTTGCATGTTAGATTCTGTTGGGCAAAAACAAAATGCAGAAAATATCTACATACTAGGTTGGTATGCTTGTGTTTTTTTAAATTAAGTTGCAATGAGCTGTCAAGTCAATAAGAATCATTTTGACAGTTGTAACAAAAAGTATTTATGTTTATTTACATTGTTCAGCAAATGAATTGGACTCACATGATGGAATCTTTTTGAGGAAAATACACCTTTTATTGGACTATGAAGCCAATCTGTATACCAGAATAGCAAAACAGTTCTTAAAGCCTCATTGTGTAACATTAAGTTTTAATTTCAGCATTTATTACTAGTACTAGTGTTCTTTTCTTTCTTTTCTTCTACCGCTTTTAATACTGTTAGCATTGAGATTAGTGATAAATGTTTGCTTTGCTCACTTTATTGTGATTATTTGAAGAATTCAGACTTTGAGTGAGACTTGTAGGTTTTAAATGTAGCCATAGCCACAGAAATAAAACATAAATGTCAATCTGCTGCTTGTTACAGTGAAATGAAGAGGCAGAGCTCACTTCTTCAATTTCAAGTCACTGGAACTGTTTCTATTACTAATTATTATTAAGTAACTTTAGATCAATATATATATATATATATATATATATATATATATATATATATATATATATATATATATAAGTATAATATAATTGTGGTTAACAATTAAAAACATTTTAAATTATTATCTACCTATAATAAATTCTTTAAAATAAATAAAATAAAAAGCATAAGCCTCCTACAATAAATCAGAGCATGTCCTTTGCCCTGATTTTCATTGCGGCTTTCTGAAAAGCAAATTCTGCAATTCTACGAGTGCGGATAAATCACAAAGCCCACCACCCAGACTTCATCAGTGTCGATGACCCACAGTCATCCCGCTTTTGAGCCCTCTGCCATTTTGGTTGAACTTGGTCCAACATCTGTGTTAAGCTAAATTAATTAAGTTTAATTTACGGTAAATTAAATCCAAAGATTATGCACCCCAAAACTGAAAAATGTTTCAGGCCACTTCTGTTGCAGCTCTTTCTATTTTGTTGTGTTGTGAACTTTTGGTTGTGTTTGGTTGTGCCATTGTGTTGTTTGTTAATTGTAATTTGTTGTGGACAAACCTTTAATGAACTGCTGTATGTGAATGCTAAAGAGGTAAGTTTAATGCCACACTGTAGAACATTCCATGAAAAGCAATAAAATATCCATGAAGAAACCGAATATAATTTAGCCATTGTGCTAACTCTGACATATTTATGTGGAAACTGCTGCTGGCACGCCAGACAAAATGAACTGTCTTAATAAAAAAATAAAAATAAAACAAAACCTAAATTAAAGCCGCGGCAGCGGCGATGATGGCTCTCGCCCTCGCGCGCGACCGCCTTCGCGTGCGACCGCCTTCCCGCGTGTCCAGAGGCAGGAAAATAAAGAGGAGGAACTACAAAAATGGAGTGAGACTACAAAATGACCCGGGCTACAGAGTGGAAACGCGTAAAAAATCCTACAATCTCCCTCCCTCCCTCTTTGATGCCACTTTGATTCGACATGGCTGACTTCCTGTTTATCATAGAGCGATGCCAGGTGTGTTTTACTCCTCAAAGGTAGCTCTATCACTGTCCCAAGTTTCATGTGCCTAGGCCACAGATTAAGTTTCATCTTTTTTCTTTTTTGAACTAGTCCGCACTGTTGCGACGGGCGTTCTCACAACCTCCAATTTATTGGAGTTCGGGCCGAGCCAGCGCGACCGCCTCCCCGCGCGACCGCCTTCCCGCGCGACCGCCTTCCCGCGCAAAAATTAAGCCTTTTTTGAAGGCGTGTTACGCAAAGACCGTAAAGAATATCAACATTCTTTTGGATATTTATTAAATTTCAATGTCTTTAGATGCAAAAGGTGTTGTTTTGAGCTCGATCGGACAAAAAAACCTAGGACAAGTACGATTTTGAAAAAAAAAAAGTCAAGCGTGGCGGTGTCACTTTGATTCGACATGGCTGACTTCCTGTTTATCATAGAGCGATGCTGCCAGGTGCGTTTTACTCGTCAAAGGTCAGAGGTCAAAGGTAGCTCTATCACTGTCTCAAGTTTCATGTGTCTAGGCCAAAGATTAAGCGTTTCATTTTCTTTCCTTTTTTGAACTAGTCGGCACTGTTGCGACGGGCGTTCTCGCAGCCTCCATTTTATTGGAGTTCAGGCCGAGCCGATCGCGTCTATGCCCCCATGTGTGACATTCAGCAATGTTAGGGGGTCAAAAATGCCCAAGTTGTGGCAAAATTTGACCATGAAAAACTATAATAAGAAACCATGGCAAGAACAATGTCTCGTCGCATTCCATGTTCCATGGATGGCTCGAGCCAATAAGATAATGAAGTTGCAATTACACAGATCACCTTTGACCTTTTTGTCATAAAATCCGAACATCAGCTTCCAATACACTGACACAAGCGCAGCCCATTTTACAACGCGACCACATTGCCAGCTCATGAAGGCATCTGTCAGGAAATACCCATAAAAATTTCTTTCCAAACATTAAATTCTCTATGAAACCGAGGCTTTGGGTTATCACTAAACCCCACTCCGCCATTATGTCCCTTTTATAACCGCGGGTGCCGACATTTCAGCTCCTCTAAGTTGATTTAAGTACTCTTTCTCAGCACCGCTCTCAAACATTGGTCAAGCCAGGGCCAAAAGTTCAACGCTGTCAGCGACCAAGATACAGCCAGAGAGGGGACACACTTTTGAGACAATAAACAGTCAATGGCTGAATCTGAATGAGTGCCCTAAACGCAGCCTAACCACTCGCTCATTAGTATCAATTATCTCTGTGCATAACAGCACAACCTAACGGCTAATCCTCCGATCAGCAAAGTCATCCAGCACGCTGCTCATCTCATGTGGTCACCAGCGTGCTAGCTCTTGAGAAGTCACAGGCTTGCTAAGTAATAATTGGAGGAGAGAGTATGTCCACACTTCTTGGAGGCATCTTGAAAAGCCTGACATGGTTGACGCAACACAACAACTCTGCGGCAAACAAGACCGGAAATGACTTTGCTGGTAGGCTTTGAACATTATAGACTGTGCATTTAGGCCAGAAAACATATGAGTGGCCTAGTCCAATTCAAACAGATTTTTCAAAATGCATGTCATTCTGTTAACTACAATTGCGGCATCTTGATTTGAATTTCAAAGATCCCAATAGCACATGAGGAGATGTGTGTGTGTGTGGTGGTATTGCTGCCGTATATTACAGTGTAGTCCCATCAACAAGGAGCAGACTCGGAGAGAACTGCACCAAGTAAGAAACAGACAAAACAATATCAGACATGTGTTTGGAGGTGTACACACTCGTTTTAGATCAGCAGAGATGAAAAACTATGCTCCCTGTAGTTATGGACCGATACACACTTAATACAAGCTTTGTGCCTAAGAGGGGAAATTATTGCTCTTTTAACAGCTCAAACTAATGTAAGTGCCACGTAAGAGACTTTATACAATAACAGTTTATTCTTGATCATGACTGGGAGTGTGTTAAAAGAGCCCTTGAGAATTTGATGGATTGTTGCCGACTGAAATGACATGTAGAGAAAGTGAGATATTAGCAGGAGCTCACGCTTCACTGCAGTGGTCAAGAATGCATTGTCCAGGTCTCAGGAGGGTATGGAACAGTGAATGATCAAGCAACCTATATTTTCTTCTGGGAAAGTATAGAAATGTTTATACAGTACTTTGTTGACTTTGACATGAATGAATTTGCCTTTGGATGAACTTTTCTCTCAGGGAGAACAAAAAAGGAGATTTTGAGGAAATGCTTGAAGCTACGCAGCCATAAGAGACAGTATGTCTCAGAGACAGTACGTCTCTTATGGCTGCGTAGCTTCATAAGTACGTGCCTTAAACAAAATAGTGCAAATAACTAAGCAGCCGGGTATAGCAATGAAACAAAAAATACATATAGTTATGAGTGTGTACTGCCTGTGCGTAGATAGTGAATAGTAGCTAAAAACATAGGTAAAGAATGATTTTTTAAAAAATGAATCTTTAGTTGGAAATTGTGAGGATGGAATTACTCAAGCAGGAGCACTGATACCTTTAAGTACAAACGTTTTTACAGTTCAATACATTGCAATTGGTTAACCGCTCAGTTCTATTTTCCCATATAATATACCATATAAGCTGACTTTATGCCTTGTACAAAAACAGAATTCACACAAGATTCATCCCTTTCGAGCACAAAGATCTGCTCTTAAACCGCGCCAATAGCTCCAACTCATAAAAACCTTATCTGTCCATCCATTCAGTTACACCTGAAGGAAGGACTTAAAATCAATTTTCCCCTGGTGGCCCACTTTTTGATTCGCGCTTCTCTCAGTCTGCTCCTTTGAGGCCATGAAGTTCACACTAGGATTTGAAGTATGTGTGAAAAAGAGGCAATTGAGAAGATTTTGGGTAAGACACCAGTGGATTGAACTATTTGAAATGGCCAAACTTGGTGACCTTCAGAACAGTTTCCTCTTTGTAAATATCAGCCTTTTCAAAATATTGGCAATTTAAAAAAATAGCTTGAAGGTACACTATTGAACTTTTCTGGTGGAGGGTCAGCCACCTGCTCCTCTCCATGGAGGTGATTATTTCCATGAAGATATGTACATTAAATGCCATTTCTGTATAGAAACCGGACTACAACTTCCGGTTATGGCGGCGGTTTGAGTAGACACACCTCACACCGCTTCTGCAAAACTTAGCTTTAAAATCATCGTTTGACCCACCTAATCCCAACAAGATATGAGTAAACAAGGAATACACAAATCCGATAACACTACAGGACCAAAACAAACAGCTAACAAAGTTAAGTCCCTCCCCGCTGGACAAACCGGGGTCCCGTCGAACCAGATGGAGAGTCTTGCGACTTCTCTGCATCGGAAGGGGGAGAGAATAATCATTAGATATGGCTTAAGATGTCCGAAGTGCAGCGAGCCATGGAGTCTCTTAGAGCCGAGTTGTTAGCTGCCATGGGCCCGGCTGTATATGCTGCAGTAGCTGCTTAGCTGAAAGCAGTGGGAGAAACCGGAGCACGCATGGATGAAATCGAGCAGCGTATTTCAGACAATACGGATGATCTGCAGACAGTAAGGGCCGAGATGGAGCCGCTGCGGGCCGGAGTGACAATGCTAGAGTCGGAGAGCAAAAATATGAAAAATAAGCTCCTGGATTTGGAGTCCAGATCACGTTCTCCTAACCTTCGGCTTTTGGGGGGTCTCGGAGGGAGAAGAAGGTCAGGAAACAGAAAGTTAAGAGAAGAGTATTCCTTGATGGCTCAGGAGTCCCTCCCATCGAAAGAGCCCATCGCCTGGGCAAACCAAGTCCAGCTTCAGATAAACCACGAGGCCTGATAATGAGGTTTCTTAACCATCATGTGAAGGAACATGTCTTGAAGGCTGCAAGGGTTAAAGGAGACCTCCAGTACAAAGGCAAGCGTGTCTTCTTTGCTCCAGATGACCATACGTGGTTTGTCAACAACGGCAAAAGTTCCACCACATCTGTGAGGAGCTCAGGAATAGAAAACTGAGACATAGGTTATCTTTCCCCACAACTCTTCTGGTGACTTTGTAAGGTGAAAAAAAATATGTGTTCAGAACACAAGGAGAAGCAGAGGTACTCCTAAGGAAGATGCAAAACACAGAGAACTAAACAACATGAGAGATGGAGCCACCAGCCTGGGGTATGTGAGTTCGGGTTGTATCACATGGTGATACATTTCTGTTAATTTGAAGAGATGGATGATAGTGACATAATTCCATTTGTTTTTAACTGTATGCCCTATGTTGGCTGTCTGCTTAAGTAAATCAACTCTGTGTTTAAGTACATCCACTCATCAATGTGCCAAATGTTGGAAACTGGATTTGTGGGAAATTGGAAAATACTTGCAGAATGCAGCAAGGGCGTGGTGAGGCAAGGGTGCCACATTTTCTAAATTACTATCTCTAAAAATTAGAAAGCAACAAGCTGAAGGCAAAATTATGTAATTAACCAAACAAGACCTAATTCAATCAAAAGTTGAATCCTTTTATAAAAAATCCAGACAATAAAGAAGATGATATCAATTCCTTTCTGGACACCCTCAATTTGACATAAAACAAAATCAAAGATTAGGAGCTGAAATAACAGTATTTCCAAAACTGTTTTGGAAATACGAGATGCAATCAAAAGATTAAAACAATATATCTCCATGGAGCGATGGGTTCCCCTCAGAGTGGTATAACATTTAAAAGACGCACTTACTCCTTTCCTATTGACAACTTTTATCTGGGCACTTAAGAAAACTCAGATCCCTCCGAGTTGGAATGAAGCCATCATATCCCTGATACCAAAAGAAGGGAAGAACCGATTGGATTGTGCCTTACACAGACCCATTTCTATTCTGAATGTGGACTATTGTATATACACCTCAATTATATCCAAAAGAATGGAACAAATACACCCAAACTTAATCCACTATGATCAAACAGGATTCATTAACAAACAGCAAACACAAGATAACAGAAGACAATCCGTTCACATAATGAATCACATAAAAAAATATCAAAAGAAAGCTGCAATAATTGGCTTTTCTGAATTGAATTGGATTCTGTTAGTTGGCCATATTTTGTAAAGTGCTAAATACATTTCCATGACGATTTAATTATAACAAATATTGGGGCTCAACATCGAGAGTTAAAATCAATGGCCATCTGACAGGTCAGGTAGGGCTGTGCCTGGTCTCCGCTCCTGTTTGCTTTGTATTTGGAACCCTTGGCCCAATTTATGAGACAATCAAAAACAATTTGCGGTGCTACAATTGTTGGGACGGAACACAAAGATCCCTTATATGCAAATTATGTTCTATTTGACGAAACCAGAAATAACCATACCTAATGTGATGCATTTTCTCCAAAAGATTGATCCAATGTCTGGATACAAAATAACGTACAAAAAAATGAAAATCATCTCCTATTGGCAACCCCTTCTGACCTACCCATTTAAATGGCATATCATATATAGATATATCAACTATTCTGGAGAAATAGATCATGAACAACGGACCCTTACCCCTACTACCCCTAAGTCTAATTTAAAGGATTGAAACCATAAAAATGTATATTTTGCCCAGGTTTCGCCATCTGTTCCAGACTCTTCTGATTTCCGTCCCCAACCAGCTGTTTATGAGTGGAATAAAGCAATCTCAAGATTTATATGGCAAGGGAGAAAACCTGTATCCGATTTGAAACTATACAATTATCAAAGGAAAAAGGAGGCTGGGGTTTACCTTGTTTGAAAAATGTCTTTATTTCAGCTCAGATCAGACGCCTGCTATACTGGTGTGACCCAGAATATGAAGCTCAATAGATAAATATTGAGATTAATGTTGTGCCGGGGATTCCTGTAAAGGCCTTACTGGCAGATGACACACGGTTGAGTCATTTGGGTGAGGTGGAGAACCCTTGGGTCAAATCTGTTCTTTCAGCATGGGAAGGAGCTTATCAAAACACACACACTAAACAAAGATGTTAAAATGTAACACCTAATAGCACAGACAAGGAGAATCATTTGAAGAGCTTTGATGAATGGAAATAATCCTTTGATTTGGAGAAGCAGGACTTTTATAGATATTTACAAATATCTTACATGTTGACCATTGTAGCCTTTTGACTGAACCATGTATTAAAGGCTATAAACATGAACTTTCAAGGGGATTAATATCAAAATGATATAAATGTATAAACAACTTGGGCAGCCACTCTACTGATTACATTATGGGTAAATGGGAAAGAGAGGGTCACTTTGTACTGGCTGATGACAAATGGGGAAGTGTATGTATGTGTCTTTGGAGAACCATCACACGATTGGAAGAATTGTGTTGGAAAAGTGTGTCATGTTTCTTTATAATCTCATGTCAAAGTGTCTATTACTCAAAAGGGAAATGCAGAGTGTTGGAGAGGATGTGGCAGCCAGGAGGCAACCCACTATCATGTGTTTTGGGACTGTCCAGTCGTTTGGGGTTATTGGACTGAAGTTAATAATGTACTGCAGACATTGCAGACAGTTTTCGACATTGCCATCCCACTTGATTTTGGACACATTCAACGGATACCTTTGGCATATACGTCTGGTGGTCACAAAGAAATGGATGACATGGACCACCAATGATTAAATGCTGGACTGATATTGTGGCATACATGAGATAAATGGAGAAAAATGACATTCGAACTAAATTTGGAAATGTACAAATTCACTAGAATTTGGACTAAATGGGACATATGTTTAGTGAAAACACTGCGCAAAAAAGCCCTTGTCTGGTTTGGGAATCAAACCAGACCTTCTTGCAGTGAAGCTGGATTTCTAGTCATTCATGTACTGCTAAAATACAACGATATCACCTCTAGCAGTTTTGCTGTATACGTTTTCTTTCTGAAAGTGTAGCCTGCTGACAACTAGAATATTCTCCTTTGGTATTCTCTTTGCTTACATCACGTTAGTCTGTCCCAGCATGGCCTCCCTTCCTTCCAAATGTTAACAAGAAACATACCGCAATTTCATTCAAAAGTAAAACAATAGACATGAAACATATATTTAGAGACACCTTAAATGGCCCTACTTCAAGCGTTCTTTTAGCAATTCCACACACACATTGAAAAAGTTAAATCATAAGGACAAAGGGCAGCCAGCGAGCCTAACTATTTTAAGAAAGCTGGAGGTTGATAATGAGGCCATATTTAAACAAATCAAGCAGCAAATGGGTTGAAAAAGTCAATAATTGTTTCCAGGTTATGAAGTGATCACGCCATGAAGAAAGCTAGAAAATATTGCCTTGCTAATCACCTCAGCATAACCCACATTGAGGTCAGAGAATGGCAGAGGTGTAAGTCATGGTGTCTACGTAACTAGCACACTCTCCCCACGGCCGGAAGGTCCCCGGTTCGACATCAACTTGGAACTAACTTTTCTTAAATGAATTTAGTCATAAACATTCTGATTTTAATAAACACGGTAAAGCACTTTACACAGTGGGACTATACGCTAGACATTTATTTATTATGTGTGTATAAAACCCATCATTAAATAAAAGCAAGACCAAAATAATTAATTCATCAGTGGACCTTTAAGTGACTATTTGCAGTTTTGATTTCACATTCCTTAAAAGCTTATGTGCAGTTTTTATTGCAAATTCCGAAAACCTATCAGCAGTTTTTATTGCGCTTTTCCTAACCCTATGTATGTGCAGTTTTGGTTGCACATTTCCTAAGTCTATTTGCATTCCATTTTGTATTTTTCAAGCTTGTGTGGGTGTGTGCCAAAGCAAATATTCATCGTTCTGTAATCAGGCAAAAGTGAAAAGCGGTTGCAAGCTTCAAATGCATGGCAGGTAATAATTATTCCCTGATCAGAGCTAGCAGGTCACTCTGTTTTCCCATTCTTATCTTCCCCACACAGAGAGGTGCTCCAATTGTCATGTACAGCCCATGTTTTCCACTCTAGACTTATTGCATAGTGATATCTGCTTGAGAAATGAACCTTTTGTGGGACAATTATGAGCCTTGTCAGTAATCCATCAGGAGTTAGACAGAACCCGACTTTCTTTTGGTGTACTGAATTGAAATAACGAGTGGAGAGGACCTGCAGGGCAAATGTAGAGCATGGAAAAATCTAGTTTAGAAAGACACCAGAGAATTGTAATCCCCTAATGTGATGGCAGAATAATGGATTTGCTAAAATATTGGGGTCAGGAGTTAACATTTTAGTGTTTTGTTAAACTCTGTGAAAGGTTGGAATGTGTGAAAGAAACAAAGCTGCTCAAGCATGAGTTGAACTTATCCATAATATATTTTAGAGACAGATTATTATAATCATCTGTAACACTTATAATAACTACAATTTAATCAGCCAAAATTGCACATATTTGGAACATTTAAATGTGAAAAATGGACAGAGCCAGGTTTAATTTCTTGGTTCATTTAAAACTTTACAGAGGGGATTTGGGATATTTTATTTCGTTTTTAAATAAATCAGATCTGACTCATGATGAAACTCATAAAATGTATGAATCATCGTGAATCCGTGTGAATTCCTGATGAATTCATAATGTGTTAAGTCGAAGTCATGTTCAGGTCATGATATAAACATAATGATGGAATGATTTATGGTGTACTAGTACATTAACTCATGTAACATTCATATTATACAGTAAATTATTGATATTGAGCTAGGCATATACTAATTTTATTAAAAGCTATACTAAGCTACTATGCTCTCCTAGTTTTGGCGTTTCAGACTTTTTCTGTAGTGCTTTAATGGAGAGAGAGGGAGCGTTGTCTTGTCATGTTTTTCCGGCAAGGGATCTGTGCTGATGAGCTGGTTTGGCTCCTGTCAGGAACCTGTCTGTCATGTGCTTGTACCTGTCAGGACAGTTTTCTGAGTAACACAGCTCATTTGACTCATGACTCCACTCACGGCTAATGCCAAAGTATATTGTTTACATAGAGCAAATCAGAATCAGAATCAGAATAAAATAACTTATTTGTATGTGGCATCATTTATAGTGACGTGCATATAGTGCATTAAATTTTTCTTCGCCTCAAAATGCTTGTATGCCTTGAGGACAGGTGTGCCTTGAAGAAATGTCCAATTTGACAGAACATGGATATAATTGAATGAGTTATAATTATGGAGTGTCTCTAGCAAACGTTTGAACAAAGAATGTAAAGCAATAATTACCTAAATTAAAGAACCTAGACAGTGGCATGGACAATATTTGCATCTTTATACAACTTTCTTATTCTAAAAGGGATTTGGTCATATTTTAGGTGTAACGCAGAATGTTTTCACAAAGTGTGGGGTGACTTAAAAAGACATTGCTCCAACTACTGATCCACTGTCTAGAGGTTATCGACCTCTAAGCAAAGTGAAAGAAATCCATACGAGACAAGCCCTAGACTTTAATAAGATAAGATAAGATATTCCTTTATTGTCCCACATGGGGAAATTTCATTGGTGCAACGCAGGTAGATACAAAGGTAGATACAGAAGAACAGATCACTTATAGGAAGTATGAAAAACACTTTCAGTAGAAGATCTCCTATAAATAAATAAAAACTCCCATAGACAAATAAATAAATAAATAAATACCATTGCATGTGATCCCGACTGTAATTGCACATGAATATGTGTCACGACAGCACATAGATTGCACATGAATTTCACAGTAATTGCACATGAATTCCAACAGCAATTGCGCATATGACAGAATTGCACATCAGTATTAGGTTAGGTCAGTATTGCGAGTGTTCAGTACTAACAGTTTTTGTTATAAAGTCTGACAGCAGCAGGAAGGAAAGACCTACGGAACCTTTCCTTCACACATCGAGGGTGGATCAGTCTCTCACTGAAGCTGCTCTCCAGAGCGGAGAGAGTGTCCTGCAGGGGGTGACACTCATGGTCCAGCATAGATGTGAATCTAGCCAGGACCCTTCTGTCCCCCACCTCCTGCACCGAGTCCAGAGCACAGCCCAGGACGGAGCTGGACTTCTTGATGACTCTGTCCAGCCTCTTCCTCTCCCTCTCTGTGATGCTGCTGCTCCAGCAGGCCACACCATACAGGAGGGCCGATGCCACCACAGAGTCGTAGAAGGTCTTCAGGAGTGGCCCTGTCACTCCAAAAGACCTGAGTCTCCTCAGGAGGTAGAGCCGACTCTGGCTCTTCCTGTACAGTGCGTCTGTGTTATGAGTCCAGTCCAGTTTGTGGTTCAGATGAACACCCAGGTACTTGTATGAGTCCACTCTCTCAATGTCCCGTCCCTGGATGTTCACTGGTGAGGGGGCAGTGGGGTGGCGTCTGCGGAAATCCACCACCATCTCCGTGGTCTTCCCCGCGTTGATGAGGAGGTGGTTCCGCTGACACCAGTCCACAAAGTCCTGCGCCAGTCCTCTGTACTCAGCGTCATCGTCGTCCGTGATGAGTTCGATGATGGCAGAGTCGTCAGAGAACTTCTGCAGGACACAGCTGTCCGTGTCATGTCTGAAGTCTGCAGTGTAAAGGGTGAAGAGAAAGGGCGCGAGGACAGTGCCCTGGGGCGCCCCCACACTGCAGGTCCGAGTGTCAGACACACAGTTCCGGGCTCTCACAAACTGGGGTCGGTCTGTGAGGTAGTCCAGGATCCACTCTGCCAGGTCATACTCCACACCAGCCGTCTCCAGCTTGTCCCTCAGGAGCAGCGGCTGGATGGTGTTGAAGGCGCTGGAAAGATCGAAGAACAGAATCCTCACAGAGCTGCCAGGCTTTTCCAGGTGAGAGAGAGAGCGGTGCAGCAGGGAGATGACGGCGTCCTCCACTCCGATGCCAGACCGATATGCAAACTGCAGCGGGTCCATGGCTGAGCTCCAGTGTCTTCATCAGGTGGGACGTGTCTTAGGCACAAGTACCAGACAGGAGGTCTTCCAGACCTGTGGTACCACCCTCAGCTTCAGGCTCATGTTGAAGACATGCTCCATAACTCCACACAGTTCATCTGCGCAGGACTTAAGGAGCCTGGGGCTGATGCCATCAGGTCCTGCTGCCTTCCTCACTTTAATCCTCTTCAGCTCACTCCTCACCTGTGCTGCTGTGACAGTCAGTGGTTGGCAGGGGGACCGTGTGCTGGGGGGATGGGTGAGTCTAGGCGAAGTGGGGAGCTGATGGTCCGGGGCGGAGAAATGAAGAGGAACGGATGCAGGGCATTGTCCTGCTGTGGAAGAGGGAGCATGCAGCTGTGCAGGGGGAGGGGCGGGTGACTGATCAAACCTCAAGAAGTGAGCATTTAAATCATTCACCCACTGTAGATCCCCCTCTGTCTGGGCAGGGGGGATTTTGAAGCCCGAGATGGTTTTCAGGCTCCTCCACACTCCCTGAATTTTCTTTTGCTGCAGCTGCTCCTCCATCCTCCTCTTGTAGCCGGCCTCAGCCTGCCTGATCTTCCTCCTCAGCTCCTTCTGCACAGTCCTCAGCTCCTCCTTTTTCCCTGACCTGAAGGCTCTCTTCTTCTCCTTCAGCAGAGCCTTCAGTTCACGGTTAATCCATGGCTTGTTGTTTGGAAAACACCGCACCGTCCGGGAGGGAACAATGTTCTCAAAACAGAAGTTGATGTAGTCCGTGATGCACTCTGTGATGGTGTTGATGTCCTCCCCATGTGGGTCATAAAGCTCAGTCCAGACAGTGGTGCTGAAGCAGTCCCTCAGAGCCTCCTCGCTCTCAGCAGACCACATCCTCACCTCACGGGACACCACAGGCTGCCTGCGCACGATGGGTTCATACACAGGCCTCAGATGTACAAGGTTGTGGTCCGAGCTGCCCAGGGGAGGGAGGGGGGAAGAGGAATAAGCCTCCTTGGTGTTGGCAAAAAACAAGTCCAATGTTCTATTCTCTCTGGTGGGGCAGGTAACATACTGGGTGTATGTTGGTAGAACAGAAGAGGGAGAAGCGTGGTTAAAGTCACCAGAGATGAGGAAGAGAGCCTGTGGATGCTGTGTTTGCAGCCTACAAGTGCAGGAGAGCAGTGCTTCACAAGCATCTTCAGCATTGGCAGACGGGGCCACATAGACTGCGATCAAAATCACATGTGAGAACTCCCGGGGAAGATAATATGGCCTCATGCCAATAGCCAATAGTTCAATATCCCTGTTACATAGCTGCTCCTTCACTGTGCAGTGTTCGAGTTTGGACCAGCTCGTGTTCACATACACCGCCAGACCTCCACCTCTTTTCTTCCCGTATTCTCTCGTTCTGTCCGCCCGCAGCAGATGAAAATTGTCCAAACCTACAATAGAGTCTGGCATTTCTGCTGTTAACCAGGTCTCTGTGAAAATCAAGACGCTGCTGTCCCTATAAATCCTCTGGGACCGCATGAGGCTCGCTATTTCCGTCATTTTATTTTGAAGGGACCTCACGTTACCCATGACTACGGCGGGAACCGACTTCCTGTTTGTCCCTCTCTTCTCTCGGAGTTTACGTCCAGCCCGTCTGCTTCGTTGCGTTTTCCTTAGGATGTCCGCCGGGATAACGTGACGATCTCCGGGTAAGACGACAGTTCTCCGCAGTTTCATGAGTTCCTCCTTTGTGTAAACGCGGTACGGCGCCGGGCGGGGGGCGCGGCCGGAGCCGGGGGACTCAGAGCCAAGACACATCGCAACGACACGACGAAAACACTCAATCCAGCCGAATAAAGTCAAAACAAGTTAATTTAAAGCGATTCCAGTGCGTGTCCCGATCGTTCGTGAAGTTCCTCTTTCATATAAACGTGTACATAAACGTGTACCGACGACACGCCGTACTTTAGCGCGGCCGGAGGGCGCGGGGGGGCTGGTGGGCTCGCTCGGAGCTAGCTCACATCACAACAACACAACGAACGCAACGAAAAACGCGCAAATCCAGCCGAAAAAAGTCAAAAACAGTTGAATTAAAAAACTATTCCAGCGCGTGTCCCTATCGTACAGTAAAATAGAAAAAATATACTAACTATATTTACAAAATATAGGAGATAAAGCACAATAAGTGTGATAAAGAAGAGAGAGCGTTTACACCGGGCTGCCAGCTGTACCAGCGCCTTATGACGTAATAAAGGAGGACATTTCTACATGCTCTAGTCTGCACTCATAAATTAACATGAGGATTATTTAAACTACAACAGCAAACCTCCAGTTACAAGATGGTTGGGAACCACTTATTAATAACTACACCTTTATTACCAGTAGTAGTAAAACATAACTATATAAACTCAAAACCAATGAAGAAAAAAGTATAATCCGGTTCAGGTGTTCTGCCCTTAGACAAATGGGATTTAAAGAAAACCAAACAAAATTATACTTATGGTAAATAGATACATGTTCAAAAAGGAGTGGGTGAAGTATAAACTTAATGAAGCATTAATAACAACTTAATTCATAATGAACAAATGGTTTATTCAAAATTACTCAGGATTAGTAACTACTGAATTGAGGGGTTGGAGTTAGGAGTTAGGGTTTGGGTATTTGGCAAAACACTACAGGCAAAGCTCATTTTTTATATATTTTCTTCTTTTTTAGTCAGTTCAGTTTGTCAATAGTTTGGCTATTTAAAGTATCTACACCCACCAAACTTTCTAATCTTGTTCTGAAGGTTTTGACAGAATGTACAGAAGGATTTGCTCATTCTAAGCTTGATTAATAAAGTTTGAATTAGATTTTTCTGTAGGTGGAAAGTCGCCAGCATGATTCCATGAAAATAGAAACACAATACTTCGGTACATCAGTGTAATCCCTTTGTCCAGGAGTTATAAATTGCCAAAAAAGGTAGTCAAAAATATTGTCCTGAAACCTTTTGTACCATACCTCTGAACATAACGGATGCTCCATGTTGAACAAATACTCATTAATAACGTTACCAAACAGGAAACATCCCAACAAACTTACAGCATATTTACTATCACATTCTATATCCCAGTAAAACTCATCTGGACACACATTAATAATCACAAAATGGCAAGAAAAATCCAACCAATCATATGATCCTTTAATCTCTCCACAATCATACTATGTTTTACCAATAGTTTGAAGAACAACTCAGCAAATACAACACCGTTTACTCATCTCATACACCCATTTCTTTCTCAACACACAATGATCTGGAAATCCATCACAGAGCCCATAAACACTATGAATAACACATGCTGTTTCATGAATTATGGCACTAAACCAGATTGGCCATATGACGCTTATGTATAATTATTATGAATAAATCAATATAGTACTTGATTGTGCCGCCACCACTTGGGAACGGAAAGGAGGAGGCATTGCTTACCTAGAAGAGGAAAAAAGAGAGAGAAAAAAAGCATTAGTGTCATTCTATTCATAAATAATATCCCTAGAGGATTTAAAAAAGTAATTATGCATCAACAGTATAAAAGCAATTTGACTTGTTTTGCCGCAAAAAGACACTGACGTCAAGAGCATAGCAATGAGCAGTAATATGGAAATGATAATGTAGATAGAGATGTCAAAATTCATAAAGCGTATGGGAATTTTCCATCGGGACCGGCAGCAATTGGTTGAGCAGTCAAGCTTGACGGGAAAGGGAAGAGTGGTGTGTTTAGTTTTGTTTGATTGACTACGAGACAGTTAGGAAAGTTAGGAAATTAGAATATAGAGGAGATTCAGAATTGTGGACAGCCTTTTCATAGTTGTAACTTTTTTTCAAGCATAATTGTTACAAAGTTAAAAAGACAGTGTAAATATGCTCATAAAACCACAACAAACGAACATATCCTATCAAATTTCCCTTTTGGTTTGATCCCTGAAATCAGAAGCAAGCATATTTCTAACTAGACTTTTATTTATATTCCATTCTGTCCACCATCTGATAAAAGAGAACTATAAAGCTCCTGGCAAATAACGTCATAGAGTAAGTTATAGTCCTCTTATTTCCAGTTGAATTAACCATTCTAAGAAGAAAGTTAGTTTTCCAAACCCACAAGAAAAAATAAGCCTAATATTAGTCACGCTTTTACAGGATTGTACCTTGACTATTTATTTAAAAAACTTTATTACAAGTAAATACATCTCCTAAATCTCATGTTTAGTGATATGACTTCAGCTTTAAAATAGGAATAGCCAAACACCCAACAAATGTGTTTGAATTGGGGCTCATTTTAGGGGGAATAGCTATTCTTGATTAGGGGCTCATTTCAATTTTTCAAACTTCCAGTCACGTGTCTGCCACTGTCAGCCAATCCCATGGCCCAATCCTAGACTCCTTCTACCTTTGCCTCACAACCAACCAGCTTGAAAGTCATTTATATAAATCCACTATTTTCACCTCATGTCTTTTTCAGCTTCGACCTTTTCCTCTTCACGGTCATTCTCAATAGTTTATTAAAAATGATTGAGTAACTACTGGAAGGGATGAGGAGAAAGGGTCAGGGGATTAGTTACTAAGCCTGAATCATTCTTAATAAACTACTATTACTCTTTGTTCATGCATTTTTTAAGGTTAGAAATTAAACGTGCACTTATTATAAAGTGTTGACTGTTGATTCATTATTTATACTATATTTTGAACCTCTTTTATCTTTGGTATAAGTGGCACTGCTACACCAAAAATAAAAAATCATGACTCCATAGTTTTAACAGCAAATGGCAAATAAACTAAATTAAACTGATCTGGATTTCTGGAGTTATCAGATTATTAAAATATCATAAACACCTCCAGCTGATGTCAGTAATTGAATGCAAACTAATGTTGACAGAAAGACAAAAATGAAAGAGAAAATATTTAAGATCAAAGGGGTTATACTTTCATTGTATTTTGTCTTCCAAATACATCAGTTACTCTAAAATACTCCATATTTGTATCAAGCCTATGAATATTCTCCTAAATAATTTGGTACTTGCATGTTACTATGGTAGGGTATGTTAAGACCACATATTTTCCAAGGACACTCTTTTTTTGTCAACTAATTGATTTGTTTTGGTAAAAGCACTATTTCTTTCCACATAAAAGAACATCACAGCTTCAATTTCATTGACAGTGTGCAGATGCAGATAGCGCCACACCTTTACCGCTATCAGAAAACACTTAGCCATTTCACGCTTGTGTCGCGTTGACACACACACACACACACACACACACATACACACACACACACACACATACACACGACGGTTGACGTTTCAAGAGCTGCAGAGAAAATTGGGCTTTGTGTAAATAAACCACTCTGATCTTCAGTCACAAAGAAAGACATATGATGTTTATCGGCGCAAAGTCAAGAGTATCTGGGAGGGAAGTTAAAGTGAGGGGAGACAAACCACAAAGAGAAGAAGGAAAAAATACAAAAAAGTACTATTTAGAAAAAGATGGACGCAAAAGAAAAAAGTAAAATACCCGGCCCCGGATAAGCGGAAGAAGATGGATGGATGGATGTTGTTGATACATAATGTTAAAAAGATAATAGTAACTTTAACTACAACAACTACAACTACTACTTTCACCTCTACTACTACTACTACTACTACTACTTCAACTACTTCCACTACAACTACAACTTCTACCACTACTACAGCTACAGCTACCACTACCAGTACTACTCCTCCTACTGCTACTATTACTACTACTTGTGCTTTAAGTAGGACGGACACTTCTAAAAATGGCCTTTTTGCGCAGCAGCACTTCTCTGAGTGGTCAGCGCCTTTTCCCTGTGACTTTAACAGTACTATTACTCTGCACAGAGCTGAGAATTGTGCAGAGCGTCTCTGTATCTCCACACTTTCTTCACACAGAGCACTCTTTCTGTGATCTGAGTGCCTTCCCCTGTTCTCTTCATTGATTGGCTGCTCTTATTGTCTGTCAGGGACATAATCCTCTGTCTCTGATTGGATCCTGTTTCACAAGGCCCACATTTTAGCAACAAGTTGTTGTCTATATCTAAGGCTATTCAATACATCAAAATGATAATAATAATTAAGAACACATAGCAGTTCATCGATTGAGATAAATAAGATAATTAAGTTCAGCTATGTTTATGTTTCAAATGATTTGACGTTAGTAAAAAATGCAGGCGGTCATTGAATCAGAAAATGAGCTAGTTTGTGTGCAATGGATCAGACAAAGCAGTGAAGACCAGCGACATTAGCAGAGGAGCGTCCATCTGTGGCCAGAGGTTTTGTGAAGCTACAACAGCGATAGAGGAATTAGAGGACTTTTACAGAAGAATGAGCAAATCTGTGGCTGTTTAAGACCAACTCCACTTCAGGGAAATATAGGACGTTTCATCAGGAAAGACACTTTGATTTGGATCACCAGAGTGACACGTGGGTTTTATTGTGCTGGTTTAACCCAGGGCTGTTATTAAATGTGATGTTTTTGACACATGAAGCTTTATAAGTGCATCTGTCTGACCAGCACGCTGCTATTGAGAGTATCTCTGCATATGTGTTTTGTGTAGTAAGGGTATTATACACCTGTAAAAGAGCTGGTGCATACATACATAATAAAATAAAGGACAATAGCCTATGGCAGGCTCAGCCACATTAACAAGAGGAATAGAAAACAATTGTAAAGAAACAAACAGTGTGTCAAATATATGCCTTAATATGAAATATAAATCAATTATGTAGGTCTAGGCTTGTTTCATTTCTAAAACAGTTAGTTGGTAGTTAGTAATTGCATATGTTTGCCAGTAAAAAAAATTGTATTGTATTGGCTTTATTAATAGTTATCGATAAAACATCGATGCGATGATCACCCCAAGTTTGCTTTCCTACTCATAAAAGTGCTTTCATTTAACCATATAATTTTACACAGGCTCAGCAGTGCCATTTGTAATGACCAGTATTATTCTAATATCAGACCAAAGCTGTAACTGCGCAGGTCGTTTCCTCACTGTGTCCTACCACAGAAGTGCAGTTCAGACAGTAAATGTGTCTGCGTTTGCCCTGAGGTACGAGCCGAGTGCACCAGCTGGACGTTCGACTTACAGTTAGAACCAGTGCGCTAGCAGGACTTAAGCCCTCTGCACGCTACACCCAGGTGTAACTCTTACGCCCAGTGTGGAGCAGGTGTAAGTGCAGGGACAACATGAGAGACGAGCGGGCAGCGGTGGATAGACAGCGCAGTGGCATATGACAGAAGTCGGTCAGAAGTGCAACAGGGCTGTTGCTGTGGCTCTGATTCAGCGGGGCCGTGGTGACTCTCCCGTGCGTCCTAAGCTTTCTCTTATGTGCTCTCAGCGCTGACAGAGGAATTCTTGCGATATTTTTTTCACAAACTCTTGACAAATGATCTGGTCAGGTTTGTGCTTTTCGGTTTGAGCAGCTGCCGAGTGGCTGACCAATAACAGCGCAGCTTAGTAGTTTGGGCGGGAGTCAAAAGGACAAACCTAAACAAATATGGCCTATTTATTCATTTTTTTCTAAACGTGCCCATAGAAGCGCTTTGTGTCTTTGAGGACAGGGATGAAGTCTGTGCTTTTCTTTCGATTTAACAGATTTCTCCGGTTGTTCCTCTGTAAAGCTTTGACCAATGACCAATCAAATATTCGTCACCTATTCCCGACTGCTTTCGGCGAGAGCATGTCCAGATTGATATTGTGCAGAACTCAATTCAGATTGCTACACACATCAATCTGGTGTGAGCCAGATTAACTACTACTGCTACTAATACTACTACCAACATCACTAACACTACTGCTACTTCTACTACTACAACTACTAATTCTAATACAACAACTACAACTACTACCACCAGAAGTACTACTACTACTTCATACACAATTTAGAATATCGTTCCAAACATCCACCTAGTGGCCAGTTGCTTGAATATAAGAGCAATATAATTCCACACGCAGTTTTATGAACGGTCTAACTCTGGAACGTCCTTTCTTCTTTCCATCCTTCCCTCCTCCTGCCGAGCCCATCGCCTTTCCCCACAGTCTCCTCACAGCAGCAGAGGATCAGGTAAGCGCGTGTGATTCCCCCTTGGCTAACTTCTCTCTGCACTCATGTCCAGGAAACAGAGCTTGATGCCTTTAGATAATGAAGCATCACTCTTGGTTGGAGAAGCGATTGTTTTTGTTGCGAGCAGTCTAATTGGGCAGAGACTGAACAATTCCAGGGGACACAATTCCGGTATCCTCTTCTCTTTCCTAATCACCAGCTAAAGCCGAGAGGAGGTTTTGCCCTATGGCGGTAGAATCCAGAGGTGTACACTCCAAAAAACCCAATGCTGTTTGTTAGTGGACGGATCTTCGTTGTAGAATTGACTACTGGAAAGTATTGAGGATTAGAAAATATGTAGATAGAAAATATTTTTTGTAGTATTTTTTTCCGGAGGATGATCTGTCCGTGGAGATGTTGCTTTGCCTGGAATATTCCACAGTATAATAAACTTCTCACGCCACATTTCCACTGGTTCACTCTGGAGCGGATTGTTACAGGCTCCACTGTGAACACTTTAGCACCGGTTGACTGGATAAAACACTGACATAATCTTGTGATAAACTGTAGTCTTTCCACTGATGCTTACTTATATGTTGAGCCCACATACTTAGCAAAACAAAGCTAACACACTTTAGCATCAGCTGTATTATTTTTATCTGTGCAAAAATTGTATATTTCCAGTGCATATCAGTGCATCTTTAAATTAAAAGAAAGCATAGATAGAAATGTGGTAGACATTTACATTTTGAAGTTGGTTTGAGTCAATTGTAGTTATGACTTGCAATAGTTTGTTCTTTTTCATTAACTAAAAGGATTTGAAGAGAAGAAAACATCCACAGAGATTCAAAAATAACCTTCATTAAATGGCACTATCGACTTCATCGTCTTTTTTAGGTCTCACGTTATGAGAATCGTTGAGAAAGAGAAAGATTGTTTTTTTCTTTTAAAGATTTTTGGCCCGTAGGCTTTATTTGACAGGAAAGAAAGCGTGAAATGGGGGATGAGAGAGATGGAAGGACATGCAGTAAATTGTCGGGTGCTGTTCCTTAACCACCCCACCACCGGGCAGCACCAAACAAGATTGTTTTTATCTACTAAAACAATCTGGTATTTGAAGAGAGGGATCCGTCTGTGGGTGTGTTAAAAATGAATATTGTCTTTTATTACAACTGCAATCTGACAAGAGGCAAGAGCTGTATCGCCCCAAACATCAGGAGGAGTGCGGCTTGGTAGCTCTTGAGCTCATATCGCTAACATCAATGCACTGGACACATCAATGAGAAGGACAGAGAGAGGGAGAGCGAGTGTCAGGAGCTCTGCGGTTTGATCCCCACTACCACCACTGTTGTAACTAAGAATATACCAGCATTATAATTGTTATCAGTAAAACTTACAGAACAAGACACAGAAACCAAGGATACAAAACAAAAATAATTATGTTTTTAATAACATGCTAAATGTTTATTTCAGTCCAGTCCTAGACAGTTGGTTATCATCCATTTTCTTGTTATTGCTTTTTTTTTTTTGCTGCAGCCAAAAGTACATTCCCTTGTTAGTGTTGCATGTCCCAGATACATAGATCAAATCAAATCAAGTTAGATTAATATCAGTCCAATGTATTTTAGTCACATTTTATTTGTATTTATTATAACTAGACAGAGCATCACTACAACAAAACTTTGAATTCACAATATGACCCCAAAAGCTATTGTCTTTTTGTGTCCACTGCTCTAAAGCCATTCACGAATCTCCCTCTAACTCTCCTACTTCTCCTGCATTACAACTCATTCCAGTGCAATCTCATTTGTTGTCCTTCACACCACATCTGCCCTGCCTGTTGATCGCACACCGTAAGCATCCAGTGATCAAAACACTATCTTATCTCCCTCTGGTCAGACACTCGCGAAGGAAGCGTGACCGTGCACCGAGCCGACGGATGAAGAGGCAATCGGATGTGTGCGTGGGCTAAAGGATATCAGTCAATCTTAATCAAACAAGAACCATTAGGGACAGTGGATTAGGGAACTAAAGCACCCGGCTCTAACGGTGCCCGACGGAGTGCCTTTAATAACTGTGTGGAATGCGCTGAGTGTTTCTCAAGCGCAAATTGAGTCATGCGGTGATGTGGTGTGCATTTAGATCAGGATGAAATATTGTGCACATAATAGAGAAATCTTACTTCAGTAGTTTCCCCAAATAGTTAAAGGTTGAATAGAGGATTTTTGGCAACCAATCAGAGTCTCATTTCCTCATGGCGTGTACAGCTAAGTAGTTCTCCCACATGTCAATCATTCTCAAGAAATCAGCATGTTCCCCTGGCTGCGCATGCGTGTTTGATATATACCGGTATGTGTTTAGCGAAGCTAGCAGCTAGTTCCTTCAGTGTAGCTCCACGCTTCAGACCGCGAAGTACAAAAATGGCTGAGGGACAACAGAGAAAGACTGTTCGTGCTGGTTCAGAAGAGGTGGAAATCTGCGGAGACAAGAGATGCGATGCAATCCGGTCGCGTTAATAAACTAACGCACGTGTAGCAGCGGGGATGCAGCATGTTCATGCACAAGGTTTGATGGTAGGCAGCCTCTCTGAAAGAACAGGAGGGTGGGGTTTAAAAAGGGACTAACAGACGCTGATTTCTCAAATGGCAAATAAACTTTGATTGTTACACTTATTTAGTGCAAGTTGGTGTAATCCCGCATTCATCCAGGAGTGTTCCATTGTAGAAAAAATCAGTTGTATCGTTAGAACTAAATGTTTCAATAATCTGAAGATCAAGTCTCAATTGAAACCAAAAACTCCCTTGATCAGGAAGTCCCGCCCGATGGGCAGGGCTTACACAGAGTAGGATATAAAACCTGACTTCCCAGACTTGATTTAAGAATGACTCTTAGATGAGAGTTGAGAGTCCAGATGATACAACTTAATTTTTTCTATAATTATTTAGGGCAAGTTTTACCATTCTTTATCAAAGTGAGATTGTATTTTTGGGATAATGAATAAGCATTTGAATAGAAACAATAATCTATGTTTAATGTGGTTAATAGTTTTCGCACTTCTTAATTTTGGACAATCCAAGTTGCTTTAAATAGCTTTATTCGTTCAATTTGCAAGCTACAACTGCAGCCATGGCTGCCCTGGGGAAGACAGAGCATGTGTCTGTCAGTCTGCATCCTCTGCGACCACTAAACAATTTCTCTTAAACACTTTCATACTCGAGGCCAGGTCACTGAAGTGTCTGGCCCAAGGACACAACAACTGTATAAACTAGTTGGAGCTGTATCCTCATATCCTGTGTGGTCTTGGTTATGTATGTGTGTTCTACTCCTGGATTAGTAAATTAATCCCAAATGTTTTATGGTGAGTGAGTCAGTGTGAACGCGGCATAAATGTCCAATGTCCCACATCAACCCAAAAGATGCATCACAGGTAAAACCCTCCAGAGAGGTCCTGACCAAGTCTAGACCAAGATCTGGAGATGGGTCCTCTGCACTGCACTGTGAAGCACTGTGAAGCAACTGCTTTATTTGTTTCATTTAAAACAAATGAATAATAGAAACAAGTCCTACCTTTTGATTGTGTCATTTCACCAAAGCAAACAACAGATTTTCATTTACATGTTTATTTATTATGGAAAATTGGCTATGGGATAGTTTTGATATATATACAGTATATTAGGGGGGGGGAAATACAGTCCAAAATATAATCTTACCCTCGACGAGCCCCAAGTTTAAATATTTCATGCTCGCTGGGGGAATCCGAGGGCACATTTGACTGGTAACGCCTTATGAACCTTATGCATTATAAATAAGCCTCAGTAGTTCTTTGTAAACAACTTTTCTCACCTGGAAAAAGGGAAATAAAAACCATATAGAGGTACTTTGACACACAAGACACATACTATGCGCCATTCCCTGATTTTTCTGTTACCATACCTGCGCGCTTTACCCCAAAACTCTACCACAGCCAAGAAAATCGCAAACTAGGTGCAGTCATGAATTAAAAAATGATATTGTCTTCTGGTTGTTCAAATTGTGAAGCAGTTCTAGTTTCAAGAAAGAAAAAATTTAGTGCAATATTCGGGAAATGATCTTAAAGGAGTTTATAGACAAGCTGAATGATCATCAGTGTGAATGGGCCTTGAAGCGATTCTAACCTAAAACTAAACTAACAACACCATAAGCTGGAGGAGAAACACTATTTTTTATCCTGGGCTGCACAGGTAGATGAGAATAAAACAGACAAGATTGGATGAGATGACAATGTCTTAACTGACTACAAAATAGTACAAAAGAATGAAGGTAGTTTTGCTTGCATAGATTCTCAGTCCCCGCTAAAGATCAAATTCTTATCAATGTGTCGTGAGCTAATACAATGGAGTTTTTGGGTTCAGTCTTTGGGTTAACTAATTTCTCTCTTCTTAAAGAAAATGTGAATCCATATTTAGACTGGTTCACTTTGGAGCAGATCAAGATGGTCCAAAAGTGTCTCCACTGTCTAAAGTGAACCGCACCAATTCATTCAAGCAATCTAAAGTGGTCTGGCTTGCTTTTGGCTCCTGGAACACTTGATGATCATGAACAAGAAAGAACGCAGACAGGTGAAAATGAAACCAGCAAAAAGCAGATAGAAACAGAAAAGCATTCCTCAACAAACGCGGATTAAATCTTGTGATAAACCACTGCAGCCACTGATGCAAACCTATAAAGTATGTTGAGCACATAAACTTAGCAAAACCAAGCTAGTGCAAGTTATCATCAGCTTTTTCCTGTTCATTGATGCAAGGCACTTGTGTCACAACCCAAAATATATATTTCCAGTGCATAATGCATCTAACATTATCCAAATCAAATAAATGCAGAAATAGCTAAAACAAAATTAATTAAAATGTGTTTTGTTTTTTATACATTTTAAGTTTTGATATTTACGCATGAGAAGCAATTATAATACCTTCTAATTCCCCAAACATTTCCTAAAAACAATCACATCCTTTTGTTTAAATTTTCAACGACCTTTTCAAAAATACTTGTCCACCAAATCCTGGCTTATCCTGACTTTTACAAAAACTGCAGCTTGTTAGTCCTACATTATATTTAAACTTCTATTATGCTAAAACTCTGCTAATAACTTGAGGCTTTTGTCAAACCGACTTTCAAACGATCTTAATTACAGCGTTAACAGCTTGTTTGGCTTGGATTCCCCTGAGTCGCTTCACAATCGCTGCACCACGCTCACCAGGGAGGCTGAAGAAAAATGCGATTACCCCAAAAAAGCTCCAGGGAGTACCTCGAAATTCCTCACCCAATATGTCTGTTCGTTTGGGTAGACAGCTTGGGTAAATGTAACGGTGGAGAAATGTACTGCAAGTGTGGTTTTAATGGATGTTCCCGCTGCATATAAATGGTGTTATCACAGATTTGTCTAATTGTGCAAGCTGTGATCTGTAGAGACATGGCGGAGAAGACTTGGTTGGCTTCATCAGTGTCGTGGTAGTGGTGCTTTAGTAATTAGCATAAACCGATAGCATTTGAATAAACAATCAGAGCAAGCTAGGGAAGAATAGGGATATGTCTGCGCGGTTCAAATGTGGTTCTTTTTTTTAAAGAGCTGGTTTCCTAAATTGATGTTTGCTTGTTCCCATTCTAACATTGTTGCACACTTTTGTTGTGTCCTTGAGCATGGCACTCCACCCACCTTGCCTGTGGATATAATGTGAGTGAATGATTTGAGAAACTACCGTGTTATTAATCCAAGTCTTTACCATTATTATTCATTGTATAAACACATATGTCAATGTTACACTGTTGTTAATTTGTCATTCACAAAAGTACTTATAATCAACTTTTTACAGCACTTTTTTGAAATTGCCATATAGAAAAACCACAGCTGTGCACAGTGCAAATGAACATAGTCTGTATATTTAAAATTATTGGAATCAAAACAAAACAAAATGAGATAGTTTTGAATATAAGTATCCATATATAAAAATCAGCCAATATGAACTTATTTACCACCTCTCTGTGACAAATGGATAGCACGGGGCGGTTGAAAAGACGGCTTTAAAAATGTATGCGGCCCGTCGTCATGGCTTAACTCCCAGTCACCGAGCTCATGTCTCCTGCTTCAACCTCCAAAGGCGAGTTGTCACTTTGGACAAGACACATCACCTTTAAAACTGTCAGGGATGATGGGACAGCCAAACTCTCACCTAGAACTCACCTATCCATCCATTTTACACAGCTCTATTCATAGAGTCAGCAAAGTTGGGCTACCAATATTATAGCTGTCCTTTTAATGTCCTTTAATACAAAAGGATAGGTCTAAATAATTCTGAAAGTATAAGTTCACATGACATTATTCATTGTCACATACAATGTCCTGTAAAACGTGACTGTAAGGATTGTAATTTGCTAACAATTATTAGGTTATATTGGAAATATAAAAGAGTAGCTGAGGCCGTACGCTGCTGATGCTAATAGTGAACTAATGAACAATAACTTTCTCGATGTCCATAGAACGTGAGTGGCTTGCACCCTCACTTCACCACAAGAAGGTCCCATGTTCGACTCCTAGACCGGACTGGGTCTTTCTGTGTGGAGTTTGCATATTTCCCCTGTGTCTGAGTCCACTGAGTTCTGGTTTCCCTTCTATGCACCATAAGTAAAACTATAGGTCCTAACCAAGAATAAAGCTTCTACAGGAACAATAAAGTGTACCTGAACCTCATCTTAAACTTAAGGATACACTGCAGCTCCTTTTCCATAGGCGCACTGATTAAAACTACAAAAAAAGTTGTATAATCAGAAGTATTACACAGACATCACCAACACATTACTCCAGTCCTGGCATCACTGTACTGGCTGTCAATTATCCAGGGAATCCAATTTTAAATGCTCACGGTTTTTAAGTGTCTAAACGGTCTTTCTCCTTGTTATTTGCGGAAGTTATTGTCCCACCATGTTCCTTTCAGTACCATGCGGTTCTCCTCTGAGCTTCTCCTGGATGTTCCCAGGTCAAACTAAAAAACAGAAGGGACTGAGCTTTCTCTGTGTTGGGCCCCAGGCTCTGGAACAACCTGCCTCTGCATGTTAGATCTGCTGAGACACGAGAGCAATTTAAACCATTTGTTAAAAACGAGTCATTATTTTTATTAACTTTATATGTATTTTGTATTAATTGTATCTATGCATTATTGCATCATCTAAAATGACATCTAATGATTTAAATTGTAGCTATTAAGGAAAAATAAGTCATACGTTATGTTTGGATGTTTGGTTAGTTGCCTCTGGACCCAGAGCCAGGACCTGATGTTGAATGTTTCGTAGAACTTCATTAAACTTATCTACTTTCATGGTAAACCTCCCCGGAGCATCTACAGATTTGAGCCAAAATCTTGAATTGAATCTTTGTCAAGTCCAAGTACCTGAGAGGAGCACCCAACTGGTGAATTGACCTACATGTAGGTTTGTTGTCATGGTAGTCAATTGTAACTTAAAGCAACTTGAGGCCTAATTAGGCATGGCCTAGTCAACACAGGCGAAGAACAGTTTGAGAAGTTGTTAAGTTGTCAGTGTTGAATGAAGTGATTTATATGCTCAATAGCGTCGGAGGATGGAGGATGGCCCTGTGGCTGGCCTTTTAAATGAATAGGGGTGCTCCACTGAAGGTGCCCTTGTGAAGATTTGTGTGCCGGCGTCTTAACCTCAGCGGTATGAAGCAGGTTTGATGTCTCCCACATAAAACCCTGATTAACTTCAAAGATCTAAGGCAGTGGGATGTGGGTGCAGACGCATTTACAATAGGCTGTACTTACTGGCACCTGTGGAGACCGGGCTGAGCTAAAACGAATATGGCACTTTGGCATAACAGGTGAGTTTCAACATGAAATACCTTTTTGAAGCAACACATTTTATATATCTGAGAATGGAACTGGCACAAAAGCAACTGAATGGACTATATTTTTGTATCTATGTATATTATGAATGCACAATACATTGCAAATGGCAATACTGGCTAATTTAGTAATCGATATCGACACAAATTAGATATATCGCTATAACACCAAAGTCCTTCATCTGACAAAAATAGACTGTATTTACAGTAAAAAAAAAAAAAAAAAAGCTAATTTTATTCATAATTTTCCTTATTAAAGCAGACATATTAAGCAATTTTAGGTACTTAATATTGAACATTCATTCAAGAATAATATTTTTTTCCAGAGACGTAAAGATCAGCCTTTAAAGTAGCACCTACACACACCAAAATTACGGTGTACTTAGTGAGATTTTGAAGGACGTGGATCTCTTTTGCTAAGCCAGATATTTTCAAGTTTAAAGAATTTGTAATTTTACGCCAAAGATCTCTAGTTTACACAAATACTAAAAAAACATATCCAAATCCTGTATACATTTACATTTAAATTACACAATGAAATTTTTTTTTTACGTTATTTATGTCTGTAAACTACAAAAGAAGTTCCAAACTGATAGCTCTAACTTTAACATTTCTTCCTTTCACTTGCAATGTCTGTCTCACTAAAAATTAGTACCGGTAATTACAAAAACTTACCACAGTAGCATATTGTCACTGGGATCAGATACTAATTAGATTTTATAATCATATTCTTTTCACAAATTTTTGGGAACTTTTTTGAGCTTCCAAATTTTCATGCACTCAGATCTGTTTTTATTCTGAAACCAGTCAATAGAATTGCAAAAACAGACAATAATGTAGTGTATTTTTACCAACCACACTCACTTTATCATTTGACTTCAACAATTCAAAGTTACAACACACAACTACAGGTTGGTTTTCTCATACTCTAGCATTCTTGATTACATATTTTTACTTAAACTCTCTCAAAAACATATATAATAATGGCGCGCTTGATGAGAACCGCTCCCACCCACATTCCGAACACGAACAAAGCTAATCATTGCCATACAGAAAGAAAGAAAAAAAGTACCTCAAAATTATACACGTAACACATCTTCAAATGCGTCACATTACCAATCATTACGAGCTTTTCATTCCCTCTCGACAGATAATAGTTCTCACTTCAAAACAATTAGTCTGCCATGACACGAGCGCTTGATGAAAATGCCGGCGTTATTTCGAAATGAGCGAAAATGATAATAATGATTTATGCTTTAGACCCTTCAAACAAAAGACAATTGACCCCCTTCGCTTGATGCAGTCGTTGTCGCCACCCAAACCGGCGAGCTAGCCAGGCTGCCCACCCACGGCCGTGTAATTGAACTGTGCCGTAATCTGTCATTCAATGTCGGGCCGCTGCCGAGATTTCATTATAATAGAACGTAATGCGAGGAAAGCAATTATTCCGTTCCAGTAATGCACTACTTGAGCACATTGGTGACCTTTTACAACGCAATTGTTCATTTTCGGGGGAAAAAAGAATTTGCCACATTGAATACACATGCATGTCAACACAACGAGAACGGGATGTTAATTTAGTTTCTTTACAGGAGGAGGGAAGGAAGTAAACAGAGGTTTTTAAAGTTAAAATGAAAAACATGGATCATGTAAGTGGATGGGATATTCATGGGTTTAAGCTTCCTGTTATATGCAACATTTTGATGACTTTTTCCTATTCAAAATATATAATATTATATTTATAAGTGTGAAACGCTATGCAATGGTCCTAATTTCTCATCATCAGTATTAAATCAGAATCAGAAACTTTTTCTGGCTAACCACCTGCTTGTCTCCATGGAGATGTTATTAATTCGCCTGGAATATCCCACAGTGTGACACTAAACCATGCATCTAGCGTTTAAGTGTATAGGACAAGTTAGACTGCACATTTCACTAAAACGTAGTAAACATAATGCAATTTTAAGATTTTACTAAAAACATTGCCTATTTCAGTTTGGCAATTTCTGTGACGTTTATAATGTTATCTCCTCGTTGAACATGGACAGCAGATTTGACATAAAGGTAATGCCACCACTAAATTTGTCTTCACCTGCCAGTATACTGATATAAAACTATGATACATTTGCCACAGGTTCTATCCCACCATTCTTAACTAGAAAAACATGAAAACCTGGCATATGTTTTTTATTGCTATGACCTTACCCTACCTTGAAAAATCATAGCAATACCTTTAATATCATACTGTGGAACATTCCAGGCCAAACCGATAACATCTCTTTGGAGACAATGGGAATAGGGGGGTTCTCCACTACAAAGCACAGATTTTTTTACTGAAGCGCTAAAATCTATAGGACTTACAACAAAGGGGCGAACACCTTGAAGAGACGGTGAAAATAGCCCCATTAATTCCGACGGATCCCAGCAGAGAGCAGAAAGTTACTCACACTTTGAATTTGTCTATCGCAGCTCTCCAGGTGCGCGTGCTTGCCTCCTCTTTTGATAAATTCTGCCGTAAACCTTAATAAGGACGTTAAAAACACTGCCATGGATGAGACAAAAAATCCATCACGTTATCGCAAAACACTTGACGTAAAATTTTAGAAACCATGGAAATGAAAGCACAGATATGGGTTCAGGTGAAGTAGTCAGACATACATTGGCCTTCCATGCAAAACAAATCCGTAATGATTTATGACAAATTAAACTTTAATAGCATGAATTTAATAAAGCATGAACAAAGTCTTAATTCATGCCTAGACAAGCAAGCCTTAGCATTAGCGCTTTTACATAGTTTCACTTGATTCTGCTTTTGTGAAGGCCCCCAAATTCTCAACTTGGGGCCCCTAGTTTTCTAAAATGTAGAGGGATCATATTCTGTAAATCATTTGTGTCCATGTACAAAATCTATTTCATGAGCAACAACAAGATCATACAGGTAAAAGTAATAAAGCCACTTTGGCATTATATATTTTTTAATTGACATGTTTGGAATAAAGTATTTTTTTTTACTTTAAGTTTAGCCCCAATAAATTTAAATATCACTGAGTTAAATGCATATTGACAGCTCAATGTAAACGTACATAAACTTAGTATTTTTAATAGAAACTATCCACTGTAGAGTAGGGAACACTCAATAAGAACTGCTCGAAAACTAGGTGTAAACCAGGAAAACCAAAGCAGCTCCACTAAACCAAGACTAAACCAAGTCCAAACCAGGCCTAAAGCTCCAAATATAAATGCTGACCACTGTGAACCAAGTCTAAACCAGGACTAAACGAGATCCAGAACTCCAACGAATGCTTCCACTGCGAACCAAGACGACCAAAGGCGCTGAACTACACCAGGACTAAACCAAGTCTAAACCAGGGGTAAACAAGATCTAAACAAGGTCTAAAGCTCCAATGATAGATACTGACCACTGTAAACCAAGAACACCAAAGGAGCCGCACTAAACCGGTATAAAACCAGGATGAAACCAAGACTAGACCAGGTCTGTGTCAGTTTGACACATTTTTGTCAAACTGATTCATATCCTTAGCCATTGTTTATTTGTAAAATCCCAAAACTATCTCTTGTTTATGTACCTGCTAGCGGCCATGACATTTTGGCTTTGTGTTTTGGTTTCACTGAAGAAAAAAGTCAACAAATCCCAGACATTCTATTGCAAAAAAAAATTGAACATTGTGACAATTCACTTTGAAGCATAGAATTTCCCAATAATGAAACCTGTAATTAGCAGATGTCATCACGCTATAATCCCTAAGTCTATTTCCTGGAGAAAGTCATTTTTAGATGTTTTAAAAAGACTATTTTCTGGAGGCTGGAGACCCACTAACACAATGTAAAGTTGATTCCTTTTTTGCCCCATCCTCGATAACAGAATTCAGGAGAAATTGGGGTCATGTTGCTGTGGGACACCAGATGTGGGTTAGTTGGTGATAAAGGAAACTCTGTAATATTCTGCCTCTCATGGGAAATTAGAACTAGACTGTACATAATATTTGGAAGAAAGAGTTGTAGTTTTGAAGAGTCAAACCATTTTTGGAGTCAATACAATCACATTACTATTTGATTTGAAATGTATGCCATCGCCACGATTTTCAATGAGGTTGAAATAAGAGACAAATGGCACAAAGCTTTAAACTTTAAAAGTGCACAATGTAACTTTTGCAATATAAACATCTATAACTGAATGAAGACTTCATGAGTAAGATAGACACCATCAGATGGGACATTTCATCGATCTAAACTTCTGAGTGTTTGTCTTAACGTGAGGAAACACAATGGACAGTTTTGTCCTGGTTAATGCTGTATGCGTGAGAGCGTTTTCTCCTCAGTGAAGCCCACCACATGCCCTTTAGATCCAATTCCAACAGAATTTTAAAAATAATTTTATGGCTCTTTTAGAGACAAGCTTTTAAACATGATAGATTGCTCTCTTGCCTTTAAAGCAGCAGTGGTGAGCCTCCTGCTGAAGAAGAGCAATTTAGATTTTAACAATTACAGACCAGTTTATAACCATTTAAACAAAATTATAGAAAAACAAGTTTTTAAACAAACACAACATTCTTCAGGAATGTCAGTCCGGTTTTAGAGTAAACCACAATACAAAGTCAAAGGTTTTTAAATTGTATTATATAAAATCGTATTTCAAAAAAGGTGAGTGTTTGTTCTACTGAATCAAAGCACTGATCTACCTTTGATAGTAGACCACACTATTCTTTTCAATGGTCAGACTCTCTGGTACTGTACTGTTCTGGTTTACTTCCTACCTCACAGACGGAAAAGTCATGGTAGGTTTTGATACCTACTACTCTTGGCGTCATCAAGAGACACAGAATCAACTTCCAAACTTATTGTGATGATACATAGCTTTACATCTCCACATCTCCCGATGACGCCAGGCCAATAAATGCTTGTAAAAAAAATGCATTTTAAGCATAAAATCCGAGATGACACAAACACCTCTCCAGGTTAACCAGGACAAAACTTAGGTTTTAGTCATCAGTTCCCAAAGAGTATTTCAGGCTTACAATTACTGCAAAATTCAGCAGCATATGTTGATTGCTTCATCTTTCATCCAGGCCCTGTGTCGGGAGACTGTGAGACTCTCTGCTCCTGGTGCAGACGACTCCTTTGATGGTGCCTCAACTGGTTTATCTGTGTTTAACCTGTGCATACATGTGCGTTTGTGTCTATGTGTGAGTGTGTGAGTGTGTGAGCGTGTGTGTCTTTGTGCGTCTGTGGATGGGATGTTTTGCTGTGTGGGTCAGGCAGTTTTGCGGAGATTCATGTGGACATGTGAAAATGTTTTTAATGCACTGTAAAGCCCTTTGTATTGTCTTGTTTTGTATGAAAAGTGAAATAAATAAAGTTGAATTGATTGATTGATTGATTTATTGATTAAGATACAGTTAATGACATATTGTGCAATATTGCCGGGGACCTGGGGCATTAGAGAACACACTGAAAAACAGCTATGCATGGAATTCATTACATTTAAATGAGCAAGCATAAAATAAGGTGTGAGAGTCAGAGGAATGTCAGAGGAATTAATATCCACACCATTAACATAACAGTATATGTGAGTCAACAAGGTACAAAATACAAATATAATTAACACGTACCACAGAGTCTCACCAAAGAGATTATGTTCCAGCACATACTATATGTCACCATATAAAGGACACATACTATGCCAAATGTACTTTTCTTTACATGTTTGTTCTTTTAACCATGTTATAACATTGTTCCCTCATCAAACATACCCGGAGTTGTGTTTAGCTTTAGTCACACTTGTTTCAATAATCCATAAGTTCGTCTTCTCTATGTCTCACAAAGAACTCTCTTTGAAATGTCCCAGTTTTATGATGTCAAAGGTAGAGATCCGGAGGTCTTCTGTGCTTTTCGGTCCATAAACCCTCACCAGACTTGTTCTCAGCATTTCTGCCTCAAATTACATTCATTACAGCTGTTTGCTAGCTTTTGTTTATTTAGATGGGGTGCTAACACCAATCCTGATGAGGGAACACCTCCTGACTGAGAGAAAGTAATGTCTGAGATTAAGTATTGTAAGACAAATGTAATGTAACTATAGCTCTAATAACTAGAATCATCACATACATCCTTAGAATAAAAGTGAATCTTCAAGACCTTGACCTACTTGAACTTGCTCAGGTTTTTACTGAGTATCTGGCATTATTACACGGGAGTGTCTGCAGTGCCGCGGCGCGCGGCCGAAAAAGCCATGTTATTTTTGTGCCGGCCATGCGCCGCGGCTCCTGAAACTGCGCCGCTATTTGACCGCGTTTTAGCGCAGTTTTAGACCGCGCCGCGCTAAGGTTAGGGTTAAGGTTAAGGTTAAGGTTAAGGTTAAGGTTAGGGTTAAGGTTAAGGTTAGGGTTAGGGTTAGGATTAGGGTTAAGGTTAGGGTTAAGGTTAAGATTAGGGTTAAGGTTAAGGTTAGGCTTAAGGTTAGGGTTAGGATTAGGGTTAAGGTTAGGGTTAAGGTTAAGATTAGGGTTAAGGTTAAGATTAGGGTTAAGGTTAGGGTTAGGGTTAGGATTAGGGTTAAGGTTAAGGTTAGGGTTAAGGTTAAGATTAGGGTTAAGGTTAGGGTTAAGGTTAGGGTTAGGGTTAGCCATGAGGCTATAACGGGCTATAAGGGAAATGCCGCTGTCCCTGAAACTGCGTGGCAATTTGACCGCGCCGCGGCTCTCCAGCCACGGCCTTATTACACAGCTATGGTGTAATTATGTGTGTTTCCTGTATTGTCTACACTTGTCTACAGAGAGACAACATTGTGAGGCGTTTTACCTGTGCTCTCTTGTAAAAAATAAAAAATCCACCATTTGATAGGAATGTATATGAATAGAGGGTATATGATCCCCAGCATAAATTAATTAATACATGAATAAACTGAAAGAGGGAAATTGTAAATGTCAAATTTTTGGCTCAAAACATTGGCATAAAATTATGTGTGAATTGCATAAACACAACTTTTATGCTGGTACAACTATTCCGTTTGAAAGGTAATTCCAAGCTGGGATAAAACACTCCTGAAAATACTGTAATATTCAGTGCCTATGTCCCCCACACCCTCTAGCTCCAGTCCACATATCCACACATATTTACCAAGTGTTTGAAAACCCAATGCAAACATCCCACTCCAAGATGGCCGACTTCTTTAGCCACTTCATCAGCCTCCCTCGCCTGCTTTGTACATCTGAACCATCCTGCTGCAGCACTATCTCTCCCTCTCTCTTTTTTAATTTTATTTCTATCATTCTTCTGCTCTTCCGTTTGATTTTTCAACACTTGTCATCCCGCAGCCCTAGCTTGTCCAAGGCGACCATTAAATATTCATGTTTTCTCATCAATTGCACCCCCAGTCCTTTTGGGAGGACGGGAAAACGGCTAGAGTTGACATTGAATTATTCAGAAGGCCAATCAGAGGGGCTATTTTTGGAGTTTTGGATGTGTCGGCCAATCATAATCGACTATTTGTACTGTACGCAATTTCCTTCCAGTTCAAAATGTCTATGGATTATGTAAGTTATACAGTACATGTTGACTTTCTACTGGTACTACTACAACTACTACTGCCACTATGGCTAATATTGCACCATTCGCTTTATTGCCGCTGCTGCTGCTGCTACTGCTACTGCTAATACTTTTACTGCTAGTGCAATAATGTAATACTATGATACTACCGTTTGTTCAACTATTACTATTACTATTACAATTGCAAATTACAAATACTTATTTTTTCTCAAAAAACTACTACTCCCACTACTCTGACTATGAGTGCACCTACCATGAAAACTAGATACATATGAACCATATTGTTTTAAAGGCTAAATATATAGCAATTGAAGAGAATCATTAACAAATCGAAACAATTGTCAATTCCCATCGCTAGATACAACCATTACAATACTACAACGACTACTACTACTACTTCTACTGCAATTACTACTTCTACAGTCACTACAGTCAGTACAGTATACCAAGTATACGTAAACTACTTCAGGTCTATTTTATTGAACAACCAGTACTACTTCTGTTACTACTAATACAACTACTACTACTAGGCAAGTTTATTTGTAGAGCACAATTCGTACACAAGGCAATTTAAAGGAAACCATACAACTTCAAGTACTTCTCTCATGACTACTGTGTGTAAGGCTACTACAGGTTTGAATAATATTGCAAGAATTGACACTACTGCAATGTCTACTATTGCTATTTGGCCTTACACCACCGTATGTGCAAATACTAAGGCTATCTGCACTGTCCATGGCTATAAAATAATCGGTTTGATCTGAGTTCAAGACGGGTGCAGACCACAAACGAACCAACAGAGACTTGTGCATTTGTGAGGCGCTCATTTAAAATGGACAGTTTACAGATGATTCCAGGCCAAAAAGCAGCTTGGAGAGGAGCAAACGTTTTTATCAGAGGAAGAGAAAGACAAATTTGCAGAATGTCCAGGGAAGTTGAATTAGCCGGGTGCAGAAGTAGAAAAGGCTTATTTTGGTTAAAGAAAAGTTAGGAGCTGTGTAACCATTACTCTGTACAGAAAATAATGAGTTTTAGGTTGCTATATGAGAACCATGTGGAAGCAGCTGTCTGGGACTATCAAACAGTTGCTATTATGGTTTAACATCAGCGTGAGGTGGGTCTTGGTGGGCAGAGCTACAGTTCTGTAAGTGTATCTGGCTAAATGGCTGAACTTCATTTTACAGGACACGCTTGTTCCCAGAGCGAATGTGCAGTGTCCACATAAGAAAAGTCTGAAATGCTCAGGAAGATTTGTTTAAAGGTGTACAATGTCAGTTTTCTGGTGGGAACGCCACGTGCTTGTTTCCATTGAGAAGTTTTTGCTTTGCAGGGAATATTCCACAGTATGGTATTAAAACTTTCTAACTACATGGACAAAAACAGGTGATGTCACCAAGTTACAGGTTAGATCTGTTGAGAGACAAGGGTCCCACAGAAGGAATGCTTGTTTATCAGTATGTATTTGTATGTGTAAAAAAGTCATCGCAATTTGTGGAACATTCCAGGCAAAGCAATAACATCTCCATGGAGACAAGTAGACAACTGTTATTTCATGTTGAACACAGGTGTAAAAAAAAATAATTTAAAAAGTAAGAATGTCATTTTTGTTTTAAAGGACAAATGAGCAAAAATGTATTTTTTAGAGCTTTTAACCCTGTTTGTTAATTAATTTGTTTGGGACAGTTCATGTTAACTGAACATACATGAAATAAATGCTATAAACACGTCAGATTGTAGCCACAAGTTTGTCTAACCTGCCGTGTCACCAGCCCTAGCCCGACTTTGTGTATTTGTACCGGTGTCTTGTTATACATTAACCTCTCGCTAACATTCCGAAAATGCCTGCCATTTTATTAACATTTTATTGTGCACAAATCAATGCGTATTCATTCCTCTGCTTTTTATGCGTGATTCAAATATATATTGTACCGCGGCGATGCGTGGCAACACAATGGTCTCCATTCCACACCATTAGCCCAGATTCGGCTAGTAAATGCTGCTTTATATGGGCCTTGGCGTCGTAAATTGTGCGGAATGGGAGATGCCGTCAGGCTATCACGTTCACTATAGCAGCAAATCATGTTCAAAGCTAATTATTTAAGCGCATCCCACACATCAACATGTGACCTTGTCGTCGTAGTGATGCACAGAGGCCATTTACAGGTCAGAGTGGCTTGATAGATAGGAGGTCTTGAAGAATTGCAACTGAAAGAGTGACCAAGTACTACTTTAAATTTTCAGCCAAAATAATACAAAAAATAATGCAATGGACAACTAATATGGTAATGCTCAATGGAAATGGTGACATATTTACTTAAATTATTGCTTCCTCATGGTTCATGATACGATTTGCACAACTATTTTTTGGGGACAAACCAGCATGCTTGCTAATATGTCAAGAATCGCACCAGCTGAGTTGAACTGAATATGTTCCTAGCCAGAGTTTAGTTTCATACATTTTTGACTGAAATAGAAGCCCGAATTTTCCATAAGTAATATTTATATATTAATTGCAGAATTATATCACCCATGGTTTTAACCTGGAGGCTTTTGGTGAATGAGTTTAAAATTTTGTTTGTATTAATTTTGATTGGGAAATATAATGGATCATGTAGAAACTGTATAAAAGCTTTCACAAAATAATGTGATTAATAATTTTATCGACAATTCACCATACATAATTTACCAGAGAAAAACATCTTAGCAAAAATGTCAAAAATCTGTAACCCTCTATATTAACTACCCTACCTAATTAGCCTTAATAAAGCATTAACAAAGCCTTAATTCAAAATGCTGTTTATAAAGAATCATTTAAGATTTGTTTAAGCTCATTTACTACTAGTTTCTAAGCCTAAATAATTCTACTATGTCATTATGAATTAAGTCACTATTCAGGGGGGCATGGTGGCACACTGGTTAGCGCTCTCGTCTCACAGCTCTTAGGTTCTAGGTTCAAGTGTAAAATCCTAACATTTGTCCAAATATGGGGCGGCCATTTTGTTTCGCCCATCTCTCCCTGTCCACCCTGACTGATGAAAACAATTAACATCTCTAATTACCGTCTTAAATCTCGCTCCAACACGGGTCAGCCATTGATTTGATAGACTTGAGTTACGGCTCGCACATCCCCGCAACACACTTTTACCCCATAAAGAAGGCTTTACAACGGGCCGATTGAGTCTGCCAGTGCCTATAAATCTCCAGGCTCGGGTAGAAAGGAGAGCATGGAACTGGCATCTGGCTAAAGTCCATAATGTCGCCAGTGTTAACGGTGTAATGGCGTGATCAGTCAATGAGATGAATAATACGGAATGAGCTTCGTAAATACCGCGCTTGTTGATGGATCTAGGTCGTAATTGGGCAACCAAGCTGATGAGGAAAGGTAGTAAAATTGGTGCAGTTGTAATGGATGGTGAAACAGAGTGAAAATATGGTAAATATATCATGTATATAGTTCTTAACAATATAAAGATAAACAGGTATATACTGTATCTATCTACTATATCTAAGTGACAAAATTATGGCTCCTTCTGAAATCTACAACCAATCACGCAAGCATTGCATACACCAGGACAGAACACTTTTACATTTGAAAATATATATCTATAGAAGAATATTTTGGAAGAATTAGTTTTGCTTCCCACGAGTGGGACGTTTGACTTTTTAAAAATTTACTTAATTTTGTCCGCCAACTTACAAAAAGGAACTATCAAGCTGCTTGATATGCTGTACAATAAAAAAAATAGAGAGAGAGGGAGAGAAAGAGAGAGAGAGAGAGGGGGAGAGGGAGGGAGAGGGAGAGAGAGGGAGGGAGAAGGAGAGAGGGAGGAATGGAAAATATAATAATAATAATAAAACATTTGTGACTCACTCACAATACAAGAACATATAGTGTCTGCGTGACGTCATCACGCGCAGACACTATATGTTCTTGTATTGAAGAGAGGGAGAGAGTGGTAGACTTTATTCTTTAGGCTTTATTCTTAAGAATTTTGGGACGGAGCCAGTCGAGCGAGAGAGAGAGAGAGAGAGAGAGAGGGGGGGGGGGGGGGGGGGGAGAGGGAGGGAGAGACGCAGACACTCCAGCAATGGCTTCAGCAATTGCAGATTTTCTAGTTCTATTTGCTATTTGCCAATTGCGATCATTCAAACTGCGATTTGGATTCGACTGAGATTAACCTTGCAGCCCTAGCTTACACACAATGGCAAGGTAGGGAAAGTGACTTGCCAAAGGATACAACAGCTGTATGGCTAAAGCAGGACTGGAAACCCAACATTTCGGTTAGAAGAGGAGCCAGCATCACCCAATCCATATGGTATCTAATGCTGATCGGTTTTGAATCGAATCGCCAGGACAAGTTCCTATGTTTGTGAATTTTGTTCATTGACAATGGCAATAAACCTGATTCTGATTCTGATTCTGATCATGGATTGAGTCAACTTGTATCTGTCAACAATTTATTTTTCACTTTTTGTAAGCATTATTAGAAGAGAATCACAATTTTCCTGTGTTTAGGACAAAGTAACCAACTCGATCCTGGTCAGGAGGATCTAGCAAGAAGATTAAATTAAGGCAAAAGGCTAGCTTGTTGCCCAGCGACAGGGGGGAAATATTGGACGCTTCCATCGGCCCCAAAAATGAAATAATTTCACAAATGGACACAGAAATATCTTATTTTAGGAGAGCAAGTAAACACTCTCTCTTTTTTCTCACACTTATTGTGCTTTATCTCCTATATTTTGTAAATATAGTTAGTATATTTTTTCTATTTTACTGTACGATAGGGACACGCGCTGGAATCGTTTTTAATTCAACTGTTTTTGACTTTTTTCGGCTTTTTCCGGCCCCGCCCCCCGGCCGGCGCCGTACCGCGTTTACACAAAGGAGGAACTCATGAAACTGCGGAGAACAGTCGTCTTACCCGGAGATCGTCACGTTATCCCGGTGGACATCCTAAGGAAAACGCAACGAGGCAGACGGGCTGGACGTAAACTCCGAGAGAAGAGAGGAGGAAACAGTCGGTTCCCGCCGTAGTCATGGGTAACGTGAGGTCCCTTCAAAATAAAATGACGGAAATAGCGAGCCTCATGCGGTCCCAGAGGATTTATAGGGACAGCAGCGTCTTGATTTTCACAGAGACCTGGTTAACAGCAGAAATGCCAGACTCTATTGTAGGTTTGGACAATTTTCATCTGCTGCGGGCGGACAGAACGAGAGAATACGGGAAGAAAAGAGGTGGAGGTCTGGCGGTGTATGTGAACACGAGCTGGTCCAAACTCGAACACTGCACAGTGAAGGAGCAGCTATGTAACAGGGATATTGAACTATTGGCTATTGGCATGAGGCCATATTATCTTCCCCGGGAGTTCTCACATGTGATTTTGATCGCAGTCTATGTGGCCCCGTCTGCCAATGCTGAAAATGCTTGTGAAGCACTGCTCTCCTGCACTTGTAGGCTGCAAACACAGCACCCACAGGCTCTCTTCCTCGTCTCTGGTGACTTTAACCACGCTTCTCCCTCTTCTGTTCTACCAACATACACCCAGTATGTTACCTGCCCCACCAGGAACAATAGAACATTGGACTTGTTTTTGGCCAACACCAAGGAGGCTTATTCCTCTTCCCCCCTCCCTCCCCTGGGCAGCTCGGACCACAACCTTGTACATCTGAGGCCTGTGCATGAACCCATTGTGCGCAGGCCGCCTGTGGTGTCCCGTGAGGTGAGGATGTGGTCTGCTGAGAGCGAGGAGGCTCTGAGGGACTGCTTCAGCACCACTGTCTGGACTGAGCTTTATGACCCACATGGGGAGGACATCAACACCATCACAGAGTGCATCACGGACTACATCAACTTCTGTTTTGAGAACATTGTTCCCTCCCGGAAGGTGCATTGTTTTCCAAACAACAAGCCATGGATTAACCGTGAACTGAAGGCTCTGCTGAAGGAGAAGAAGAGAGCCTTCAGGTCAGGGAACAAGGAGGAGCTGAGGACTGTGCAGAAGGAGCTGAGGAGGAAGATCAGGCAGGCTGAGGCCGGCTACAAGAGGAGGATGGAGGAGCAGCTGCAGCAAAAGAACATTCAGGGAGTGTGGAGGAGCCTGAAAACCATCTCGGGCTTCAAAATCCCCCCTGCCCAGACAGAGGGGGATCTACAGTGGGTGAATGATTTAAATGCTCACTTCTTGAGGTTTGATCGGTCACCCGCCCCTCCCCCTGCACAGCTGCATGCTCCCTCTTCCACAGCTGGACAATGCCCTGCATCTGTTCCTCTTCGCTTATCTGCCCCGGACCATCAGCTCCCCACTTCGCCTGGACTCACCCATCCCCCCAGCACACAGTCCCCCTGCCAACCACTGACTGTCACAGCAGCACAGGTGAGGAGTGAGCTGAAGAGGATTAAAGTGAGGAAGGCAGCAGGACCTGATGGCATCAGCCCCAGGCTCCTTAAGTCCTGCGCAGATGAGCTGTGTGGAGTTGTGGAGCATGTCTTCAACATGAGCCTGAAGCTGAGGGTGGTACCACAGGTCTGGAAGACCTCCTGTCTGGTACCTGTGCCTAAGACACCGCGCCCCAAAGACCTCAACAGCTTCAGGCCAGTGGCTCTCACGTCCCACCTGATGAAGACACTGGAGCGGCTAGTCCTGGACCACCTCCGCTCCACCGTGAGCTCAGCCTTGGACCCGCTGCAGTTTGCATATCGGCCTGGCATCGGAGTGGAGGACGCCGTCATCTCCCTGCTGCACCGCTCTCTCTCTCACCTGGAAAAGCCTGGCAGCTCTGTGAGGATTCTGTTCTTCGATCTTTCCAGCGCCTTCGACACCATCCAGCCGCTGCTCCTGAGGGACAAGCTGGAGACGGCTGGTGTGGAGTATGACCTGGCAGAGTGGATCCTGGACTACCTCACAGACCGACCCCAGTTTGTGAGAGCCCGGAACTGTGTGTCTGACACTTGGACCTGCAGTGTGGGGGCGCCCCAGGGCACTGTCCTCGCGCCCTTTCTCTTCACCCTTTACACTGCAGACTTCAGACATGACACGGACAGCTGTGTCCTGCAGAAGTTCTCTGATGACTCTGCCATCATCGGACTCATCACGGACGACGATGACGCGGAGTACAGAGGACTGGCGCAGGACTTTGTGGACTGGTGTCAGCGGAACCACCTCCTCATCAACGCGGGGAAGACCAAGGAGATGGTGGTGGATTTCCGCAGACGCCACCCCACTGCCCCCTCACCAGTGAACATCCAGGGACGGGACATTGAGAGAGTGGACTCATACAAGTACCCGGGTGTTCATCTGAGCCACAAACTTGACTGGACTCATAACACAGACGCACTGTACAGGAAGAGCCAGAGTCGGCTCTACCTCCTGAGGAGACTCAGGTCTTTTGGAGTGACAGGGCCACTACGTGCGCACTTTCGCAGCCGTGCTTCGCACGGCCATACGAGATTAATAGGCCTCTCGCCAGCTTGTGGCGCTCGGGCCTAATAAAGTAAAAATAGCTAGCACAAGACTAGGTAATACTATTAGCAGGTAAGTAAACAGAATAAAAACAAAATAGAACATAGAATATAAACTCTATATATCTAATATGGACTAACTCTGATATTACTGAGCTTTCTTCAAAGGTACAGTGGCTGAGGAAAAGTTTTGAATACACTCTTAGCATTCAATTGGAAGTTTCATCTGCATCTAAGGTATTTTAAACTATCTCAACACTCTCACAGTCACAGTACCAAGGTGGGTCTTGCACAAGGACGCCAAGACTGTTCCTTTTCATTAAGAACGGCGAAAACTAAATATTGATTTTGTTTCACATAGGTACAGCTGAGTAGTATTGATTACTAAAATTAACAAAGTCAATTCTTTAGTAAAGGGGATGAGCGAAAACCAAAATGCAGCCTTGGTTTCACTCCTTTTTCTGTTGCATCCACTGGCAGGAGGTGTAGCAGTGACAAGAGAAATGTTAAGAGTAGGGGATTTGAAAATAACAATAGTGATGGCTGACAGGCAGATAGCGAGTGACAAAGCCTCCCTCAGAAACAGCGAGAGGGGGAAAACAAGGAGCTGTGTCCTCTGTGAGAACTGTGGACATGTGGATAAAAAAATTCAGTCAGTTTCCAGGTGGATCATGTTTTATTGGTGATTCTTAAGTTGTAAAGAGTTTTAATTCCAAATGCGTGGGAAATCATGTTCAGGAAAGGGTGCAAGGAGTAAAAAATATTTGTGATGGATTTGGTTTAGGATCGGTGAAACATTATTTTGGTGTCTATAAAAATTGATGATGCAAAATGACTTGCTAAGTCTTCTTGAGTGTTATTGGCATTCACCATCCCAGGGCCAATCAAAATGTGGCTTCTTACTTTAGTTGAATTAACATAAAGGCATGGATCACATCGGTAACCATTTTTTTTAAACCTAGAATTAGAAAATCCGTTTTTTGATGTCTGGGTACAACTCTAACATTGCACATTAGGGAACTTAGTGTGGTTATAAGCTCAATGTTTTAATACTAGATAGAAAAGCGACAGTTGTATGATTTAATTTACTCAACAATGTGTAATAGTAATACTAAAACCACATTTTTCTGGTCTCACTTTAGCCATTCTTTAGCATTCTTGGTTGATTGAATTAGAACCACTTAGACCAATAACTCTAACAACCTCACATCCTCTTCTGTCTTTATTATCTCATTTTATCAGCGGTGATCAGATGCAAAACACAGTGCCAGAATTAAGCTGTTTACCACCGCACTCTCCTGCCCTGTACACCGCCTGATAGCACGCCTATCTCCCCCCTCATCTGCAACGATACCCCCTTATAAAGAAGTGAACACACAGGCTTCCCCTGACCAATCGACCTGTGTCCTTACCAACACGAAGAAGTCAGCAAAAACACATCTCTCAATGCACAATTTCACAATACACACACACACACACTCACACACACACACACGCACACACACACACCAGCCGACAAAAGACAATGGCAATTTGGAGATAGCATCTAAGCTAGCAACCCCCGAAACGGAACGCAATCTCCCGAGGACGTGAGTGATGTCCGGCCATTTCATTCCTTTTCTCTCCCAAGTCGCCGCAACTTCAAGAAGAGGAAAGATCGTTGAGTAAGTTTATCGAACTAACGGACCGGTTGTGTTTCCTAAGGGGAGTGTTGAAGGTGTAAAAGGGGGAGAGAGAGGGGCGTATTGAGTGTGGAGGGGACATTAACATAAGGACTTGTTCAGGAAGAAGGCGGCTGGTTTTAAAAAAAAAAGGGGGATCGATTGAGGATGTCGGTGGCGAGCAGAGGTCATAGAGGAGTGGACCTATGGGATATTCAAGGTAATAATGTTAGGAGGGGGAGGGGGGAGAGCCAGGACAGAGCAGGAAGAGTCCTAAAGAATAATTAAAGAATAACATGCATTGCACTATTTGCAAATGCATGTTATTGTATGTATGTTCATCCACTTGCAAGGGCTCCTGCTTGTCTCCTTGTAGAGGCCATAGGTTGCATTCACGTTCTACAATTTGAAGATGTCGTAATCTCCACTGGTGAGCAAGGGCCTGTGTAACTCTATGGGAGTCAAGTTGTGTTTTTCTTCAATAAGACGGAGGACGCAGATGATGCAAATTATGTTGGTAGTAAAAGATATAAACAAAATTTTTAAAAAACACAAATGTAATTCCTTGAAATTTGCCTTGTTTGAAATAATCCATACCACAAATGTTTCTCCACAGACTTCTTCTTTACTTTTGATGTCACAAATCTGGGAAATTTGAAACTGTGTTTTTTATGAGGCTCAGAGAAAGAGAAACAAGCTCGTAAACAGAATGTGAATGAAGCTAAATACAACTCCAGCTTTGTTTTTGAAGAGAGAACAATATTATAACATGGTTAAAAGCTCAAAAAAGGCAATTTTACATAATAGAGGCATGGTAGAGGCATTGTTTATTAAATCAAAATTGGTATATTTATGTATTGTATATTTTCAATAACATCTTCAAACTCCCAGCATTGACCCATTCCGCAAATAATCCAGCCATCACAAAACAACTTTCAATTTCCACACCGTTTGTACATGTAATCAGTTTTGGACCCAACATAGTAGACTTTATCACCCATTGTAGCCTGCCTGTTATCTTTCCTGCTGTGAAATTCCTTTTTAATATATTGTTTGTAGAAGGTCCGTTTTCTGTTGGCTTGGCGCTTTCTTCTCACCGCTACAGGCTTTTATGGAACTGTTTGGAACGCCCGGGGTTGTTTACTTGGCACTTTTTTAATATATCAAAGCTCTTCCATTTTCCTCATCCAAAGCATTCTTGTAAGATTTCCAAAAACGTACACCCACAACGATTACAAAAAATGTGGAATCAGATGGCTTTCCACTGTGCTGTTGACAGTTAATAATGTGATGAAATGGAATTACTTGGAAAGTCATTGGGAGATTTGTGCTTGTTTGAATGTTTTATTTTCCAAGCGTTTAATAGTTTAACAGAGGAGTTTTATGCCCTTTGATGCACGGCCATATATCTCATGTACAAGTCAGCGTGGAGCATCTGGAGAAGGCAAATTGATATTTTCTCAAATTACTGTGCATAAATTACAGCCACATATTTATAACACGTGACAGTTGGTTAATGACACTAATCTTTGACTCGTGTAATACATCTTTTGGGTTTGACACTTGAAATTATACATTTTGCTTAATTATAGCTGGTTTTATGCAACACATACAGGGATTATTGCCAAATTGGGAATACAAGCACAGTACAATACAACAATACAATTTAAAGGCTACTGCTATCTACTAGAGACAAATCACTCTCCTTTTCAACCCCACTGTCACCCATGGGCCGTACCAATCAATTCGGAATACTATAGGCTAGAGAGATCGTGGATTCTGTTGACATAGCGTAACTAAAATTCTTCTCAATGGCGACCCCCTTTGTCCTTTAGAAAGACTTACCTACTTAAATGGAAAACATAATCTCTTAAAAATGTAGGTGTAGCCCTCCATAAAAAAAACTGTCAAAAAATCTTAAAGAAAAACTATAATTCTTTTCTCCACTATAAAGAAACATCTCAAAAAATGGACTCCGACCCTTTACCTAAGTCAAAGGACTGAAGCTATAAAAAATGTCCATCCCCAACCAGCTGTTTGTTGAATGGAATAAAACAATCTCACGATGTGTATGGCAGGGCAAAAAAAATTGTATCTGGTTCAAAACCCTACAACTATCAAAAAAAGAGGAGGTTGAGGCTTGCCATGCCTGAAAAACTACTTTATTACAGCTCAAATCAGAGCATTGCTGTACTGGTGTAACCTAAAATATGGAGCTCAATAGAACAATATTGAGAGTAATGTTATGCTGGGTGTCCCTGTACAGGCTTTACTGACAGATGACAAACAGGTGAGTAATTTGGTGGAAATTAAGAATCCCTGGGTAAAATCTGTGCTTACAACATGGAAGGAGCTGATCAAAACAGACAAACTAAACAAAGATGATAAAATATTAAACTGGTTGGCTTATGACCAAGGTTTTGTACCAGATAGAACTGACCTGAGATTCAGGGTCTGGATTATAAAAGGTATACATGTTTTTCACCAGATTGTAAAAGATAATCACATGAAATTCTTTGATATGTTGAAAGAATCCTTTGATTTGGAGAAACAGCACTTTTATAGGTATTTACAAATGAGGAGTTATTATAACCAAGAAATTAAACAAAACCACTTGACTGAATATTCTATCAGATCTTTCAAGGGGAATAAAATCAAAATGGTACCAATGCATTGCTAATCTGGACAGCTACTTCACTAAATATATTAAAAACAAATTGGAAAGAGAAGGTAATCTTGTTCTGATGGGCAAAGAGTGGGAAAGTTATGTACATTCCAGTGGAGGACTACAAAGTTTCATGTTTGGAGGGCATTTTGCTGGAAAATTTTAATTTTCTTTGTAACACCATATCAAAGTGCCCATTATTCACAAGGAAACTGTGGTAGCCAGGAATCAAAGAACATGTTCTGGGATCGTCCTGTCGCTCAAAAAATATTGCACTGAAATTAACAATGCACTGCAGACTGTTTTTGCACAATTTATAGATACTGTTGAAATGTACTCTTAGCGGCAGGAAAAAAGGCCAGAACAAAGAAATGGATGTCTGAAACCTCACTAATAAAAAAAAGAAGAAAAAAAAAAGACATTTGGACTTCGGATTTGGAAATCGGCCGACTTTGGACCAAATGGCATTATCATTTTAATTCAAATGTGACGTGATTATGTTTGTATTTAGGTTTAGTTGATGTCTATTTGGGTTATTATTTTTATTTACTCTCTGGTCCTTTTGTGTTTTCTTTATTTGTTTATAAATATATATATATATTATCAAAAAACAAAATAATGTAAAACTGAAAATGTACAGATTTGAAGGTTTACATTAACAATGGTATATTTGTGGTCCTACTACTGCGTATCTCTGCCCTGTTTGATAGTTTAGGCAAAATTATGTTGTTTGATGATGTTTGAGTTTTAATACACTACATGGATTTATAATCATGTAGTTTACTTCACAGTTGAAACTACAAAATAAATAATATGAATGACTTGTATGAATAAAGAATATGAAAAAGTCTAATGAGTCTAAAGTATTTAAGAGATATTTGTAATTAAAAAGTAATTTGCATGAGTTCTTGAGTAGAATTTTACACCACAACATGGCTTTTAAACGTATGTTCAAAACCCTGGAGCAGGTTAAAATCTCCAAACTGTCATTAATCATGAATAGGGCTAGACCTTAGTAATGACATCATCACTTAACATTCCCATATTATATCTCTTTGTTCCATACCATCTTGAAAAGTTGATTAAGATGAGTCATCAACATGAATTTTCCCATACTGAAATTCATCACCCAAATCCCCCCTTGTCCACCGCATGCCCATTGCAATTAATTTTTAAAAAATCTGTCAACATTTTGCCTCTACACTGATATTGTTACTTTGAAATGTTTGTGACAACACTACACAGATGCAGTCCACTTTGTCCAGACATCACCCACAAATAGAGCAGCTCTCCTCCAACATATGCTATCTCTACTTGTCATCAGAGAGCTAAAATGGCCGAAGCGGTGCCGGGACAGACAGCCTCGAGAGTGCCAGCTGGGTTGGGGGGAGATTTCATCACAACGAGAGGTACGTTTGTTTTGTTGAAGGGGAGCAGGTGGAGGAGAACACAATCCGATCCATTTCTGTTTTGAGATGGATAATACGATGGCCGTAGTACACTTAGGCTTGTCTCTATCAAGCGAGTCACAATGAATGTTTAGAGTGGTGGGCATTTGGAATTGTGATAGAGTTTTAAACCGTGTAATTATGTTGTTTCCTCATAAACCATACTTGAGTTGTTTTGTTTCTTTAAAGGAGAGAAACTTCAGGCAATTCTTTTTAGGTCAATTTCCTCTCTCAACATAAGCGCTTTCACGTGGGAACAACATTGTCCATTCTGAACCTAATGGTGTTTTATTATTTCATGAATCCACTTGCAAAGGCAGTTTTCCATAGAAATCTCTCCCACAGAGACGTAAAATTCAGGCCTTAAAGTAGCACACACACACACACACACACACACACACACACCAAACTTTACATTGTAGATCTGTAGTTGGCGGTCCTTCCACCTGCTTGTCTGCAAGGAGGTGTAGCGATTAACCTATGTATTTGATATTTTCCCTTACAATCGGACTTTCAGCAGAGACAGCATCGGAGAAAGCCAGATGGACACACAAGGCGTTGCTATCATGGGTTTTGGGCAAATCTAATCTCAAATCACGTTGTGTCCAAAGCATTAAAGTTAAAAGTATATTTGCAAAGCAGAGGAACGCCACACAGGGCAAAGCACAGATACTCTTCAAGTTTTAATCACTGTCTCCACAAGTAAATTGGATGATTTAAACTATAACGTTGTCCTCATACTTTGTCTTGGCTGTATTCATGCCAGAGGTCTCTCTGTTATGAATTTACTTTGTGACATAAAATATAAATCTCATTTTTGTATTTCCAAAATGTTTACAGTAGAATTATTATTATTATTTTTTATTCAAGACTTGCAAAGTCATAAAACCATCTTAATAAATTAGACCTTAGTTAATTTAATGTCTCTCTCCCTTGCACTAGCAGCTCACAATAGAGTTCACGTAAAAGTCGGTGAGCTGATTTACCTGTGTTGATCTAGCTTTGTTCCTGTGCTTCCGAAGTCTTATTCTACAGTGTGTCAAAGTCATCCGTTTCCTGCTAGAGCGCCCCTAGAGCCCCGTTAGCCCAAAAAAATCTATAAATTAGCCGCACCGTTGTATAGGCCGCAGGGTTCAAAGTGTGTGAAAAAAGTACCAGCTTATAGCCCAAATGTTACTGGACTGCTGTTTTATATATTCAGGTCCAATATGGTTTCCATTGTGACATTGAATCAATACTGATGGCCTATTGTTTCAAAACTACAAAACACATTTTGAGTATAATGGACTGCTTCTTTATCATGTGTTGTTGCCTTCACTTCTCACACACTGTCGGTTTGATCTCCACATCCACTGCTATGATGACGGACAATATTGGGCCAGTCCAGAGCAACAATTTCATTTTAAAAACTGCCTCTTTTGATGAACATAAAATCATAAAATAATAATCCATTCTAGGTCACATCTGTTATGGAGGACCCAATCCCATGGATGTGTCGCACTTCTAAATAACACTGATATTATCAATGCTGTCACAGGAACATGTTGAAAAGACTGCTGAGGAGACTTCGCTGCTCTGTCTGTGAAAAAGAAGGATCTGTTCAAGTGAAGAGTCTCTGCTGCTATGACCTTAATAATGTGCAGCATTCAGTATGACCCACGTGTTTCTACTGACACTAAGAAAACAATGCAAAACACCTTTTTGAGTAAAAATGTCACTTATCACAGAAGGACTGAGCATGAAAGTTACATGTATTGAGACAGAAATTGTGTTATAGAGCTATTTTTGCTCAGCTTGTTTGTGCCATTAAACATACCCCAATGTTAGAAAAAGTGCTATTATTTTACTGGTCATGATTATAGCAGTTTCTTACTACACAATACATTTGAAACAGGTGTTGATGCACTGTCCATGTATAATCTACTTTTATTCCAGATTGTGCAGATATGTGTAAAACTTTTCATTACAAAATGGATACATGTCTTCATTTCATTATTGAAATAAAGTTTTGTTTGTGATCACATTTAATTCTACATTCTTCGTACTTAGTGGTTCATAGACATTGCACTGATACTAAATAGTGAAAAATATGCTGCTATTTCTATCCATTTGAGCAAAGTTTTCAAAAAAAAATCTTCATACGTTTGTGTGACTTCCTCATTATTATACAGTGCCCGAAATCACAGAGTGTGATTATGAAGATGGAAAAAATAATATATCATGTACAAAAGTCTGAATTGAAGACAGGGCAATGTTTGACTGATCCAGGCCCCATAGAAAGGCTGTCTTAGGTATAATGTATTGACTTTTCATTATGTGGCAGTAGGCCCTCATAACCCCTGACAGCCTATGGCCTGTGACCTGGGCCTTTAAAAGGAGGCTTCCTCACCTGCGCTGGCCCTTCTCGCCTCTGACGTCACCCGCCACCTGGGAGCAATGCAAGCGGCACGAGGACCGGAGCATTCGTTCTGATCGCCCCAAAAACACCCCAAAGTTTAGGCTTAAAGCCAGCGATCACACCAGCGTGTTAACCAGGTTGGTTTGCGCATCGTGCGCTCACCAAACCCTGCTTAAACCTTGTTGTATGACTCGTGCCGCACGCTCCCCAGGTTTAACGCCCCGTGCGTGACGTTACGTGCAGGCTTTGTGCGCCGGGATTCCTCCCAGCCACGGCGCGCATAGTGCACAGATTCGAGCACCGGATTGGTAACCCCGCGGGTCTCTCCTCCGACCCCAAACCCAGAACTTCCCTCCAAGTGCCCTTGGTGGGTTTGGGGACGTTCGCACCGGCTCCATTCTACATTGAGACTGTAACATATCAACGTTTGGAGTTTTTGAGTGTCGGCTCTGGCCCCCAGCTGGACTGTGGGACTGTACCGGGTCCCAGGCCTGCTGCTAAGGACCAGCGCCACCTCCTGGTAGGGTAATTGGGCTAAGTGCCTTAAGGGACAATCTGAGCTGCTGTTTTATTTTACTTTTGTTATTTCTGTGAATTGTTTAAATGTGTCTACTGTTTTAGAGGTGTGAATGTGTGAATGAGAGCAGTAGTAGTTTTATTATTAAAAATACAAATGTTTTATTTATTCTGTCTTTAGATTTAATAAATTGTGAACTGTTTTCCTATATCTGAGTCTCCTGGTCCAATCAAAGAATTTGCGCTTGCCTTACTTGTGTATGTGTCCCTGGCACCAATCCAGGGTGGTGTTGTTGGAAACTAATACAGTCAATAATTATTCATTTAACCCATAAATTGGAATTCATGTGGAAGACATCCACCTAAACGTCATATCCCTATCGTAGCCACGACAATTACAAGAATGCTTCATACGTTTTGTGTGACTTCTGTGGTCTGTTAAATTTTCTCAAGATCACGAGCCTGACCTTTTTTAAAACATAAAGGAAAAGATGATTAAGAAAACCTGGAGGTACACTTGATGGCTTGGCTTTCCTGAAAAACAACATTTTAATATGTTTAATATGGATGTGATTGAGATTTTCACACACAATTAACTATTAATTCAGCTTTAGATTTTAAATACATCAGCAAATAAATAGAGTATAAATTCACCCGGATAAACTCATAACACTGCACATTACATTCAAACCATCCATAGCAAAAAAAAAAAAAAAAAATAAGCTAAAGAAGGTTGATACTCCACAAAAAATGTAAATAATCAACGCGCAATTTGAAGAAAATGTTTGACTAAAAGCAAAATTGAGGCTATTCTTCAATGCAAGCTTATAAATTCTGAAACTCAGTGATTGCCAATGCTTGCACAATTACCTGCCATGTGATTTTAGCAAAAAGCCCTTTCAGAAATTGGTCAAAAAATGTTATTTCTCCTCACAAACCAAAGCGCAGCAGCGTCACCTGATTAGCAGCTATAGGTACCCTTCTACTGGACTGTAAGGGAAAAGCTCCAGGCATCTCAAAAACACCACTTGTTTCCTGGCAACTCAAATGCACGTTGAGTAGGCGGTGTAATGCATTAACGGGATGCCTGCTGTCCCAATCTATGTGTCTGACCAGCCAAGACCACACGCTTTGAAAATACTTTACAAAGATGCTTTGGTCTGGAATCATATCCAGACACTCCAATTTTCAAAGGGCGTGATTGACAGGTGGATTAACCAAACAGAGAAACGCATGGTCTATTTTGTCCAAACAAATGGGGATTACAAGGAGAAATGCCGCTGACTTCAGCAGAGTCAACACACTAAACTCTGTAAATCTGACGTAAATTAAGTTGTATGCTTAGTTCTTAGTGTTCCGAAAATATTTAAGAGAGGTTTTCTGCATTTGAGAGACACGTGACACAAATAAGCGGCGGCGGTTGGACCGGTTCATTCTTGAAGTTATTTTGACGCCCCCTTATGGTCCAATTCCAGACCCTTCTGCATTTGAGCATAATGTAGGAGGGACTGGCTGGTCAAGCAACCAATCGATACTTCTAATTCTAAAATGTAGAAGAAAAAAAAAGAAAACATTATTTTCATCTTAAATAAGCAATACAAATGGTCAAGACTGCACATAGTTGGGACATATAATTCAAAACATTTGACATGACAAAAAAAAGAATGAAAGCACAGATGCACCTGGACAAATAATATGCGCTGTTCTTTAAGTCTCCATAGAAGTAATTAGGAGAAAGCGGCCTTTGAAATTACAATGTCCCATATAGAGCTATGGATTCAAGTAAATAAGTACGTTTTAAGTTTTTTATGTGCATATTGGACACTGTTTCCAAATTAAAGTTTTTGAGCTGAGAGAGCAAAAGAAAAGTTTTTGCACATAGTGTCTCGACTTAAGGTTTGAAAATTAAGAGGAAAACAAGATACATACAAAATAAAAACACACAATATAATATATTTTTCCTTTTCTTTTCTTTTTTTTTTACAATTAGAGTGCTGGAAGGTCAGAGCAGCTGCTGCTGTGGCCCTTAGTTTATGAGAGCAGCTGTGTCTGGAGCTGTTTATGGTGTGTGTGTGGGGGGGTCTCAACACCCCTCCCCCCACATACACACACCATGTCCCTCCTCCTCTTCTATTGCCTATCAGAACGTCTGCAGCCGAGGGGGGCCAGAACAAATAACACCATCGCACCATCAATATCTGCCCAGTATTGATCCAGGCGCGCTGCACACCTTTGGGCTTTGGGGCGGGATAAACAAGAGGCGCTGGTCTGGCCTTTCTCTGAGTTTTATGTGCACCAAAACATAGAACCAATGTTTTTGAATGACAGGGATGGACAGACAAAAAGTAATAATAAAAATAACAAAAATAAAGCAAGGTTTAAAGGTTTCTTACAATATAAATTCATTCAGTGCTCATCGATGGTGTTTGCACGTATTTGCCGAATTTCTCCAAGTCCAATAAAGCCTTTGGGCGAGAAAGCATTATTTTGGATATTGATCATTCAAAGCTTGTAATCCCTCGGCTTTCATTCATTCAACATAGCAAGGACCTCAGCAAAGCAATTATAAATATAATATATAAGTTCCTGTAGCCCTTTTGTGCCCTTTAGCATGTTTTATGGCATTTTTTCTGTCTAATGGATGTTGCACAAACATTCCTCAGCATAATCATTTTTGAAGACACATTTTCATACTTCACTTTTAAAATACCCTTCAGAGCTATTAAAAGATAAGATAAGATATTCCTTTATTGTCCCACATGGGGAAATTTCATAGATGTAACGCAGGAAGATACAGAGGTAGATACAGAAGAACAGAACAGATCACTTATAGGAAGTTTGAAAAACACTTTCAGTAGAAGATCTCTTATAAACAAAAACTCCCATTGACAAAACCTCATTACCCAACAAGGGATGGAGGGGAAAAATAATAAAGATAAAAATAAAAAAAATACATAAATACCATTGCATGTGATCACGACAGTAATTGCACATGAATGAATATGTGTCACGACGGCATAAAAGGCCATAAAATCACTATAAATGCATAACCTTTTTTGTATTTACCTAAATTAACTACGTCTGCTTGACATATGTAGCATATACTTTGCCAATACTTACTCAATGATTCAAAAAGTCTAATAAGTTATATTTAACTATTGGGAGTGTCTGCAGTGCCGCGGCCGAAAAAGCCATGTTATTTTTGTGTTTGGGTTAAAGGTGGAATGGACGATTTTTTTCAGCAAATTTTTTAGCATATTTCCTCGTGGCGTGGATAAATCATTTGTCCTGCCACGTATCAATCATAAAACGCACCTATCGCTCACCTGCAGCTGCGTCAGGCTCGTCCCCACGTTTCCGCGTGCCTAAGCGCATGGATCTATCATAATATAGTTCCCTCAGTGTACGGGGCAAAATGAAGACGGAGAAAGACAGTTCAAGCTGACGTAGAAGTGGACAGAAATCTATGGGAGACGAGCGATGCGATGCGCTCCGTTGCGCTAATAAACAAACGCACGTGTGTGTTGTATCAGTCCACACGGGGGAGGGCGCATGCGCACTTCCACCTGCGTTCTCAAATCGCTGAAAAATCGTCTATACCGCCTTTAAGGTTAGGGTTAAGGTCAGGGTTAAGGTTAGGGTTAGGGTTAGTAAACTAAACCTGGTCCAAAATGAGACTAAACCTGGTCCAAAATGAGACTAAACATAAGGGAAATGCCGCGGTCCCTGAAACTGCGCGGCAATTTGACCGCGCCGCGGCTCTCCAGCCACAGCCTTGACTATTACATAATGTCCTATATATGTATCTACTTTTTCGGTTGAACAAAATACTATTATTTTTTATCATATGAGCAATTATTTCATTCAAAGTATAAGTCAAGGGTAAAGGTCATGTCTCCAAGGCAATATAGTCTTCATATTACTACACGGCTGGGGCAGATTTAAAGTAAATCTGCTGAAAATATTCACAACTGCATTTGAAAAGAAAATATTTGAAAGATTTGACATGAGTATTGTTTAGTTTGAAAGTGCATGAGGATGGCAGGCGGTTGTGGTGGCAGCTGACGTCTGTTGGCAGATGGTTTGCCCGTGTGCATCCCTGTTTTAAAAATACCTCGCCTTGACGAGCCTAGTGAAGCCGAGTCTCAGAGTAAAGAGAGTCACATGAATGCCCTCGCAAAACAAATGCTGAACCAATACCAGCTCAATGTTTCCATTCAAAATTCCTACCTAATTATCAACTCTACACGCAAATGAAAAAAAGTATCTATTTTATCTACATAAAGACTGTTTAGAATCTCTGTTTGAACACATGTTTTTGCCCCACCCGCAGGAGTTAGTGGTTCAGTCCATTATGTATATTAATCGGTGTATACGATACAACTATGTAGGCAAAAAAAACAAACATGACATTTACACAGTTGGCCTAGATGTTCAACATCATTTTCTATAACCATAGACACAAGAAGGTGATGACACCAGACCAAGTTACAGGTCGGATCTGTGGAGAGGAGGGTAAGAATGCAAATTTTCCAATGTATTTTATGTGTGTTTTTTTAACATACCAGTACTTGTCATCACTTATTGCGTATCATCAATGCCATACTTCACACCTCCAGCGTCCTCCTACAAGTTATTTTGGCGACCATTTTATTTTTACACTTGGTCTTTGCATTGCTGAGATAGTTCTCTGACTGCCCTCGCCAACAAATAATTGGGTTGGAAGTCAAATTCAAGTATGTTTTGACTATTTCTGAAAAATCTTACCAAGCTTCAACAATTTCGATTGGAATCATGCAACACATTGTGTGTGTTTTTTTGGTATTTTTAGGTATTTGTTAATTTTATCGGATGTTGTATTTGCATTTTATCAGGCAATCTTGTGTTCTTTCTTTGTTTTATTTATTTTTATTTTATTTATTTATTTTATTTGACAGAGTACTATGAAAAGGAAAGTTTTTCTCATTTGTTTTTTCCCTGTATAAAAAAAATATATAAAAATAAATATAAATAGCATTTGCAGTTTGAAGCACTGGCTATTCCGGCTGATCCTAACCCTTATGTACAGTACATTCACTTCCAACTTCTTTTCATCAAAGGCCGCCGCTCTCTGTGGACCTACAAGAAAAGGATGGTGTCTGTGGTTGAACAAGTGGAAATCATCTTTGCCCTAAGCTTTTCTTACGTTATTGAGTGGAACTGTGAAAATAGGTTTGACCACCCAATTGAAATGTTGAAGCAACAGGTGGAGATGAAAGCTGGTGGAGTTTGTGTATGTGTGTGAAACTTGAACTGAAGATTGATTTTACTGTTTGTTTTTAAAGCTTTGAATGGACTGGCTCCACAATATTGCTGACCTGAACCATACAGCCATCCCACGCTCTGGATCCGGGGGCTAGCTCCAGCTCATGATGCCTGAGACATGCTCTGGGCTCTACAATGGACAGTCTGGCCTTCAGACCTACGTTTACCAGTGTAAGTTGAATATTTAAGGTTATGGTTAAGGTACACTTTATTGTCCCCGTAGAGAAATGTGTCCATTTGATCCATCATTCAATGTCACTGGGCGATCTCCTCAAGGGCAGTGCTCCCGGGGACCCATCTCCAGATCTTTGTGCTAGGCTTGGTCAAGATTACCTTTGCTGGAGGATTTTACTAAGAAAATGTTTGGACTCAATAGCAATGTCCAAAGCAAAAATGAAAATATTTGATCTTGTTAGAAGTTGCAAAATTATTCCAAAGTTATTTTCAGGGTAACATGTTGTTGGCTTCTTAATTCTTGGGTGATTATTGCAAACTGATGTGCTGATTGTTTGTGGAGTTATTTTAACCCCTTATCAAGAGGAAATACTTTTCCCAAAAGTCCAAACACATGTTTGGAGCATTGTGAAGCTGAGACTCTGAAGGTTTGGCCTCAGATGTATGATTTACTATGAGGAAAATAAGGTTTCCCGGCTAGATTATCTTTGGTAAATATAAGGAGAAGTGAAGCTGCAGTTGGAGGAATGGACTGACAGACTATACATTGGCATTTGTTGGGTCTTGACCATTCCTCTTTCAAAGCTGGAGCCAGTTTTCCCAAAGAAATTGATATAGGGAGTTGTAACAAGGCATCTATTGGCATTCTATCTTTGAAATCAATAGAATGCAGTATTTTGACTATAAAACTAGCCATGAACAATACAGTTTGATAACATGTATTAATTTACATTAAAACAATGATGGCTCTATACCAAGTGATAGCCCAAGATGGTCCAAGTGTCATTTTTTGACAGGAGCGCAAACTTTTACATCCATCCTCTTGTTATCCCGACAGAAACACCAAAGCTGCAGTCTACAAACTGCCTTCTCCGACTCCACTGCCGCTTCATGAAATAACTATATCACTGTAGAGATGTATCTTCTGACAGTTGAATAGCGCGTTTTCTGAACTAGGCGAGAGATGCCCCAGACACATACACTCCCCGTACAATGTCCTCCCTCGCCACTATCACGCCTGTCACCGCCGCACACAAAGCCACTCGCGCCAGCCTTCAGCCCCAATGCGGTGCACTTTAAGTCGGCTGTCAGGGAGGCAGAGGGAGGTTGTGGTGGATGTTAGCTTACGTGACATACTAGATTACTTTTTCTAGTCAGGGCTATAGAGCGGCGAACGCAAGGGAGTGGGAAGAGACAATGACATACAAACAATGGGTTTTCAGAAGGAATGATAGACTTTGGATTTAAAAAATAAATAAATATATATTTCATTTGACAAAACAATACAAAAGAAATAGGGGAAGTGATAATGAGATCTTCTGCAGTTTAGTAGATACACAGACTTTGTTGATCCCAAAGGAAATTCAAGTTGATGGCAGTTTAAGAGGGGGATTTGTGAGGTAGGGTCAGCAGTTTGAGGGGAGTAATAACTCTCAGGACAATGTTTTGGTTCAAAGTCATATTTTAGTTCAAAGTCACATCATTAGAATATGAGAACATTTCATGGATTTGCAGAACATTGGTCACTAATAGAAAATAAATACATTAGCTAACTCTTTCACACCATTCCAAGTTTAAAATTTGACATAATCATTCAAAATGTATTGGATTTGGAGATTAGCGGATATGGCCCATGCCAATACAAATGTATTTTAATCTAAAGCAGCCGATGGTGTATAAGGTCTTCCATTAGATTAAGAGGCCGATATTTATAGGGCGGATTTTTACAATTTCCCCCAAATCATACCAAATGATATGGTAGACAATAACTATAAACTCACTTATCTCATTACAGGGCACTGATAACAAAGACAGCTGTGATTTTAAAAATCCTGACTCATTGACTCATCAAGACCTATAAGAAAGCAGGAGTCACATTTAGTGCTCTCTTTTTATGTTCTGAAGTTAAAGCTCCACTTAAGACTTCAAACAAAGCACCAGGTGTTTCCTTTGGTCAGGTTTTTAATCTCAAACTAAATATCGGCTCATACTGGAGCTTTAAGGCCGACGATTGTTGAGTAGCAAAATAGTGGAAAAATCACTGGTCTACCGATATATCGTTTTATCTCTAATTAGATTGGATAAATGTGATGGTAAAAAAGTCCAGAAATCCCATCCATTCATAGACATTTCAGATTATTCACATCCTCACAAAATGTTACCTTTTTTATTTTTATGTGGACATTAATGACATTTTAAATAGCTATAACATATATTTTTGGTTACTGTGGTTACTTTAAATCAAATGTTGTGCATAACAAAGTCCATAGTGCATTATAAAAGATGTATCCCATTCTGTAATGTTTTCTACAATCAGTTTGTGATGTTTTCACAAACATGTTTTCAAATAAAAAAATATATCTAATAATTTATTTAATAATAATTATTGGACTATTAAACAGTTTTTAAAACTATTTTTAAAACTAAAATATATTTCTTATAGTTCAGATTCATAAAATCATGCACAAAATATGAGTAATTCTTGACATTTCTTGAGCACGTCTGGCACATCATCAATGTTAAACTTCACACCTTCAGCTTCCGTCTCCCTGTGCTTTTGGAGGCCGTGTGATTTGTATATGTATGTTCTGTCAAATGTGCGAGTAGGAGGAAGTGTGCCCTCCTACTCCTGCTTCTACTCCTACTCTTCCTCCTACTTCTCATCGTGTTCTTCCTCCTGCTCTTCCTGTTGCTTATCCTCCTGCTTCTTGTTCTCCTCTTGCTCTTCCTTCTTCTTCTCTTCCTGCTTTTCCTCCTGCTTCTTGTTCTGCTTCTCCTCCTGCTCTTCCTCTTGCTTTTTCTCCTGCTTCTCCCTCTTGTTCTGCTTCTCCTCCTGCTTTTCCTCCTGCTTCTCCTCCTGCTTTTCCTCCTGCTTCTCCACCTGCTCTTCCTCCTGCTCCTCCTCTTGCTTCTCCCCCTGCTTCTTGTTCTGCTTCTCGTCCTACTCTTTCTCCTGCTTCTTGTTCTGCTTCTCCTCCTACTCTCCCTCCTGCTCTTCCTCCTGCTTCTCCTCCTGTTTCTTGTTTTGCTTTTCCTCTCGCTCTTCCTCCTGTTTCTCCTCCTGCTTCTTGTTCTGCTTCTCCTCCTGCTCTTCTTCTTGCTTCTCCTCCTGCTTCTTGTTCTGCTTCTCCTCCTACTCTTCTTCCTGCCTCTCCTCCTGCTATTCCTCCTGCTTCTCCTCCTGCTTCTTGTTCTGCTTCTCCTCCTACTCTCCCTCCTGCTCTTCCTCCTGCTTCTCCTCCTGCTTCTTGTTTTGCTTTTCCTCTCGCTCTTCCTCCTGTTTCTCCTCCTGCTTCTTGTTCTGCTTCTCCTCCTGCTCTTCTTCTTGCTTCTCCTCCTGCTTCTTGTTCTGCTTCTCCTCCTGCTCTTCCTCCTGCTCTTCCTCCTGCTTCTCCTCCTACTTCTTGTTCTGCTTCTCCTCCTACTCTTCCTCTTGCTTCTCCTCCTGCTTCTTGTTCTGTTTCTCCTCCTACTCTTCTTTCTACTTCTCCTCCTACTCTTCTTCCTGCCTCTCCTCCTGCTATTCCTCCTGCTTCTCCTCCTGCTTCTTGTTCTGCTTCTCCTCCTACTCTTCTTTCTACTTCTCCTCCTACTCTTCCTCCTGCTTCTCCTCCTGCTTCTTGTACTGCTTCTCCTCCTGCTCTTCCTCCTACACTTGTCTTGCCTCTCCTCCTGCTCTTCCTCCTGTAGTAGTAGGTTAGGTTAAGTGTCTTTATTCGTACCCTTGGTTAAATTGGTTTGCAGTGATTAAGAGACATCAAACATACATGAGCACAATATAAAAAAACAGACACAATGGATTCATAAATTGATCAATTACGAGTTTTTACTTTATTTTTTATTTTTTTTCCTGTATTTGTCTTTTTTCTTAAGTAACAAAATTGAGTAGCAGCCGCAGTACAGTGGTTGTTTGTCTTTATTATTTTCATGCTTTGGTTGAATCTTACACATGAACCCGTGTCCCTTAGGAATACTCAAAATGCTTGGTGTTAACTGCATGATGTCATATGGTGTTACTAAAGTCTGCTGTGTTTTCACAGTCCATTTACCTTAATCAGACTGATTCGAATCATATTAGCACTCCGCGTGTACTTATGTAAGCAACTTGTATTATTTCAGCTATTGTTTTAAAGCTAATTTAAATCTTTTCACTCCTCAGTGCACCAGGCGTCCTAGCACCCTCTGCTGGTATTTTATGTATGTAAGTGTCTATTTATGTATGTATTTATTTAATTATTGTACATCTCTTAGATTATTGTTGTCAATCTACGTGTGGATATTGGTTAATAAGACTTATTAAGTACAAGCATCTCTGCTTTTATGCATAAAATGTTTACAATTCAACGCATTGTCCTGATGAACAGGGAATTAAATACAATATAAAATCACATCCCTTTGGATTTATTTTAAAGAACTTTAAACTATTAAAAAAAGACGTAATAGGGCTGAAAAATGTTCAATGTTCATGTGCACCAACAAGTCAACACTGCACTGTTTCTATGATCGGCTTGAAAACAGTTGTAGTTTGTGTATAAAACATATCTTCTGTCGAGAACAGTTGCCTTATACAAAATCATACACAGAATTGAGTAATGCAAACATTACTGGACAGTCAAACTAGAAAATCAAAGTTGAACCTTGGCAGGAGCATCGCTGGCCCGAACGCTCGGAGTTAGCAGGCTCTCGTGTTATTGGATATGAGTTTTGTGTGTCCAGCTTTATGCCTCTTCTCTTCCAAAAGCCTGTCTCTGCTCCGGTTTCTAAAGCCACTGTAAACACAGGTGTTGCTACCCATTCTCCAGGGACCCCCTTGGCTCCTGTGCAGGGATTCTGGACCGTCTCCTAGCAAAAGTTCCCCTTTTCCTTTTTTGTGTGTTTTGTTTTAGCTTGTCTATGCTAAGCACCTGTCTGAGTGTGTGGTGTTATGTGTCTGCCTGTACAAGCGGCTATTTTAAGTTTTGAGTGACGGGATAAATGTGCTTCTGGACTACAGCTGTTCTAATCTGGAGGAGAGGGGGGTCCGGGGGGTCGAAGAGGGGGGGTCGGCTGGTTGGGCTTCAGCTGTTTTACCATAGACACTACAAAGAGCAAATGAAACTTGTGCTACAGGAGGTTGGTAAGCTTGTAAAATGGACTACAACTGTCATGTGGGCTACTGGCTCAAACATCTCCTTCTACTGTTTCATGAAGGCCTCTAAGTAAGTTACAGGAGACATATTAAACAATTTTTCTAGAACTTAATTTTAAAGAAGAAAATCACCACTTTACGTATTTTTCATAATAAAAAAGCGATACTACGGCTTAGTCAGCCCCACCTTTTGGTAGTGACATTTCACCGTGGTTTTTATATCATATAAATTAATAATCATAAAGTTGATTTTGTCATATGTCCTTTTTTATGTAATACTTGGGAATATTTAAATCGTTTAAATGAACAAATAAATACATACATTATATGCTCCCATTAAGATATTTTGGTTATTTTGTATGCTTGGCCTGAAATTACACACCATGTAGCAATACCCCTTTATAATAACTACACCTTACTTTTCCTTAACAAAGACTTATAATGAACATATAATTAATTGAGCATGATTCAGGCCCCATAACTACTTAATTAGTGTATCTGTAGTTATTACAAAGTAGCCATGTAGCTGTGAAAAAAATGATCTTGTATTTCTATATTAATTGTAATCCTTTTCTTTTAAAGGTTTTAACTCATAAACTGAATACTCACTAATATATTTCAAGCCTTAATATTGCAGCTATTTCCCAACAACTCATCAGCCATATTTACTGATTATTCCACTGTTTATCCACCCTGACCTGGATTGGCCTGGAGCAGCACGTTCAGCCGCAGAGACACACACCAGGACGCATGCACCACGAGGTCAGCTCCATCTGCTCAGGGTGGGAAATAGTCCGCTTTTCACATGCCAAAAAGTCACTAGAAGATGAGGTAATTAAGACTCTAAAGCAAAGACTCATGGTGTAAACTGCAAAACAAATTTACAATGAAGATCTATTAATGTGCGGTATTATGACATGGGACAATAAAAGGTTTTGAGGTTTTGAGGTCAGCAGCTTGAATGAGGAAAATACTGGAAATGGGATGGAAATGTGTTTTGCTCATACAAAACCTTGAAATACACCAAGCCCAAAAACAATCTTGATAAAAGTGTACAGAAAGAATTCAAGAATATATGAATAACTCAGTTTGGACAAAAACATCAGATCGAACCTTTAATTGACTACAATTTCTTGTTCTCTGCAGCAAGGAAATTGCCCAATTCTCAATTTCACTTTTGATATCACATGATACATTAGAATGTACTTTTCAATACAAAATATTTTCTTTACACACCTTCTCCAGCTTTTCGTTGAGCCAGTATTCCTTTGCCCCCCCCCCCCCTTTTTTTCTTTTACTATATAAATCATATGAGATAATCACACTTTTTTATTTATATCTGTAATGACAATGTTATGTGGAAATCAAAATACACAAAACATGGAAATGGAAACTTCTTTAGATTAAATTCGGAAAAAACAAAAACCATACAAGGATTGGCTAACAAGCTTGTAGAACTAACTATCAATTCCAAATGTAATTACATTTGCTTGTAGCTGCTGCATCTCATCTCTTTCTGTAAATCTATGAGCAGTTCTAGACATAATGCCAGTGTTTACTATTCAATCCCTCTCGCCCTGGCATCCGAGTAAATATACCCAGCTGGTGTGATCATGTCGGGGAATTCAAGCGTACAGATGTGGGGCATGCATAATTCAACATATTATATTGTCATATTCAGTAAGCTAGGCTTTGTTATCATTTAGCCAAAGTAAAAATCAACAAAATGACCACAGCCTAAATCTTGTACACCTCTATGCTTCCTGGGCCCAGAACGTAAGTATGCCCAAGCTAGTGCGCATCTGTTTGGGGATGAATTTCAACACAAAAAATAACATGGAAATATGAAGTTGGATCAAAACTATTGTATAGGTGCACCATAAGCACATTTTGACTGGGCTCGGCCCACAGACTCGGCCCTCCAGTTTAGAGGGCTTTGGAACACTTATGTTAATGGAAGTATGTGTCTTAGTGCCTGGCTCTGAGTCCAAAGGCAGAGCTTTGCTACGTGAGCAACTGAGGCCACCCAAACATAGCTAATGCTTTCATGATTAATAATACCTAAATAGTACCAAAATTATACTTTTTTGATTATTCACAATATAGCTAAAGTTTGAGTAATCAGGATAATACTTCCGGTTTATCGTCAGCTTTTTTCTGAATTTATTTCACAGCACTTTAACGGATTCCATGTGTTATGTAATGCGTTGGGTTTAGCTGATGTTAGATACATTATGCATGCCAGTGGCAGAGTTGCCTCACAGTAAAAAGGTTAAGGGTTTTAGTCCCAGGCCAGGGGCCACCGTTCTGTGTGGCATTCGGTGGTTTCTCCCCGTGCCATTCTCTGGGCACTCCGGTTTCCACCTAAGTCTGCATTCTCTCTTATTTAATCATCTCGCTCAAAACCAAGCCAGACTACTTTGGAAGCTAGACCTTGCATGACCCAATTTGAACTAAATGGACCGGTATGGTTCACTCAAGACAGTTTCGGACCGTCCTGATCCACTACAAAGTGAACTAGTCGAAACATTGCTATGGTGCATCTTTAAGTTCTGGACAACTTTATAGTTACAAACCATGAACCCCAAATCCCCTTTTTCCAGTCCATTAAATATCGGGCAGAGCACATTGTATTTACTCTATGCACTGCTGACACCAGCCTGTTGGCAGCTTGTGTTTCCGGGACATTTCCAGGAGCACTTTCAAACTCCGCTCCAGTCATTGAGAATAGCGACGCATGATTAGATCCAGCTGCCAGACAATTTGCCAGAAATGTAGCTAAATAAATAAATAAATCAAAGTGTTGTCCCAGTCTTCAATAGCAGCAGTCGGCAGTATCACTCAATCTTTCTTTCCATCGGGGAAGTGGACCAGGCACAGCTATCAGTGCGCATCATTGGCAACATTTATCATCCATCAAAGCGCTAGTGTTTGCTAACTGCCCTGGAGAGAAGGTGGCACTTAAACTTGTGAGCAGGCGGGAGTGAAGGTGCATGGTGGCGGTGGTGGTAAGAGCGGGTGGGGGAGGTTGTGGAGTGCCGGTATACCACGGCAAATTGCGAATGATTGTTTCCCATTTTCCCAGGGCGAGTTATGGGGCCGGGTGGAAGAGAGACCAGAGAGAGGGAGCAGAATGTGTGAATGTGAAATGTAAGTGTGTATGAATTTCTGGAAAAAAGAAAGAAAAATAGAACTTATTTAAATTGTTTTAAGATATTTCAGGTTGTGTTCAATTCATACATTCCTTTTCCACTGTCGGATCATTTCACTCAAAACTATATCAACCAACTGAAATATGGAAAAACAAACTAAATAAACTAAGAAAACTTGAGTGAAATGTGATATGACTTGTCTGTATCAGCTGGTGATTCAGAACTACATTATAGACATTATTTACATAGACGTATATATATGGCGCCTTCTCGCAGGATTCCGTTGTAGTAGATATAAACATGGTCGGTTCATTGGTCTAGAAGCACGGGGGTAGCACCGGGAAAGGGCTGCAGCAGATTTTGACCTGTTTAAAACGAGTCGTTTGAAGCAAGTGACATGCTCAGATTAGTCACTTTGTGTTGGCCGGGTTTTCTTTTTCGTTCCTGATTGTAACCCGATGAGCTCTCGATGGCGAGCTTACTCAACCAGGAATATGAACTGCTCATATTCAAATCAACTGCTCCACCGGTGTGGTAGGAGATTCACCCTCGAAGCCCATTGCCCCAGTTTGCTCTTGGTCCATATAATACTCCATCTGCTGGACTGCACGCTTGCACTTTTTAAGGACCATTCATCGTTTGAAAAGACTACTCTAGTTTCAAGCAGCATCTCTCTTTGTGGACGGATTTTGGGTATCCAGTCGTTTTGATGCTATTATTATTGAAAATTATTTGTTTGTTTGATTGTTGCTCATTTATATTTGAAAGCACCATATGAAACATTGCCATTGATATCTAAGGTGACCTATCCCAACCTGTAAATATATCAAATACTCACTTTGGTAACATATTGACCATACATTTTTGTTGGATGAGATGACATCAGAGTCAGAGAGGGGACATAGAACATGTCAGAGATAGTCACACTAAATCCAGGACTGTCAGGAAGTATGAATGTGTCAGAACAATCCAAATACAACTATAATATCTCCTACTATACTATGTCTACTGCCACTACTACCACTACTACTACTACTACTACTACTACTGGTACTACTACGACTGCTGCTGCTGCTACTACGGCTACTACTACGACTGCAACTAGTGCTACTGCTGCTACTGCTCTTACTACTATTACAACTTTATAGCGCTGTCCACAGACATAATAGTCATAAAGTGCTTCAAAACCGTGATAAAATAAACTTCAATATACAGTAAAATATACAACAAAATACAGTTGTTTTTGTAGCTGAGTCAGCTAAAACGATTGTTTGGAACTTTAGATTTACGGAATCCTAAGTACGCAGGGAGAGACAGAGTTTATTCCAAAGTCGGGGCATGACAGCTTTGAAAGATTGGTCTTCTTGACTTTAAACATGTTTGAGGGACCATCAGCAGATTCTACCCTAATGACCTGAGAATCCGGGTTGTGCAATATGGTTTCATCTGGTCAGCCATGTACACAGGGTCCATGTAGAGCTCAAAAGGTAAAAAACAAGATGTATTATTTAAAGCAAACAAAATACAAAAAATAATAATACAATATTTTATTTTACAATGTGGGCGCTCCTGTTTGTACAGCTTTGGAACATTGCGGTCAAACTTTGAACACACTGTAGACATGCTGACTGCAGACTTGCTGACTCTCTCTTGTTGAGGCAGGTGAAGAGGCTGTTACTGTAGTCTAAACATGAGGAGATGAACGCATGGATAATCATCTCAAGTTATTTTTTAGATTACATAGATCTATGCTTTGAGATGTTGGGCCGCTAAAAGAAACAGTTATCTGTTTATAATTATATTTAAGGGACATAGCCCCATCAAAACGCACTCCAATATTACTGATTAGCTTTTACAGAAGAGCTCAGATCACTTATGGAGAGGATGGCGCCAGCACCAATAATGACGGTCTCTGTTTTTTCTGATTTTGGCTGGAGGTTATTTTCACTCAACCACAGCTTTAGTTGAGACAAACAACTCAGAGGTCTTAAAATGAGCAGTACAACTGTAAATCATCAGCAAACAGATGATAGGAGACATCACTAAACTGCTGGATTATCTTTCCGAGGGGGAGTACGTACAAAAGAAATAGGAGCGGGTTGAGGACAGAGCCCTGTGGCTCCCCACACAGTAAATCAGCAGGGTCTGACAGTTTGTGGTTGATGGACACACTGAAGCCTCTGGCCAGGCCAGATATGAAGAGAACCACTGCTGCTGCTGCTGCTGCTGCAGCTGCTGCTGCTGCTGCTGCTGCTGCTGCTGCTGCTGCTGCTGCTGCTGCTGAAATGTTTACTATTACTGTCATGGAAGTTTTCTGGACTTTCTGTTGAAAATGACATTTTGAGAATACCTTTTGAAAATGACTGTTTGCAATGTTAGAATGCATTTTTGAAATGTATTTTTCCATTTGAGATTGTGATTTGCAAAGTTGCAATTGAGAATGAATGAATTGCATGACACATTGAACACATCCTGCGCTCTGCCATTCATATGATAAGAGCTGGCTGCATACGGCTGTACATGTTCTTCCACACACGCAACACGTCCTATTTACAGCCCTTTACTGTACATGCTTAAGTGCCTATTAAAGATAACAGAAGCACTCCAGTTATCAGCGGTTTCCACCCATGGGGATCAAAATAGAAAGCATAATTTGGTCTATATCAAAGCTTTGACCAGTTGAGTGAGCACAATGAGACTACAGGTCAGTCTTAGCACTAGAAAACATGTAAGCCTGTCCATATTTCATTTTGTTGTAACTGGCCTTTTATTTTACAAGCAGAACATTAACAAAATTGAGTAACATTAAAGTAAACTCTTCAGTATTTTGCATTGTAGATTAGTGTTGAATATGTAAAAACGGTTGAAAATTAGAAAATCATCTATGATAATAAAGCACTAATAAAGCACATGTGATGTGCTGACAGAAGTGAGGCTGCCAATCTGCTCTATCGGCTTCTCAAACCAACACCAATCATTACCGCACTCACCATTTTCATACTATGGGGGTGAAGTGTCTTGCCTGATGATACAGCAGAACTTGGTAAGAGTGGGAATCAATCAAATAATATATGGGAGTCGACCCCAGGATCCTCTTGGCGAGGACGGTAACCACTGCGCCATCGTGCCACCTCCTTTTCTGAGCTGTGTTGTTTCAATATCATTAGCTCACTCAGTGCTGTAGTTTGAGTCTTGTCTGTATTGTTTAGTATTCAAGGCTTGAGTTCAGAAAATGCCTGTTTCACCTATCCCCTATCCCCCCGCTACATACCTGTACTTGGTTGTGATTGTTGAAAAATGAAGACTGAGGAGTTCTAAAATGTCACGTAGCCACTTTTCAAAAGTAAAAAACATGTAAATGACTACGTGTTGCTTGTTACAGTGAAATGTCACTATGAAGAGGCGGGGCTTGTTAGTTCTGCAATTTTGAACAGGAAGTCAATGAACCTGTTTCTATTACTAAGCAATTTATATAACAAAATGTAAAATTGTTATTTACTTTTGTTAATCTGACAAAAACATCTTCTTCTGCAAAAATGTACAGCTCATTGAAAATCTAATGACAGTTGCAATATTTTATCATTATTTGGATTATTTTGATCATTAAAACTAGAATTAGCGTAAGCATTTTAGCATGCTACATGATTAACCTCGATGCTGTTTTCCAATTGCAAGGCTGGACTTTGTTGTCTGGTTGACAAATAAATGTGATGCCAAGAAGTGTGTAAGTGTGTGTGTGTGTGTTTTTAACTCCTCTTTTCACTGGTGCCATATGGGGAGATTGCTGTCCAGAGAGGCAGCCAGGCCCTTACAAGTCAACAGCCAAATAAAGTTAAAGGGAGTCAGATACCATTTTTGGAACATAATCCATCTCCCTCTAGTCCACATTTCGGCACAATACCACCTTAAATGGAGGCAGCACATGTACGTGTGGGTTATTTATATTGCAACTGTCCGCGGAGAGGGTGGAGAAAAAATATGTTCTGATGAGATTTATTATCTGTGGATGCAAGATAAAACTTCCAGTAGCATTTTAAAAGGCCAAGTTTGAGTTGAACTGAATAAAAGGAGTTCAGCCGAGTTTGGAGCACATTCATTGGTCAATTTTTTCAAAATAAATGTGAGTTTGTTGTTGAATATCTGAATTGATTTATATTTAGAGGATACTACCACCGGAGATTTGTGTAGGGCAAGTTTTCTTTTTAAAAACAGTATTGATAATCCAAAGTAAAAAATAATAAAATATTTTTTTCTGAAATAATTACCAGAAAGCTCTTTTCAGTTCAAAGAAAAGTCCGCTCTCCTACCATGCATAATCCACATTTAGCACGTCCTTTTTTAGGAGAGTTTAGTTTAGAGTCTATTTGTATCTGGCCTTGACATTGAAAGTTCGCCCTAGTAGAACCTTAACTTGCAGTATTTGTTCATAGAGGCGCGCTAAAGAATAATCACGTAACAATACTTCAGGCTATTTTATTGTGTAATATTGGCTGTGTGTCAGTATTTTCTGCTTAGTCGCACTAGTTCTCGCTCAGGTACAAAAAATGCAAACCAGCCCTGCAGAGAACATGGCACCTCACCAAGGGTCAAATGATGCTAATGGGGTCAGCGTTCGAGCACCGATAATTTACTTACTGAGATCTTCACTGCGGGCCAAGAGCCGACAATGGGAGAAAAAAGAAACATTATTGCTGTGAAGGCCTTTTGCAGACACAGGTTATAAATTACTTCTGGTGATCCCAAGAGTCGCTAAAAGCACAGTAGGAGGTAGAGCGTATAGCTTCCAATCTCCTGTGTTATGGAATCAGCTCCTTGTCCATGTTAAAGAAGCCGACACGGTCTCTTAATTTAAGACCAGGCTTAAAAAAATCCTCTTTGAAATGTTTTATGGTCAGGCCTGTTAGGAAGAGACATTTAAAAAAAAAAACTACACCTGCCCTAAGAGTATCTAGGCTGGGGAAGTATGGCAGCTTGAGCACTATCCACTGCTTCTGACTACTTTTACTATCAAACAATATTTGATATTTAATTTCACTTGCAATCTCTCCATTGCTTTTTCTTCTTCTTCTCCCACATGAACGTCGATGACCTGTGGACCCAGATGCTCCTACACGGCCTGGAGAAACAGTCTCTACTGGACGATTCTTCATCTGCCTCGAAGAGCTGGTTCTCCTCCTGAGTGGGTCCAGCTCCACTGTCTGTCTGTCTGAGGGAGTCAGATCTCTTCTTCAGTGTGGAACTTCTTGAGGTTTCTACTTTTTCCCAAAGAGGCTTGGTAGTTTTTCCTGGAGGGTCTAAGGACAGGGGACCTTGGGACATTTGTCAAGTCCCTATGAACATTGTTTAATCTGTTTTTCACTGTCGCCCCTCGAGGCAACTGCTGTTTTGATTTTGGCTGAATTGTCCTGCAAATTTAAAACAAATAAAGTTGGGACAAAATTATAAGGTTATAAGGAGTTATTAGGTAACAAATTTCACAAAGTTGCAGGTAGAATTCAATTGTTCTTGGTTCCATCTTGCTTTTTAGAATTATTGTTTGTTTGGTCAAGTGAAGAGTGAATTACACAAGTTATCCAGTAGATTATTTTGACATTTATTCATTAATATAAAGTCATTTAAAGTGCAGTTAAACACCTTTGCTCCATCCACAGCCACAGTCCACATGAGCTATTAAATGGGGCAGTGCCTGGAGGACTTAAGCCAGCTGCACACTAGAATTGTTTAAATCTTCCGAGATCTTAAGATGTAACAAAGCGTGACCATGAGGACAGTTTTCATTTGTCTCTCATTAAGGACAGAGACACAACACAAGCTGAGGACTACGAGAGTCACGTGAATAAACAGGTTCAAATGAGGACACAAGTCATAGTGCACTCTTATTTACAGCAAAAATGAAACAAAAAGAAGAAACACACATGGATTATACCCTACTTGTTGCGGCCCCAGGGGGGGTGTTTACTTTGCAGTATGATCTAAAGGTAAGGAGCCTGTTACAGTCATTGTGGCGCTGATTAATTCATTCCTACAGTTTAAGAGCCGTCACAAAGCAACGTGTGCCTGCCGCTGTCTCGCTGCTCTGATTGGCTCTGGTAAAGTTAATCACAAATGATTGTAAACCTTACGTTTTGAGATTTTGGAAATGCGACCTGACAAATCGAGTTTTTATTCAATCAGTGTTTTTCTTTTTTATGTCAGGATTAATTAAACATGTAAAGGAGAAAATATTAAATACAAACCTTACCCTTTTTCAAGGGTATTTATTGTTTGTACAGCTTCTTTAGAATATATATATATATATATATATATATATATATATATATATATATATATATATATTTATTTATTTATTTATTTATTTATTTATTTATTTTTTTTAAATATGAACTATTGGAACACACTAAAGTTTGGCTTCAGTTTGTAATGTTGATTCACCATGTACAAAGTTTGGTGGCAAAAAGGTTCATGTAATGTTTAGTCCCACTTTACGTACCACCCCTAACCCTCCACTTAAGTGTGTGTGTGGGCGCAGTTTGGCAGGCAAGTATATTTCTTTGAGTCCCATAGCAGCTGGGACTACAGTAATCAATAATGCAATAAAATGTGTATTATTAAGTACTTCAAGCTTCATTTTTTATTTATTTTAACAACTAGGTTGGCAACTTCGCTCCCACAGTGTCTCAAAAAAGGTAATTCCCAATAAATAAAGTCCCCAAAGTTCCCCTTGATTCAGTCCAGCCCCAGTAGTGACTTGGAGTTCATAAAAACGCTGTAATTGAAAAGCCAAAGCCACACTCTCCCTCTTAACTCTCTCTCAAGCCTTGCCAAGTCGAACTGCAAGCCAGCAAATAACACCCTCCGACAGCTATTAATAATTTACTTGCCCGATATTGACTCTTATTCCATTGTGTTGTTTTTTTTTTCTCCTTCTAGGCTCATTAAAAGCTAGCTTCCTTGGCACAGTAATTGGTCAATGCAGGTGATGGATGACTGTCGGCCCTCAAAAGCACTGTCCATTGCAGGGTTCTTGTAATGTTTTTAGCATGTTCCTTTGGGGATTTTGGTGAGTCCACACCTGCAACAGACAAGATCTTGCGCGACCATTCTACACAATACGAGATGGAAAGGTGTATGTTGCAATGGAAATCAATGCGGAAAACCTTGAAATGTTTCTCAAGTCCAGACAAGAATAACAAGCAGATACAATTGGAAAGAGCATGCTAGGAAAGTGTATTTGTAGTCATGATGGATAGGTGATATTGGTTATGTTCACGTGACATCACAACACTGTAAAATCCCAGTAGTTTAAACTGAGCTGAAATAAATAAGTTTAACTGTCGGATTGTCGATTTGTTGACCTTGTTTATTGTTCATATCTCTGTATATGTACATGAAACAAGTAGGTCTCACCATAAGGCCAGGTATTTTCTCAAGCAATAAAAATGCTTGTAAATGGGGAAAAAAGCAAGTTTAATAACATACTAGGTTTAGGGTTTGGAAAAAATTGGGAAAATTGCATTCAAATTCCGTTATTTTGGACACCTTAGCTCAGGGGTGTCAAACATCCGGCCCGCGGCCCGGATACGGCCCGCCGAACGTTTTAATCCGGCCCGCCGAACATTTTGAAATAATATTTAAAAAATAAATAAATAAATAAACAAATTTCGTTCATAGAACCGTAGTTACATCCGTAACTATTGTTAGCGCTAAAACTACACGTCCCACAATGCCGCTGGTGGCCGCCCCTCCCCCGCGCGGCTCTTCACTGCCTGTGTGCTGCAAAGGGAGAAGTGCTGAGAGAAGTAAGACACGCGCTTGCGCACTTTACAGCATTTACGCACCTCAGAGCAGAGGTCTGAGCAAGGACAGAGACGTGTGGCTTTATGAAACACGTGGAAGAAAGAAAGAATACTGTTTTGTGGATTTTAGAGTTGTGCTTAAAGTGGAGCTAACAGCAAGTAAACTAACTTCTGTGATGATGCTCTGTGAGGAAAACATCCTCTACAAACCTGGACAGATCTGGAGCCACAGCTAAAAACACAGGTCAGAGTGTAATAAAGTATGAACATGACTGTGTCCACACTAATGTGACTGTGAACACAAACACAATGACCTCATTTGAGTCACTACATGAATCATTTGTCACTAAGATCAACTTAAGCTATGAAAATAGTGAGCTTGTATTGAGTTTAAGCAGAAACATGTCTGTGATATGAACATTTCACATCAGAAATGAGCAGTCTTTCACCTGCTGCACATTTGCGCAACAGTCTCCACAACTATTACTAGGCTGTAAGAAAGCTATTCATTTCTTATATTTTTTATTGTTTTATTTTGTACATAATATTTGGCCCACGATTTGAGAAAAGAGTTTGGTTTGATGGAACACTGTGGCTCATAACTTAACCTCCTTAAACGCTCCACGTGTGTTTGTATTTAGTGGTGAGTCAGTTCAGGTGTACAGATAACTACACAGACGTGGAAATGTTAGTTAGTACATTGAAAAGGTTTTTTAAATCTTGAGAAGTTTATTTTGTTATAAAGTCAAATACAATATTTTTCAGTTCCAAATACCCACGACTAAATGTTTATCTCTGTAGATCAACTCTGAAGTTGTAATGCACATAAACTGAAGCACAGTGTTGGTGAAATTACACTTGTTTTTCTTAATACATTTCAGTTTATGAGAACAAACGTGTTTGTAATTTTTTTTAATTGATCCAGTAATTGCTTCAAAAACAGCGTTGGCTATATAAAGTTATTTATTTCTTATATTTTTTTTATTGTTTTACGTTGTGTTTGGCCCGCGACCCAGCCTGAGCGTCGAAATTCGGCCCGCAGCCCAAAATGAGTTTGACACCCTTGCCTTAGCTCTTATCTTTGTATAAGGACGCATATTATACATGTATTGTATTGTTATGCAATAACAATACAAAATTTGTATTGCGGTGCACGGTGGCAAAGGCGGTTAGCGCTCTTGCCTCCCAAGAAGGAGATCATGGGTTCGATTCCCGGACCAGACCAACATCACATGATCTCTCTGGGTGGAGTCTGCATGTCCTCCCCGTGTTACTGTGGGTTCTCTCCGGGTTCTCCGGCTTCCTCCCACCGTCCAAAGACATGCATGTGTTAGGTAAAATTGGTGACTCTAAATTGGCCCTAGTGAATGAATGTGAGCGTGAACTGTCTGCAATGTCTGTGTCTCTGTGTTGGCCCTGCGACAAGTTGGCCACTGTCCAGGGTGTACCCCGCCTAAGGCCCGAAGTCACTGGGATAGGCTCCAGTCACCCGCGACCCCGAAAGGGAACAAGCGGTAGAAAATGGATGGATGTATTGTTATTGTCTTTTCAAAATGCTCTTGTACCTCTGCTTTGGGATCTCATGTTTACCCCCAGGAATTCAAGCAGAAACGCTCAGAAAGAGTCTGGTGATAATGTATGGACTTAAAACATCAAGAAAATTGGAAACAGTGTTTTTTTTTTAGGCTCAGAGGGAGAGGACTTTCTGCATCAAACAAGCGTGAATGAAGCTAAGTACAAGTTTTAATGAGGGAACAATGTTATATCATGGTTAGAAAAGTGAAAAAGTCAATTTTGCAGAACATATGTCCTCAGAATATTGAAAAGCAATTTCATAGTATGCAGTCTTTGGAGAAATGCATGTCAAACTTCATAACCTTGCATAATGACTGAGGAAAAAAACATTTGCAGATATCCATGGCGACCGTATGAAAAATAAAGAGTCATTTTCAGACAGGCGCCCCAGGAGATGCCTCTGCACAGTCCTGGCACTCGGTCTGGCCTCTACATTCTGCCTCCTGAGCTGTGAGTGCTAGTACGCCTCTCCATCCATCAAATATCCATCCGCCCACCCGCTCGTCCTCCAACGTGAACCCAGGAGAGGAGCGATGCGACCGGGCGGCCTCTTCAGGTGCAGCGGCCTGTGACGCTTTGGAAAGAGCCTGTGTTGTCACCAGCCAGTTGGCAGGAAGGGGCTAATTGCTATTTTGCATTGGAGTCATAGTTTTTATGACATGTTTAAGAGGTACAGGTGGGAGAGACAAGGTATGGTATTGAGGATCCAATAGGCGTGCAGACCATTTTGTGTCCCAAGGCTGTAATTTCAGTTTTACTTTTTTCTTTACAAATTACTAACACATCTCACGATAAATACTTGCAGTCACAATGAAAATCACTCACTAGATTTATACAGCTAATACAGTAAGTACAAGGTTTTCAAAAGGAGTTGGTTTAAAACAGAAGATGTTTGCACTTTTCATCCAAGCTTTTTAATTCTTATCCATAAAGTAACCACTTCTTTTGTATAAGCCATGGGACACAATTATTCGCTCTTTTAAGTTATCCATGGGTTTCAGAATGGTAAAAAACAAAAACTGTTGCCATTGTAGTCTGTTTTATTGAAAATATATTATAAAAAAACAAACTGAACAAGACCGGAGAGAGAAAATACTATTTATATTTCTATTATTTCAGATAATTATTTTACATCAGATGCCCTCCCTTTTGTTACCAGATACATAGAGTATACAGTATCTGATTGGCATGTACACAAACCATATGGCAGTGGCAATATGCATTTTCACTCTTATTAAACAAATCAGACTAATGTATTTAGCAGCCTATTTATTTTATGGCAGATGCTGTTTATACATGTGCAATATACATTTCTCATTGTTTTTTCAAAGTAAAACTATTGACTAAGTTACATGTAATAGATGTACACATTGAAAATAAGATTACTAATAATTTTGAGAACACTTTATAATAAATACACTTTTTATAACCTTAGTAAAACATGATCAAAGACTTGATGAACACATATGTTATCATGATTCGAGCTTATTAACTAATTAGCTAATAGCCTGACCCAATCCCTTTAATTAGGTAGTTCCTGGATCATTCTTAACACTTTAGAATTATGAAAAAGCTCAAGGTATTGGCCATACAGAAACAAATAAATACAGGATAAAACATTTCACAGATTTACAGGCAATTTAATCTTACAATAATAGTGCCAAAGGAGAAAATCACAGCGACGTGTAATTTTTAACGACAGATTTGCATCCATCATATGTCACCTTCCTTTGCCCTCTACCACAAACCAGCAGAGGTTCCATTACACCTGCTTTAATGGTGCGTGACGGTGCGATTCCCAACCTGGACACAACCCGACAAAACACATAAACCTGTACCTCAACCGCACCGAATTAACACTCAATTAACTTGAACCCTTATCTACATGCACGACCAATCGGGGCCCCATGCAGGCACGGATCAACGCCCCGGATCAGTGAAGCGTCCCCACCAGGGCATGCCCGGAGGCTGGCTTTGGTTGTCCACATTTGCCCCCGAGGTGGACAAAAAGCCAGGTCCAACCCACAAAGGGCCGTGACCATCCGTCTTCTTAATGGTACTGTCACATTTCATAATAGATTTTAATTGGGCGACGTGCCCCGCAAAGGGGCAAACGGGGGCTTGGTGATGCGATGTCAGGGCAGGGGGAGGTGCAACGCGGCAAATGTCCAAGAGCAGTGTTGAGGAAGAGTTGATTTAGTGCCTGTAGGTTTTGCCCTAATGATGGTTTAGAAGGGTGAAAGATGGTGGCTTTATGGTACCCAGTGTGCATAACGATGTGGGATTTGACTTACACAGGCTAATCCTCCAGCAAGGTACTCCTGATTGTAGTATGAAAAGATCTGGAATGAGGGTTTGCTGATTGATGGGTTTGGAGCTGTAGTAGATGTTTGGTTCCTGTGTGTGTCATGCCCTCAGTGCAGCCGGTATGAGATACTGCATCAGATGACATCAGCTTGCATGAGAAAATGCACCACTAGGGCACAGGCTGTATCACTGTCCCTCCTAAAGGTTGGAGTTGAACAGTTTGATTGTCACAGGAAGGAAAGACCTCCAATGAAGCTCTGTATTCTGGGTCATCTGCTGACTGGTGTCATAAAGGGGGAGGGGACACGTTGTTATTTTCCCATCTGTATTTTTAGGTGAAAGTTGATATCATCCCGTTTTTTTAAATTTAGTTATTCATATAGTCTTTTTTGCCTGACCTGCCAGCCCCGCCCACATTCTGTTTGAATGCGTAAGTAGTCTGTTAAAACGTGTTGGGAATGGCTGGTCAGGCAAATAGTCTTTATGGGTCACTTAATATTCAAATTTGAAAGTCTTTAGTGCAAATTCTAGGCTTTTATGAGCAAAATGTATTTAAATTTCAATGATTCACAAAGAGGACTATTTGAAGTCTGGGAATCAAATGGCTGATTCTGAGAGTTTTTTCTGGATTAAATCTGTAATTTTAACATTTGATAATATAGTCCAGCATTAAGAGTATATTTGCAAAATAATATTTTTTCTTTTATTTTTTTTGTCATATACAGTTAATAGTAGAAAAAGCTTCAGTTGTAGTCATCTGGACTCAGTTTGAAAAAATAGACGTTTCGACTCTCATCCAAGAGTCATTGTCAATAAAAGAATTTAGATCGAGAACTCCGATATTAATACTGTTCTGTGGTAAGACCCACCCATTGGGAGGAGCCTTCCTGAAGTAGAAAGAGTTGTTTGTTTCAACAGAAACTCCCCCTTATATCTACCGAGCTAGCCTATTCAGAATCTTAATGGGCTATTAGAATCCTCTTTGTCTTTGTGAGACCCTGGCTCAACCACCCTGAGTACCCTGGCTCAACCACCCTGAGTACCTGATTAGCATCTAAATGTCCTGGTCCTCTACCTTTCCAGGGGTTCAGTAACCCATTATAAATAACAGGAAGATTAAACCTTAGCCCTCCATTTCTGTTTAAAGAAGGTCTTTCTTTTTTAACAAAAACAGAAACGTCTATTTTTTCAAACTGAGTCCAGATGACTACAACTGAAGCTTTTTCTACTATGGAACACGCCTGGACGAATGAGGGATTACACCGACATATACAGTTAATGTTTAATCAATTTAAATATAGAAGTGATTTTACTGTCAAAATGTTTCAAATAAAGAACCTTATTATAATGGGGAAAATATGTTGAGAATGAGCATAAAAACAAATGTAAAAAAGCATCAGAAAAGCTTATATTTATCATTTTGGGTGATACAATACAATAAACAATACTTGCATGCTTACATGCACATACACAAACCAGAGCTACTCATCCCACTCTGGAATTCTCCAGATCAATGCGCTCTGCAAAGTGGGTGAGACATCGCAAAATCGCAGTGAAATGCCTCTCTTTGCAGGAAGTTTTCTTATCTGTGAGGAACTTTACCCGCGGGGCCCACAAGCATCATACAATACGCCCCCATAGTACTGTCAGACAAAACCAACATGAAAATTGCATTTGGAGGAATAGGGAAAGTATTAAGTCACGGTAAAAACACTCTAAGGGATTATTTCAGAAACTGGTGGCCACCTAATATTTTTTCATTTTTATTGCAATTATTTATTGGATGCAGGTATAATAACCAACAGAATTCAGATGGAACTCAAGCGAGACTTGCCACTGTACAAATGTAGTCTGTTAATGAGGGTCTCTCTGACCCGAGATGTGGATTACACATCCAAAAGTGTCCAAATATTTTCAAAAAATAGCATTACCAGATACATGAAACAATTGTTGCTTGTGACAACTAAGTAGGCCTTGTTTATTGTATTTATTGTACTCATTAACTGTTATTATATAATTAAACATTTTGAAGTAAATAAGTAAAAGATTTTGAGTGCTTATTTTGGGTCAGTTAGTGACTGATTTTATGTATTTATTTTTGCTCAAAACTGGGACTTGAACTCAACACCCTTAAGCAGGATGTCACCATGAACAAGAATCCTCTGCTCATATGGAAACTTTTTACTTTTCAGTCCAGTCAAAAATATAGTGCTGTAGAAAATAATACAGATACCTGTTCTCAAATGTGAAGTAAAAGGTTAAGGTAGACTTTATTGTCCCTGTAGGGAAATCTGTCTGCAGCATTGTACCCATCCTTCAACGCCGCTCGGGCATATCCTGAGGAGCAGTGAAGCACCCGGGGACCCATCACCAGATCTTCATGTTGGCTCGGTAAAGATAGGTGGAGGATTTTTTACCAATTGTGCAGGTTTTGGGTTGATGGGGGGAAACCGGAAGGAACCCACCCAGAGACGGGGAGATACAAGCAAACTCACTCAGATACACGGATGACAATCTATTACTAGCTTGTCAAAACATAAAAAAAATCTTGCATACTAATTGACACTTGATGTAGAATAAAAAATACAACTGATCAAGGATCTATAATACTTTTAGAACTATTACGACCACATGGTAAAAACTAAAAAACAAAAACAATTCTGTGTTGAAAACTGTATTATATTATACACAGTATCAATTTCATTACAGCATGTTTTGCATTATTATAATTGTTTGGTGTTTTTGTGGTATCAAATTGGTATAAAGTATCAAGCATGTTCATAAGTATCACAATTAAGTATCACAACACTACTATCTATGCATCATATAGTATATGTCATCAGATTGGATAGGCTACTAATGAGACATAGTAGACATTTCCACAACTTGCCAGACTTGGGTCCTAAAGTCAGAAGGACAGTTCCAGCTGGTTCTCCTCCTCTCTCCTGGCTGTTCATACTGCTGACTCACCTCTGCCTCTGGGCTCTGCATATCCACCACCAGCCTACTATACCAGCCAAACACCCGCCCTTGACAAATTGATATCTGATCCACTCTACAATTGGCATACGGCACGGGCCATTCCAAGCGTGTCCAAGTCCCAACAGCTGAGGATTAGCTTCCCAAAAAAAGTTGGACTCGTATTGTTCGATGAAAGGGGGAGGTCATAAATTAGGATTGGGCAAGTAGCGCATTTTGGCGTTGCTGGAAGGATTTCAATGCTGGAATTGTATGCGTGATGGGAGTAATTTAGTGTTTGTGTGGCCGCAGTGAAGCTGGCTGTGAAGTGGTATGTAAAGGATGTGGCAACTGAGCTATTCTTAGAGCTAAGTGTGTGTCACCTACATAACAAAGCTATTTCAAGGGGAGATAGAGATTCCAGAACTAAGCATGCTGAATATGTGTGGGAGTATTAGACTTGTTTACGATTGACTGCTAAGGTCATACCGTCTCGTAAAATCTAAAAAGAAGGCACATGGCAACAATTGATAGTAGAAGTTACCGTAATACTAGGACATGTTAAGGTGCAGAATGTTACAATCTATTCCACTTTCAAAAGGAGTTTGAATGTATAACTCTCAGTAGATGTGTGAATATTGAGTCTTAGTTTGAGGCAACATTGTACTTTTCATCAGTTACTGTACAGTTTCCAATGTCTTTTTTAAAGATAATGAAGCGTTTCACAGTTGCATTATGACTGCAAGGTATAACAAGTTGGCCAAATACACTTCTGCCTACTCCTTTTCGGACATTCTGTATGGCTACTGCTAGAACAGTAAAAAATCCATAGACAGGAAAACTTACAAAGTGCATCTTTAAGCTACTATAAAATGTCTAGGCAAGGACTCATTTCTGGTATGAAATTGTAAATCAAATATCTGCATTTGCATGTTTCCCTCTTTAAAAGGGACTTAATTGCATTGTCCCTTATGAAATCACAGACAAGTAACACATCAACGTCCTTAATCTTTCTACAAAACTGTCAGTACAATTTATTCCATGCAAAGTTCATGCATATCTTTCAATGCATCGTTTGCTCTCCAAAATATCTCCATAATCTCTTGTCATCAGCCAAACAAGCCAAGCAAGCATTCTATTTTAGCATTGCATGATAGGGGATGATAGCACTCCCCGTCTAACACCTTACAGTAAAGTCTGCCAGACTATTTTCTGTCACTATCTTTTCTCATCAGCTCCTTGCACTGTTCTGTGTGTTTCAATGAAATCTTATAGTCTGGTGTGACGGCTGAGCTCTTTTCACTCCACTATCAAAATGTTCCCCTTCTGCAGCTACATTAAAGGTGCACTATGTAACACTTGCTTATCTCCATGGAGATGTTTTGCCTTGCCTGGAATGCTCCACACATATGGCATTTGCTGTTTTGAAATGTGAAAAACAGAGCCAGTTTATTTCAAACTCCTTAAAGCGGTCCACATGTATCGCTCAATTATCTAATGCATTACCAGTATTTCCCGCTAACTTTTCATGAGTCTCTGGGCCCATAACCAGTTTTGCTGTACCGGGTAAAGCTAACAAACATTAGCATGCTAACAGTGCACTTCCCCCTCCGAGAATAAAACAATTTCTAAATAGATTCAGAGAAAGCATTTTCACCCGAATAGATGTTTTTATAATATGTTTGTACTGGTAAAAAACTGATTTTACTTCTGCGCAGTATCTTTGCTGTTCCTAGCACTGCACTTTTCTGGACCGAGATGTCTGATATTTTTCCTGGGATCTGCTCAATCCATTCCTCCAGTTTGGGGGTCACTGCCCCAAGTGCTCTGATCACTATGGGCACCACCGATACCTTCACACTCCAGGCCTTCTCCAGCTCCTCTCTGAGGCCTTGGTATTTCTCTAGTTTCTCATGTTCCTGTCGAAGTTTAGTCTATACAGACTGCGAGAGGCGAAGATCGTTCTCAAGTTCTTTATTTGATGAAAACAGGGAAAAACAGGCAAAACAGCAGCATGTTGTTCGTCTTGCAGCTGAGATTTGACCCGTCACAAGAATTAGCTGTGTTTTATAAAGCTGTTGCTTGGGTCTGATAAAATGGCCTGACGTTGATATGAATTGAATTGCTTTAAGATTGTTTAGAGTAGTCCACAGATAATCAGAAAATACACAGAAAGTTCATCGTGACCCATATGCCGTAAGATCGTCGTGACTCATGATAAATAGGACACAGACATGACAATAATTTGATCAATATCCACATTCCTTATTCAGGATGTTACCATCCCATGGCACTGCAATGTCCACCACCACGGCTTTCCTCTGCACCTTGTCAACCACCACTATGTCCGGTTGGTTCGCCATTACCATTCGGTCTGTTTGTATCTGGATGTCCCAGAAGACCTTGGCTCGGTTGTTCTCCACCACCTTTGGAGGTGTTTCCCACTTTGTCCTTGGGGTCTCCAGCCCGTACTCTGCCACTCTGGCGCTCCATGTATGCTGTCCCTGCCAGCATCTTGCACCCTGCAGTTATGAGCGGGATTGTCTCAGGAGCCTCTTTGCACAGCCTACACCTTGGGTCTTGTCTGGTGTGGTAGATCTGGGCCTCTATTGCTCTGGTGTTCAGGGCCTGCTCCTGTGCTGCCATGATCATGGCCTCTGTGCTGTCCTTCAGACTGGCTCTTTCTAACCATTGGTAGGATTTTGCGATATCAGCCACTTCAGTTATGTTCCAGTGGTACATCCCATGTAGTAGAGGCTTATCCTCTAATATATATATCCTCTAATATATATATATATATATATATATTTTTTTTTTTTATTTTCTTTAATAAATTGTCTAATAATTGGATATTGTTATGCATAAATTCCTGTTTCATTGCTGTATTCCTCATTATGTCAGTGTTCTTTGTTCCACATTTCATTACTGTGTGACACTCTGTGACTGTCGACACTTTTTACTCACTCATCGTCTAAAGATTGGTTCAAAAGACCATGAACCCGTAATGACCGAGGTTTCGCTAATGAAAAATAGAAGGAAAAAGGCACGTATGGGGGGGGGGGGTTAGCTCCTGGACTAAAACTGTTCATCATCATGTTGAATATTCCAAGCAAAGTAATGAAATACTGCAAAGAAAATCTGCATAGAAATCAAAAGACTAGAAAAGAAAAGAAAAAAAGCATCAGGTAATATTTAGTTGTAATTTACATTCTAAAATGTTAACACACTTAAGACAATTACAGCCTGCTACAATTCAGAGTTTTTATTTGATTCTATTTATTCTTAAAATGAAAACACTTAAATATGTTTATCTACACAACTTGAAAATACTTACTTTGATACAAATCAAATATGGATTGACAAAATAATAGCTTATTGACTTAATAATAACAATATCTTATCTTCAAGTTAAATGCTTCAATAGATTCAACAGAGATGTAAATACTGTTTCCAATGTCTCTCTGCTGCTTACTTTTACCAAGAGGTCATCCCATCTTGGAATACTGTATGTAACGCCATCAACCAAAACATGCACGAAATACGAATCAAACGTCCTCAAACTAGGTACTCCTAAAGGTTTTGTTAGATGAAATGAAGAAGCCACTTAGATGAGTGGTGAAACATCTTCACTCTTTAGACCAGTTGACAGAAATAAATGTTCTTTTGTTCTTTTTCAGACATCGTTCTAATGTTACCATTCTTAATGTTATTGGTGACAACAAAATCCAGACTTTCACTGATAAAAGTGAATGCAAAAGTATGCACTGATCAATTCGTTGCTCAGCCTTTGATATTAATGTGAAAAAAAAATAATAGTAATTACGTTTCATTTATATAGCACCTTTTTGTACACTCAAAGTCTTTCTGTTGGTGGCCAAATCCTCTAACCACTCAGCCACTTCCAATAGTCTTTTGTGTTCTTATTCCACTTACGGTTGTCTCTCTTTTGTTTGTATCTGAACAACTTTGACCATACGGCGATAAGCCTGTGTCAAAAATAGCACAGCCCTGTTCCTCTTTTGGTTCCAGCAGGAGTCGATCGATCCAGACAAACCCGTGTTGTACGTTTTGACGAGACCTTGACCAGCGACACACAATTCCATTACTCACACCAGCGGTCAAAGGTCAGCCAGCGGTCGATACTCGGAGGAGGGATACGGCAAGTGAGAAGGAGTGACCTTCAAACAAAACAAAAAATTCAAGAACAGAATACAAACCTTGAACCTTGAGAGACTGACAGTAGAAAAGATGATAATTCTGAGGTCTGCTGAATGATTGAGAAAAAGGGATGGAATTACAGATATACTGAAGTTAGAATGCTACATAAAAGTAGGGTTTGTTTAGTTGGATTTGAAAACTGAAACTAGTTGTTACTAGCTGATAATCACAACCTACTTAGCTACCTAGTAAAAAGAAAAGAAAATATTATTCAAGTGTAATTTAAAGCCTACTACTATGTATTACTACCATTACCATCACTACTACTACTACTGCTACTATCCTAACTACTGCTACAAAGGACTTTGCTGCCAAGGTCAAAAAGGCTGTCTTTGACTTTAATGTGACCGTTCTAAAACTGACTTGTTTAGAACCGCTGCAGACACACGTTATCATTTTATGCAAATTTTAGCACTAATCGCTAATGAAAACTAAACATGCTGTCTCATTTTCTACTGAGGCTCTGGAGTTACTCATATGTGGTTAGAGTAGTTGTCAGTTGCCAACACAGCCCTATTTTTTTGATGGATAAGATATTTGGGCGCTAACGCTAACTCTTCAATTGAAAATGCATTAGCGCTAATGTGTTCCGCTTACGAACACCGGAAGGTTAATTTTTTCCTTGAACAATCAATAATTAGATTTTTTTTGTTTTTGTTTTTTAACCAGGTACATTGTTTATTCAGTGTTTGAAAGGGAAACAGTCCAAATGTACTTCTATATAACCTAAGGGGTCCAGTTGAGTCCAAGTATTTTCAATTGTTATAGAAGCTTTAAAACCTATTACCACCCACCTGTCCGCCGGCGAGCATTTTCTATATCTCAAATATTCTCTTACATCATCACTTTTATTTCCGTGGTCAATACCAGCAAGCCATACATCATTTTAAAGCTTATTTTCTCAACAAAACGAATATGGCATTGATTTACATTGAATAATATGCCCCAAGAAGCAATTGCCAATAGTTTGTGAGAAAGTCTCAACTTTTACAAACGCATGTCCTACCTGTTTGCTGTTTATGACGGACGAAACGACTTTAATTCTGTACATCCTTGTGCGCAGTCTGTCCGTAAGGAATCATTGAAAAACAATATCCACTTGTATTTTTCCTGAAGTTTTCCGATTTCGAGATATTGTCAAGTAAACAAACTTTTCTTCGTTTCTCACCGGACGAGAATGCGCTTGTCCGGCGCATTTCTCCGTCCATAACAAATGACCTGTTTGACCTATAAATAATGTTGGGTATCCTTCTTTTCCTCAGACTGTTACCTACAGAATGAGACCATCCACGAATTTTTCTGTTCACGGGTTTGTTTGCTACAGCCTCCGCAAAAAAAAATGCGCCGCTTGCGCGCACATGGATTAGTCTGTTTACATCTAAATAGCGCCGCGTGCGAGTGACGTAGCAGAGTTTGATTGACATATTATTCTAGCCAATAAGAATAGCTTTAGAAAGAGGAGCGGGACAAAGGGCTTATTGACACAGAATCTTCTGTATTCTCGTGCTTAAGGCTCAGGGAAGGCTGTAAAGAGCCAGATTTCTCGGCAGGATTTTGCGCATAACGTTTTCTGATTTTATAAGCCTTTTGGACGTGCATTTTGTTAGATATATGTATTATTATACCAATACAAAAATAAAATAAAAATATTATTATTATTTTTTTTTTAACCTCTATATGGGAAATTCATGGGTAAACTCATATTTACACATTTTCACATATATTGTTTTTAGCAGTTATAATTGGTATTAGTGGCCTACAAAACATCAAAATGTATGTTTTATGATCATAGAGGAGCTAAAATTGTAATAAAACAGTTTGGCACAGTTGGCACATATTTGGATCTCTTGTTCCGAATATACTTTTTGATACAAAAAGGTCAACAGCACCAAAATGCCTGTTCCTAGAGATCTGAAACTTTACACAGTTGTTGTCAACAAGATAAACATCATGTACAGTGAACAGCATATGCACACAATGAAGTATGTCATGCTCAGAACCATTACAAATTGACAATATTCAGGCGAGACTAAAAAAGGATGTTTTGTTTATGTTTGGGCTTCTGTAGAGTAAGTTCTGGAGCCCTGACAGTGTTCATGTGCACATCTGCAGAATCTAGAAGGCCTAAGCTTTCTAATGATGCATCACACTTGCATGTGGGCTGTAAGATCCTCTTTTAATAAGCAATGCCATTTGGGTATGTCCAACCATTGTGCACAAGGCGAAATAGGTGGATGGTAACAGGTGTCATAATGTCATGTAATGACATTGAACATGGAATACTACTACTACTAATACTACTACTACTACTACTACTTCTACAACTTCAACAACTACTACTACTACTACTACTACTACTACTACTACTACTACTACTACTACTACTACTACTACTACTACTACTACTACTACTACTACTACTACTACCCAATACATGTAATTCAACCAAAGTATTTTTTTTATTGTGGCCCTGTTTTGCAAATTATTTTTATCAGGGCCAAAGCACAACGCTCTGCAATTTCCCTGTGTGCACTCAGCGGCCATCAATTCGGATGATTGCTAGTTTCTATCTGCGCTTTCCTTGAAGTTCAAGTATCCATTTTACTGGGTTTGAAAGAATTACCTTCCTGGGCCATTATTTGCATATAGAGAAGCGGGCAGCCTTGAAGCGCTAACTACATAATGATATAGTAGGATCACCTTGGAGGCCTGTTTTCATTTCATTCTATGACTAATAATATTCCCACAACGCTTTCAGACAATTGATGCCTGTACATTTGTCGGTTTGTAAAATTTGGAAGCGACCTGGTGAAATGTACAAACACTCATTGCATTGTGTATCACCATTCCCTCCACAGTTTTTCCTCAAACGCAATAACCAGCTTCCCCACTATTAAACAATCATCCATTATATATATATATATATATATATATATATATATATATATATATATATATATATATATATATATATATATATATATGGATGAAAACTATCATAAATTACGAATTCGCGGGCCGCCTCCTCCGACAGACTCGCTTAGTTGCGTCTGCTTGTGATAAAACAAATACACCATCTCGCCTCCATGATAGAGTATGAACAACAAGCAGACGTTTAATTTGATATTGCCGGTTTTTAATGAAGTGCCAACCGGCGCGCACCAGAGCTCAATGGGGTGTAGAATGGTGTCCTTCTACCGGAACTATTTTTTGTCTCCACCGCTTGCTCTTATCTTTCAAAGGATTACCATTGGGTCCATTACCCACAGCGAGGAACGGGCGGCAGCAGGAACAATAGATGTTCAAGGTAGGTCACTTTGTTTCGAGTGGGGATGCATTTACTGTAGATGCACACTAATGCATTTTAGTGTTGCACGTTCATCTGTTTCGCCTTCTTTCCAAGACAGCAGCACTACACAACACCTCTTCTAGTGTGGTGTACATAAACAAGTTTGAATGCATAACGATGGCCACAATACATCTGATTTGTATCTGTTTTAAATAAGCAAAAATATAAAATTACATTAAAGGACAACTTTTATGGATTATTTGTACTGCTCTTGTGTATGTCATGTTTTAGAACTTTTTACAAAAAGCACACTTTACATCATATCAGTCAAGCGTTTCCCTAGTCAGGAATTCGTGCTAGAGCTCCATCTGTTGGCTGCAGAAGGAATTATATATGGGAGATAAACCAACATAGCTTGCCCCAACATGCTAATGCAGGCACCCAGTTATAATTGATGTGATTTGAGACAAAAATGCTCAGAACTATGATGGGGATGATGTCACAAAACTTGGAAATTTGAGTGTTTTCTTACTGAACAAGATTCATCAAACAAGTGGGAAGAAAGGTAAATACAACTCCAGGTATGTTTTTGATGAGGGAACAATGTTAGAAGATGGTTAATAGCCTAAGAAAGTACATTTTAAATATGTATCCTTTAAATTTCAGATTGACTGACAAAAGAAAAGCCACTTTACATTAGGGCTGGGCGATATGGCAACAAAAAACATATTATTCTCTCATGGATCACCAATTTCAATGTTATTTAGTCTTATAAAAAACAATCTATATAGACTTTAAAATAAGTTGACCCAAGAAATAGTTCCAATTTATTCCTCCAAAGATTTTAACTCCAAACTCCGACGCTTTCACTAAAGGCCGTGGCTGCAGAGCCGCTGCGCGGCCAAATATCCCAGCAGTTTCAGGAGCTGCGGCACGGCCATATAGCCTCATGGCTAACACTAACCTTAACCCTAACCCTAACCCTGACCCTAACCTTAACCCTAACCCTGACCATGACCCTAACCCGGCGCGGTCAAATAGCCCAGCAGTTTCAGGAGCCGCGGCACAAAAAACCCATGCAATTTCGGCCGCACGCTGCGGCTCTGTAGACACTCCCTTCACTAAAAGAGTTTAAACTTGCTTGACCGCTTAATGGTGTATTCACACTTTAAAAATAAACGCGAAGCTCTGTCCGCGGTACAAAGTAATGATATATGTCATTACAACAGAAGAAACACAACAGTTACATTACATTACATTACAGTAAGTATATTTGCCTCTTCTCTTACATTTATGACAGTAAACTACAGAAGAAGTTTAAAATTAGTATATCTAATAGGATGTTACGTTTCCTTTTCATCGGTAGTGTCTTGCCTTAAAGGTTGAATGGACGATTTTTTTGGCCCAAATCTAAGTCTTATTTCCTCGTGGCGTGGACTGCCGATTAGTCCTGCCACGTATCAATCATAAAACTTGTCTTTCCTCGTGCCTAAGCGCATGGATCTATCATAATATAGTTCCCTCAGTGTACGGGACAAAATTAGGACGGAGAAAGACAGTTCGAGCTGACTCAGAAGAAGACAGAAATCTACGGGAGATGAGACGCGATGCGCTCCGTCGCGCTAATAAGCAAATGCACGTGTGTGTGTTGTATCAGTCCGCACGGGGGAGTGCGCATGCGCACTTCCGCCTGAGTTCTCATATCCCCGAAAAATTGTCCATTGCGCCTTTAATAAAGAGACAAAAATGCTAGACTTATTATTATTTTATTTTATTGTTATTGAGCAGATTTGGCCTTTCTACACACAGATGGTCTGAATTACACAAATAAGCTGTACATTTATAGGTCTGACTATACACTGCTGTCAATATGTACTGGAAATGCTATGACTGGGTTGTTTACCTCATATAACACTATTCTTAGTCTACAATGCGGGGGGCCCCGAACTAAATGGGCTTTAGCAGGATCCCCAGGACTGACTGGTGTGGGGATACAGTAACAGGACTGGAGCCTTAGAGTGACATGCAGGAACCTGTGTGTCATCACCATTAAATCTAGCAGCGCCTCTCCTGCTGTTTCTACGGGGCCCATTCTATTGTATTTCCATTTCCACACAACAACATTTTCTGAACCTGGCAACATTGTGAAGTGTCAGAAAGGAAATATGTTATCTGATGTTAAGGGTTTTTAAGGACATGTATAGTGAAATCTGGAAAAAAAAGTTGATGGCTAAAAAAAGGATGTAACAACATTTAAATCTTGGTACAATATGTATTTATTATATGTATTGAAATATTTTGAAGAGGCTTTTAACAGAATTGTAGAAATACAAACGCAAACATTGTATGACTAGACTAATGCCCTAACCTCAAACTGAAGTAGTTACTAAGACTAAATCATTCTTAATAAACAATTTGCTCATTATTAAGAATTCCAAAAGGTGTAGTTATCATAAAGTGTTACCAAGATTAATAAAATTGAGATAATACTGGGGTAACATCAGGGGTTTTCCGACCTATAGCTCATGGGCTATCAGTAGCTGGTGGCCCCGTTTTGAGTAGCTTGCAATACATTAGAAGCATTTGCCTTATCAAATTTATATTTGGCCCATCCTGGTGTACAAAACATACAATTTATCAATTAGCCGTCAATCAAACAATGATTTAAGGTGTAGGTGTCACCCCTCCTTTTACTGTTTTCTCTCTACCAGGCAGGCAGCGAGCAGTGGGCTGGGTGAGGTTTAGGATCACACTTGGAAAAAACATGGCTGAACGGGTAGCTCACTGGGAAAGATGACCACACAGCCTTGTTCTGCTGGTGTCACGCTACTAAATGTTGTTTATTTGACGTTTATCTGCCTCATATTCACGTAGAAAAATGCCAACCAACGTCAATGTCAACACATGAAGCGCGCGCTGCAAAGTCAAAGTCATTCTTGCAAAAGACCAACGTTATGAATTTACCTACAAGACAAAACATAAGTTTTGCAGCCTGAATGTTACCTGGAGCCTCTCCACATCGCAGAGGCAGATGGAAAGAGGAAGAAAGAGGGGAAAATGTGAAGGAGTGATGGGAGATGCCACAATTTTTTTTATAATTTTGAGACCCCTGTTTTATGGTGAAACATTATAATACAAACACCTTAATTTGCCGTAATAAAGCATGAAAAACTAGACTATTCATAATCAACAACCAGTTTATCAAACTTGGTAACTACTTTATTAATACCCTAACGTCACCCCATTAATAAAGTAGTTACGCCTGAAATTTAATAAACTCTTTTCCCATTATGAAATACGTCTTTGTTCATGCTTTATTAAGGCTAATTAAGATGTTGTTATTATAAGGGTTCCATTTGAATTTGTATTTGGTTTGCTGTCATTTTCATAATCTCTGCACACAACAGTATACACATCAGATTATCTCTAAAATGATCAAGTGTTTTCCTGTTTGATGCAAAGTGCTTGAGAAATGGTGCAGAGCCTGTTTGATTAAGCCTCTGCACAACTGTTTCCACTTGGACTCACATCTCTGCTCTGAAGTCACGCACATCGCTCCCGAAACATGGCATTAAACTTAATTGTCATTCGGTAAATAGATTTGTTTGTAATTGAATTATGAAAATGAGAGGCCTCTTTATTGAAAATAGTAAATGAATTGGAAACGATGTGCAATTTTTGTAATTTGATTATGACTTACAGTACAGGATAAGCGAGAACATAACATAACCAACTTTAGCTATTAATCAGAGCCTATGGTTTGTTTGTTTGTTTGTTTGTTTGTTTGTTTGTTTGTTTGCTTATAGCAGCGATAATATGGTTCCTGTCACATGTCATCAGCGGCTTGGTGTTTCTTGTGGCTGTGCAGCCTCTGACCATGTGCAATAGTGTTCTTCTGCCGAACACAAGCAGCTTGTTTTTGACATGCTGCATTCGCATCAAATTTGATGATGTCATAATCTCAGATGGTGGGCGGGGCCTATGTAACTCTATGGGAGATTAACCGTTTTTGAAAGAAATCATTATTACTTTTGTAATAATGATTTCTTACTAACAGTTGTGGTTGTGGCAGTTTTTGTTTCATGTGATATAACCATTGATTAAAGAGCTATGAACCATAAACCAGGTCAACAAATCTGTAATCTGATAAACAGCTAATTTGTTTTGCAAATTATGACCTGTCTCAGATGAGATTCACCTCGGAATTTTAACATGTGGTGAAGTTCCGTGAGTGCACTAGGTTGCTGTTGCAGTCTGGGAAAAATGCTGTCTTGGCTGCAGGACTTTCCCCCGCAGTACCATAGACAGCCCACTAGTCTAACTCATGAATTTTTCGCCAATTTGAGAACTGAAGCGGAAGTGCACATGCGCACTCACCCCCGTGCGGAGGCACACAAAAGCCTCGTTGCTACTTGTGGGTTTGTTTATTAGCGCGACGGATCGCATCGCATCTCTCGTCTCCCGTAGATTTCCGTCTCCTCTGAGCCAGCTCGAACTGTCTTTCTCTGTCTTAATTGTGTCCTGTACACTGAGGGAACTATATTATATTAGATTCATGCGCTTAGACACACGCAAACACGCTGCTCTCCTGGGGACGAGCCGACGAGGCTGCGGCTGTGCAGTAGGTGCATTCTATGATTGACATGTGACTGAACTTCTCGGCAGTCCACGCCACGAGGAAATGAGACTCAGATTTGGCGCCAAAAAATCGTCCATTATTCCTTTAAGTTAAAAATACACTATTCAGATATTTAAATGGGGCCATGAGTACATCTTTAAACATTCAAATCAAGGATAAATATTCTGAATTACAATATTTTTGCTTACGTTTAAGTTTACTCAATGTAATAAAATGTTGATCTAAAATAAAATAAATGTATTCGTTTGGTTAACACTATGTTTCTGCAGCTGGAGGGCAAGTTACCACTTATGAAGGACATAAATATATCTGCCATTATCTATATATATTAACATGTTTAAAATGTCACTAAAGCCATGAACAAGGTGCAATCCTGAGATCCCAATTAAATTAAGCCTTTTTTACTAACAAGCGCTTCATATTAGAAGCTGAATGACAGAGAGAGATGAGACGGCCGCGTATCTTTGGTCTGTGGGCCGGACGGAGCTTTAAAGACCAACGTGACGCAGTGAGAAACGGCTTTATCACACATTCACAGAGACTATCCTCCAGCCCGTCTCTCCTGAGTATCCCGTGGGTCCTTCTCGCTTGTCTAATCTGGATTCCCACTGTCTCCTCTATTACCGATCGGGGCTTTGGACATCATGGCCCCGCGACTCCATGGGGTACCCTTCTGGACCAGATCCTACCCTGGGTGTAATCCCCTGGCTAACGTGTTTCTGGCGGCCCAACTATTATTCTGTTTAGCGCAGTAGGACAGCGCAGGAATTGAGCGAAGGATTTGCATATATTTCAAACAGGTTGAACGAAAGGTCAAAGGAGCAACATTGTTAAGGTTGATAAAAATGTTCCGTTCCTGATTTCAACGGAACTCTGGATGTGGCATAAAATTGTGTGCAAAATGTGAAATGGTAAAAAATAGGAAGTAGCCACGTTCAAGGATTTTCGAAAAGTGCGGCTACTTCATTTAAATAGATATAATGCATTTGTCAGAGCAGTCTTGGCCCTGGCTCACTGACAAAATGTATGATTGTGCCCCCCGCCCACATTGGCGGTAATACATTTGTCCGTTGATCAAAGGTCCCTGAAAAGAATTCTGAATTGATTTTGTTGCAAAGACTTTTGAAAGCAGTGGTCTGGGTATGATACTACACTTCTTCTGAAAGTCTAAGAGAAGGCTTCGCTGTGGGTCACCACCATAGCTCATAGTGATCATAGCACCATTATATTGAATCTACAGACAAATTCTTCAGCTCTTTTGTCCGTAATGCTATAAAGAGGTGGCCTGACGAAAAATAAACTAAACGATTCCAAATATTTTTCTGAGTCTGAGATTCAGCGCTACTGATTATGCTGTAATTTATTAAGTGCATGCATTATTAATTCCTAATTCCTGTACAAAACAATGAACAGATGCAACCAATATTTGCACATATATTGTAGAAAAAAAATTCAGTTGTATCGTCTGGACTCTGGACTCGAGTCTGGGAACTCAGGCTTTATATCCTACTCTGTGTAAGCCCTGCCCATCGGGCGGGACCTCCTGATAAAGGGAGTTTCTGTTTTCACTTGAGACTACTCCTCTTTGTTTTCTAACAGCCCTGTCATGGCCTATCAACATCCTATTGTAACCTGACTTCGCTCCCTCCTCATTGAGTACCTAATTAGCATCAGAATGCCCCAGGCGTCTCCCGCTCCAGGGTTTCCAGGGTTGCACATATATGTTTTATTTTCTTTGCATATTTCTCCTTTCGCTAATGGTGCTCTGGTCTTGGCACATGGCGCTGCATAACTGACTCAGGAGGTCAGTGATAAGCGAGAGAGGAGGTGGTTGAATTAATTTAGCTTCCTCGCTTCTTCTCTTCGAGTTCAAGATATCTGTGAAAAAGCCTGTAACAGCCCTCTTTGTAGTGCCTTTGAATACTGAGGAACACATGTTAAACTATTACTGATGCGCTCGCAGAGTTAACCCTTCGCTGGCCTCGCTAAAAAATGGATTTCAATAGAGGATATAAGTGCTTAGGAACTGGAGAAGAGCACGTAAACACTCCCTGTATGGGCTTTAAGGTATGTTTTGTCTCTAGTAGTAAAGGTAGCTAGTAAAGGTAGCTGGAGTGGATGAATTAGTAGCAGTAATAATAAGTAATATAAATAATAGTATGGTAGTTGCTTTAGGTAATAGTGCATTACAGGGCTATGTACATTTAGCATTTTTTTTTGCCTTTTGCAAGTGAAAAATTTGGTGTTTCATGCACAAAATCTGCACAAAATCTCCCCAACACTAGATCTGTTTAAATAATAAGAATATAACAGCAACTGCTATATTAGATTTTTGCAGACAGAGCAAATACAAAAGGCTTTATGAACATTGCTCTGTAAAACGGTGTGGATAACTGGTGTTTCCATAAAGGTCTCATATAATATCTGAAGAATTAAGAAAATTATGCCCTCAAGTTCTGAGCACTATCGCAAAAAGAAGAATGAAGTTACATGGAAGATTTTAAGGATTCAAAATGTCGTACTTGAGTGGAAACCAAAAGGGAAGAAACAGGACGGTGGGCGATCAAAGCAATGGATAAAACAACTAAAGGAAGATGGCAAAGCCTAAAATATGTCTCTAAACAATGTGAACAATTTTACTAAAGATTAAATGTTGCAGGCATATCCCTGAGCCCATCGTATTGAGCCCCAATGAGCCATTTTAAGATCTCCAGGCCAAGTCCTGCAGGCCAAGTCCTGCAGTTCCCGTCATGCTCCTAGACTGGGCCGCTTCCTTCCTTCTGGGCTGCCTGCCTGGAGCCTCGCACCTGTGCACGATCCCCCTGGCCCAGTCAACCGTGAAGCACAGCTCCCCCCCTGGTTACTCTAGGCTAACATCTAAAAGAAATATGAAAAAGTAGTTGTAGTGGTAGTAGTAGTAGTAGTAGTAGTAGAGGGAGGTTTGGAGTACAGTTAAGTATACGACTAAAGTTTTAGTAGCAATAATTACAATCAGGCTTTGTTGAATCACATAACAGTCGTTATTTAATTGTTTTGTGGCAGGTGGAGTTTGGTGCCCGGCCCCTTTAAAGCTCGTCCCTGTGGTGCGGGGCGCGCTCTCAGCATCAGCAGTGTTTTATTGTAGAAAAAGAATCAGTTGTAGTCGTTTTGACTTTTATCCAAAAGTCACTCTCAATTCACAATTGTTTTTTGCTTAATTAATGTTGTTTGGTTAAAATAATGCAATAGTAGCAGTATTTGTACTTGCAGAAGTACAGTAGTGCTAAGGTTAAAGTTGTCCTGTACAAAGATCTTTTTTTTAATGACTTAAAACTGTTACAAAAATTGCTTCCACCTTTTGTTGAGTCCTTTGGAACATTCCAAGCAGAGAAATAACATCTCCATGTTGACAAGCTGGTGGTGGACACTGCACCGGGAAAGTTACATAGAGCCTCTTTAGTAGTGGACGCATCCTCTGGCATCTCAGTTGACTTTTAATTAAATGCCAGCGCAGATTGGCCTATCATTAGCTTGGCAAAAGCCCAAGCTGGAAACACGCTACGACAACATGGCACTTCTAAAACACTATTGAGAAGAATGAACGCTCATGCTTAGCAATTTATCCTCTTACGTTTTGTCTGAGCGCGATAATCATAGCAGACAAAAGCAGGTGTCCGTTATCAGCAGGCAGGTGTTAATTAGCGTATGGCAGGTATTGTGTCGCGCCAGAACAGACAATGAGCTGCACCGCTGGCAGTCGGCCATATTGGAGTGGGGGGGTAATGAAGATGTTGGTTATCAGAGCAAGAGAGGGGGGGGGGGAACGGGACGGCAGGGCAGGCCAGGAGAGCGCGGTGAACCAGATAACCCTGTTGGAATGATGGGGAACAATTAAAGAGTAAGTGAGATGAAGTATACGTCTATAAGAGGAGGGAGGAATGGGCCAAAAAAAAGTCAAAATTCAAATTTGAAAATCGAGTATATCATTTATGCAACAAAACTGTGAGAACAAAAGGTTTTAAGGATATATTTCTGCAGTGATAATAAACCTTTAGAGACAAGTTTGAATTTGACTTTGACTTTGAATTGACATAATGTCGTCTAATACTACAAAAAATATAAAGATATTCATTCTTGTCCATAATGCCCACTACTAGATGGATTATGTGCACTTTAAGATGTTAAAATATTTATACTACAATACAGAGCAAGTATTAATTAAATTAAACAAAACATGACCAGGTATGTCTTTTCGTGTTTTTTTGTTTTGTTTAGATTATTATTTATTATTTATTATTATTCGTAGTAGTAGTAGTATTAGTCGTAGTAGTAGTAGTAGTAGTAGTAGTAGTAGTAGTAGTAGTAGTAGTAGTATATTGTTTGACCATAAAGGCTACCCCAAATAAATTGTCTGTTTGCTGTAACCCGAGTCAACATTTTTCAAGTGGGTCGGACGGTAGGCAAATTGTTATTTTTTTTACTTTGAAGGCAAAAAAAAAAAAATCCAAATTTTGCCATTTTTTGAGTCGGAGTGACCACCAGGGGTCAGGCTTCAACAGTCAATGACGGAAAACGTCTCTATCGGGAGATCTAAATCTCGGGAGACTAAATCTCACGATTTTAAGACATTTCAATCGACCTTTTGTACTATCCTTTATTTTGGTAGCGAAGGTGAGCGGGGGGAACATGCGGGGGACACGGGCGCCGCCATGTTTGTTGTGATGATGCTACTGGGCGTGTGTCAATCCCAGAATGCATTGCGTAAAACACCCTGACAGAGCCTGTGGCACGTCTTATGGACACGTCAGTGGCACCGACAGAGGCGCAGCAACTTGTTTAAGGAAATTTGTCATTGTTAACTTGCGGTCTGTTTCGTTACAGACGCACTGGGTCGGTCGGGTTGCGCCAAACAGACATATTATTTTGCTCAGCCTAAACAAAAAACATATTTTTGTATTACTTTGTATTACTGTATCACTTTGTATTACTTACTGTAAAAGTTTTGGATTAGTTTATCTTTTGCATTCCTGCACAATGTGTCATCTTTAAAAACGAAATTCTATGAACTTTAAATGTAGGACGTCCCTCCTCACCAGCCATGCATGGAGATGCGTATGAAATCTGACCCCTGGTTCTACCCCCAGACTTTTAAAATGTCCGCCATGATAATAAGTCACATTTATTTCCCACTATAATTGTTTACGCTGATTAGTCTATATGCAGTTTGGCTCATAGCTGAATTGACCTCAAAGCAATGCAATAAAACAAATCCTATTACTCTCTGCATCATCATAATGTCAAAAGTAGAAATAAAAATACTACTACTACTACTACTACAATCTGCCAAATAGTAGGTAGTGAACCTGACTGCAAAGATGAAGAGTGTCATAAGGTGTGTTTGTGGAAATAGTGAATTATACTTTTTTTTTTTTTTTTTTTTTTAACCTTGTAGCGACAACAAAACTATAAACTCTCCATTCGCTCTTATATTATTATAATTTAAGAGCAAATGGAGAGTTTGAAAAAGATTTGGCAAATTATGGGAGTATGGCTCAAGAACATACTATTACTTTGTGTTGTTAATTTCATTCTAATGTCTTTTTTTGGTATTGAAATCGCGCCTCACATTAAGCATTTTCCTTAGTATCGAAATCAATCTTACCTGAGCTGCATGCTTTTGTTGTTAGGGGTAGTCTAATATGTATAATTATAATATATATATATATATATATATATATATATATATATATATATATATATATATATATATATATATATATATTCTAGGCTTGCTGCTGTGGCCTATAACCTATATTTACCAGTAACAATATTTAGATTAAATCATTATTTCCACAAATCAACCTTAAGTGGAAGAAAAGATTGCTATTTTACTTTTCACTTTAGTAAAAAATAATAAAATAATACATTTATTAAATATGGACATACATAAAATGGGGCACTGCTGGAAAAGCATCAGCATCAAATATTCAGTGCAAAAAAAAAACTATATTGGTTAAAATCGGTCTACTGATACTGGAATCGATATATATCACCAATCCCTTTGTCCCAAGACAATTTACTTACTTTATTTATTTAAGACCATTGTCCAGTTAGCTCAAATTAAAAAAAAAATGAAAACAGTTAAAGTATATTTAAATATCATTCCTGATATGGTGACTGGTGAATGCACATAATATGCCCTGGGGTTCATCTTTGTCAAAGCGTTATCTTGATTTGCCTGGCATGTGTTGTTCTGGTCTGCCACATATTTTTATTAGCAATTATAGCTGTAACATTTTTGCACTAGTTACTAAATAACCAAATTACTAGATGCACCCAACCGTCACTGGAAAATAACATACTATCTTAGACAAAATTACAAGTGAATAAATATTTGAAGTAAGCAATATCTTGATTTGAGGATATTTTGACTGTCTTAGATAAGATTTGCCAATGGAAGAAGCATAAAATGTCTTACTTTAGTTAAAAGAAGAAAAAGAAAACAAAATTCACATGAAATTAGCGAAAGAAAATAGGCTATAGCACTTAAAATAAGAAAATAACAATGGCTTGTTTGTTCTATTGGCAAATCTTGTTTTAAAATACCAAAAATATACACAAATTAAGAAAAATATTAGGATACTTGAGCCAAGCACTTATCTTTTTTTTATATTTTTTCCAGAAAGTTTCCTTAACTATTTATCTCTCGGGTCCAATTTTGATTTTATTTATCAAGAAAACATTAGTTCTGATTGGCATACAACAGTAAAAGAGCTCTGCCTCTGGACCCAGAGCCAGGACCTGAACATGGAGAAGCACTCAGTCATTGTAAACGAAAGCGCTCTGACGTGAACTAGTCTGTGGGATCTGGGCCGGTCGGAACTAAATTGTTTAGACCAAGTTAATTTCTTATTCTGTATAATGTTAACTGCTAATTCTTAGTCCTGCCATTGGTTCAAACCTAATTTAAACAGAGGCAGACCTAGTCCTCATTGAGCCCTATGTTAAATCTTCCTTTTTGCATTGCATTTGGTGGTTAGTTATTATTAAGGCAAGGCAGAGCAAGTTTATTTGTAGAGCACAATTCATAGCACAAATCAAAGTGCTTCATAAAACAGGAAAACGATGCATTAAAATCACACAGACATGACAGAAATCACAAAACAGTTTAAGGCCTAAAAGAGAAGAGCGCAAAGCAACTCATTTCAGTCATATGCACAGCTAAACAAAACAGTTTTTAGCTTAGATTTGAACGTTGTCAGAGTTGAGGTCTGTCTCACATCTTCAGGAAGAATGTTCCAGATTTTAGCTGCATAAAACTGAAACGCAGATTCCCCATGTTTAGTCCTGACTCTGGCACCAGCAGGAGGCCGGTCCATGTTTAGTCCTGACTCTGGCACCAACAGGAGGCCGGTCCATGTTTAGTCCTGACTCTGGCACCAGCAGGAGGCCGGTCCATGTTTAGTCCTGACTCTGGCACCAGCAGGAGGCCGGCCCATGTTTAGTCCTGACTCTGGCACCAGCAGGAGGCCGGTCCATGTTTAGTCCTGACTCTGGCACCAGCAGGAGGCCGGCCCATGTTTAGTCCTGACTCTGGCACCAGCAGGAGGCCGGTCCATGTTTAGTCCTGACTCTGGGCACCAGCAGGAGGCCGGTCCATGTTTAGTCCTGACTCTGGCACCAGAAGGAGGCCGGCCCATGTTTAGTACTGACTCTGGCACCAGCAGGAGGCCGGCCCATGTTTAGTCCTGACTCTGGGCACCAGCAGGAGACCGGCCCATGTTTAGTCCTGACTCTGGGTATCAGCAGGAGGCCGGTCCATGTTTAGTCCTTACTCTGGGTATCAGGAGGAGGCCGGTCCCTGAGGTCCTCAGAGTCCGAGATGATTCATATGGCACTAACATGTCCGAAATGTACTTTGATCCTAGGCCATGGAGAGACTTCCACCTTATATTGAGTAAAAGCAAAGCTGCTTTAAAGTCTATTCTCTGAGCCACAGGAGCCAGTGCAGAGACCTGAGAACAGGACTAATGTGATGGCACTTCCTGGTTCTAGTTCTAGAGCAGCAGCGTTCTGGATGTACTGCAGCTGTTTTACAGCTCGTTTGGAGAGGCCAGTGAGCAGGCCGTTACAGTAGTCTAATCTATTGGAGACAAACGCATGATAAGTCTCTCCAAGTCTGGTTTGGACACTATACTTTTGATTTTGGTTTTAGATGGTAAAACGCTGCTGATGTTATCAATTTGACGTGGCAGTTAAAATTCCTTATACTTTGTGCTGAACAGACCTAATTGCTTTAAGTCACCTTCAATAACAATCGCCTACTCTGATCTGACGTGACTTGATTTTTTCCCCCAAAGAAACGTATTCCTGTGTGTGTTAATTCTTAACCAGGCAAGTGAGGAAAAACAGTTGAACATAAATCTGATTTGCGCACAGAGAGGCACATATAAAGATTACGTTGTCAAGTCAAATTGATTCAATCCCCATCATTCTTTCGAACTTGATGTATGGCTGTTGGAATGGCATGAGGGCGTAGGGATATTTGATTTGCGCTCCGACACAGGGGGGTAGCCATATGTCGTCAGCGCGCTCTATCGCTCCGTGTCTCGTAACGATGGGCTGATGAGAGAGAATGGTGCTGTCTGGATGGCCGGGCCGCGGAGGTTCTATTATTGCAGCTATAAATCCTTCTGATATCGGCCCGCCCTCGCCTCGCTTCGCCTGGTCGCCCTGCCACAGCACTGCGTCACACCTCCAGAGGTTTAAGCCAAAGTGTGACGTGCATTAAAAGTTCCAAATATCCAAAGAATTCCGATTTTGTGGGGGAATTTGAATCTTTAAATTAGCGAAAGGGTTTTAAGTTGTGTGTTGAGATGCAATTTCATAGCTGAACACTGTAACTGCTAAGTGTTTGTTGACCGATGGTGGACGAAATACTCAATTTCGTTACTTAAAGCGTTTTTCATGTTTTTCTGATCATTAATTTGTTTGGCGAGATAATCCCTGTAAACAATTATCATGGTTTTACATCAGTCAAGTTGCAGCTTGTGAAGAAATTTGACAAAGAAAAGTAAAATAAATAAATAAATACAGGAAGTAAAGCTGAGTTCTAAAACAGAATACCTCTACATGTCATGAACATGTTTTATTTTTCTGACAGTTTAAATAATTATTTAACAAAATAAGTGTGTTTTCAGGTATTATTATTTGCCAAATCCTAACTATCGTGTAATGTATATGTTTTTTCGGCCACTGTTTACAGTATGGTTGCTAAGTAACAGTAACAGAAATACTTCTACCTACGTCATATTTGCTCCACTGGCCTGTGTGAATGTGTGTATGAAGGGGCGAGTGGGTGAGGGTCCTTCATGCCTTGACGTTGGAAAAGCGCAACATGAATGGGACCATTTACCATTTGATTGAAGTATTTGTAAGTACTTTTTCATTCTTCAGTTTATTTGTTCTACTTTACCTGCCTATTTCAACACATATTTATGGATTAATTTATAGTCCAAATGTAAAAGAAAAAAAAACAAATGATAAAGGAAGACAGACGAGACAATTAGTTAAAATGTCCCTTTAAACGCCAGCTCTTATCTCCTCTACTTAAAACCAAAGTGTGCTCCATTCTTTTTGCTTTCCCAAAGTTCACCAGTCCATTTATCAGCGAGCAGAGGACTTCCACTCTTCAGTAGCTACAGATTTACAACAAGCTAGCCTTGGCGCTAATGGGACCTCCGCTAATGTCTGGCACGATGGCACGAAGTCAGCCGGGGTGGAGATAAAGCCGAGCCCCTCTGTGCACCGGATAAAACAATGGGTACGGCGAAATTTCTGAACCGTGAAGCGCCTGAAGGGAGGGGGCGGACAAGTCAAGCGCACCTCAGTCACTGCCGGTGCCAACTGCTATTTGTCGAATGGCATTAAGTCCAATAGAGGGATTAATGGGGTGAGAAGGGAGAGAGAGATGTGTGCTTGGTGATAGGTCATGGGGAAAGATGGACATTGTAAAAGAGCTAGTGTTGTGTCTAATGGGAAGGACGGGTTGAATGTTGAGATTTCTACACCAGGATCAAGTGGATTTAGTGCCCAAGTTAGATGGTTAGAAAGGTGATTGATAAAGTTGATTGGGTAAAAATGCTTACGTTTCTTGAAAAAATTCTACAGAATGGACCTAATCTGGTTCGCGGCCATTGAAATTCCAGTTTGTATAGTCATAATTACCATAGTAACAATAGGTGTTATAATGCTTCATCTAGAAAACAAAGAGTGCAATTACACTTGCATAAACACCACATTGATATTCGAACTACACTAGGACTAAACTAGGACTAAACCCAGGTTTAAAAACAGTCAAGGCCAGGGCTAAACCAGAACTAAAACAGGACCAGGGCAAGTGTAGATCAGAATTGAACTGGGCTGAAACCAGCACCAAACCAACACACCCTAAATGTTCCTGTGTCTCTATATAAACCTGCATAACCTGTATTCAATCCTTTATTGAGAGAATAAAATGAAAATATAGCCGCAAGCGGCAATGATCGGCCCTCGCCACGCCGCCGCCATGCCGCAAGAGGAGGGGGCGCTAACGCGCCCCAATTGTCCTTTTAGTACGCCTACTGCTGAATCTGTGACACTGTCACATCTTCTCCCCTTTGTTTTACCATCAAAAAGCAATTTTATTTTGAATTCTTGGCAAAATGTGCGGCTTTGCCGCACAGACACCGTGACTCTTAGAATAAAAATGTGGATAACTTTTGATGGTCCACTCCTGAAGATGAGTCTCACCAAATTTCAGGTTAATAGGGCTAACGCCCTAAGAGGAGTTCGTGAAAGTCTAAAGTGTAAACATGTTCTAGCGATTTCCCCATTGGAATAACGTGGAATGTTTCGGTCATCGTTACGGCAAAGCCATAACAATTATGACATGGGTCTCATTGACTTTTTTGATGGGGATGCCAAAATTGAGTTGTGTGTCAAATTTCATATAATTTCGCAAAACTAAACATTTAACCTCCATATAAAATCTGTAGGGGGCGCTGTGGCTCCAAATTAATTAATTTCATTTCAAGTAGGTTTAGCGCAAAGAGTTTAACAACTGATTCTAATTTGACGCAATTCTGACTTTATCTGCGCAAACGGCAGAAATGTTAAATTTGGGAGATTTCTGAAATTCTTGCTACAGTTTGCGGCTTTGCCGCACAGAGACCGTGAGAGGTATCAATGTAATTTGAATAACTTTTGATGTCCCACTCCTCAGTAGCATTTTCACCAAATTTCAGCTTTTTAGGGCCAACGCCCTGGGAGGAGTTCGTAAAAGTACGACGTTTGGAAAAACTCCGAAGTCATGTTTAGCCATTTTTGAAGCAATATGGCCGACATTTGGTTGGGCGGACGGCGTTGCCGTAATAATATTTTTTACTTCTCTTGTCACCATCTACCTCTGCGCCAAATTTCATGATTCTACGATCAGATTTTTTTTGGGTCATTTCCCATCTCTCAATGCATTTTTGGTACATTTGGGGGCGCTGACGCGCCAATTTTTTTTATTTTAGAAAAAGGAAATAGCCAGAATGTAGAGAGGCACGATTTTTAGAGGTGTGCAAATTTTTGTGACTTTTCGTCAATGTTCACAGGGTGAAAAATAGGGGGGTTGGTCCCGAGAAGAAAGAAAGAAAGAAAGAAAGAATAATATTCCGATGCGAAAACAATGTTTCCCATTTTTCAAATATCATAAACTATACATTTTCGGAAAGCGCTCGCGCTTTCCTACCTCATGGTGTGGGTCCCTGGTCACTGACGGGTACTTTCGTTAATTTTGAGTGGGCTCCGCCCACTTTGTGTTTTTGGCCCTCTATACAGTAATAATGTTCAATTTTTGCATTACATGCTTATATGCACGGAACATGCAAGAGATGGGGAACGTATTCGTGAGCTACTTAGCGCAAATGAGTGCTTTATATGGGGATGACGACCGCGGTCGTCATCCCAATGTAAAGTGCTCGTTTAGTGCGCACATTTGCACGGGCTTCGCCCGTTTACAACGGTAAAGTTCCATTTTCCTACTACTAATTAGTATGCACGGGGCGTGCGTGAGTGAAGGAGTGCGTTAGTAAGTGTTTGGAAGTGGGCGAGCGCTTCGCGCTTGATTTCGTGCACACTACGTGCGCACTTTCGCAGCCGTGCTTCGCACGGCCTTACGAGATTAATAAGCCTCTCGCCAGCTTGTGGCGCTCGGGCCTAATAAATGAATAAATTAAAATCTCAAAATAAATGATCATGTTAGTGTAACCTTGCATTCATCCCGGAGTGTTCCATTGTAGGAAAATTATGTTGTATTGTGTGGACTCTGTTTTTAGAAAAACAAAAGCCCATGTTGATAGTCCATTACAGGAGTCTCAAGAGTAAGATATAAAACCAGACTCGATTCGCAGATTGAGAATGACTCTTGGATGAGAGTTCCAGACGACACAAAGATTTTTTTCTACAATAAATGATCATGTTTATAAAGTGGGCTGTGAACAGAATACTGAACTTAAAAGAAAATGACTCAAGTTACAAATCATACTGCAATTGCATTACTGGTATTCAAAATAATATTTTCCAATTGGGTTTAGGGTTACTGTAAATAACTTTACTCACCATGAAATTAAATTATTGTGGTTAATATGTTGTTTTTAAATGACAAACCAAAATCTACACTGATTATGCCGCAATAATATTAAAAATGTATAATATTATAATAATATCCAACAAATTTGACTGCAGAACTGCTTACTTAGTCACTTTTGTAACTTCATCCACCATACTCTATATGCAAACATACATTGCTCTGTCGTTGTAGGAAAAAAGGAAAAATACATTGTGTTACTTCTGCTTTAGGTTCCTGCTTAGGTTCCTGTAGTGCTCTAGTTGCCCAGTAACCAAAACAAAAGCCTTTGTTTTGTTCTTGGAGGAGCTTTCAGGTACATGGGTGGATATCTGAAAATTTAGACAGCACATGGAATCAGCACGTGAATCAAGTCGACAAGCAAGGACAAACCAAAAGATTAGTAACAATGCTAGGCAAAACATAAAGTAATGATTTCATTGTTTTCAATTATACAACAACAAATCATTTTTGGCAATTTAACAGAATTAAATTGCTATCTTGTTCTTGAGATGCATGATATGATGGTTTTGTTCTGGGTTCATACGTCGTGGGTCGTGGAGCATGCGCACAAGCCTTGTGTTACTTTCTTCCCCTGCCCAGTAGACTCCTAACTGTGGTACAGAGGCTGAGCAGGAATAATACTCGTTGCAACACAATTTTATTTGGGATTCAGGAAACAGAATTCTGGACGTACGGAGCAGCGGCGGCAGAGCCACGCGCGCGCCGAAAACACACAGAGAAAGCGCAACACAATTCCGGTTACCCACAATGCCACCCTCACTCTCTTAAAGGCCAGCCAGGCTGGTAATACTTGTCTAGTCTCAATCCGATTACGCAATCGCAATGATTTGTTTTTTTAGTTTGCATGTAAACCCACTGACTGACGTTTTCTCAATCTGTGACGTGGCCCTGTGAATCTTCTCTGCTGTTTTTCCCGCCCATAAATCATTGCTAGACTCGTTCTGTGAATTCCTCCCATCTAACAGTCACTACAACTGTGTGCTGGGATCCGGAACTGAGAGGACAGCTTGAAATAAGTTTTAAAAAAAAATGTAACCTTAAACTGTAGATGGTGCCAAAACACTGTTAGTCCCAGGGAAACAGATATCCGAATGTTATTTTGTTTGTTATAAAATAAATTCAAATAAATCTAGTTCCGAGTCTAACTGAGGGCACTCAAGAGCATATTTTAAAGGCTAAAAACAATACAAATAATGCATAATATGTGTCCTTTAATGGTGTTTATGTTTTTCTAATCTATAAAAAAAATATTCTATTGTAACATGCATGTATTATCTGTATGTGCTTTCAAAAGGGTACAAATGCATCAAGTATACTACACTGGCCTTAGTAAAAATTAAAGCGTAACTGGGATGTGTTTACTTCAATTGTTTCCACTGCAATGTTTTTGGTAGATATTTTCAACAAAACTTAAAAAATGAAAAACATATTTATACCAGAGCTGTATCAGATTAATAACAATTGCATTACACCTTCTTTGAAAATATAGGGTTTGTTTACAGATGCGGCAAGTTAATTGCATTTGCTCAGCCATGTACATTATGTTTGGTAAATGTTTTTGCTTGATTCATTTGTTGCCATTCTACCCACATCTTAACGGTAAGGGTCCCAATATTGCTGAGGACACATTAGAACACCAAATGGCTAAGCTAACTTGACGCTAACATCCCCAAAATGCGCCTGAACTGACTCTCACTTCCACTCGCTCAGCTCCTTCAGGCCCCTCCTCTTCCTGGATGCTCCCTAATTAATCGGTAGCCGTCAGTGGGGAGTGCTTTGCTTGTTTACTCTTATTGAAATTAGCCAGGCTTGCCGTCTCCTGAGAGTCAGCGTCAGAAGCACAATTAGCTGGCACCGGACTAATTAGCAATGTGGCGCTAACGACACCTCCATGACTGCGTGGGAATGCGCCGAACGAGCGAGGGAGGCAACAGATATGACAGAAGACACCAAGAAGAAGAAAGAGAGGAGAATAGTTCTAGTTGTCAGCAGTTTTAGTTACAGTTTAAATGCGGAGTAAAAGTATTCAAGCACTACTAGGCAAGTCAGTTTAGCGTGGTTGGTAAAGGAATGATTTCACAGGAGAGAGCCTAAACATGTAACACCAACACTGAGTGGTAATAACCTAAGAGCTAATCTTAAGACATTAAATATGTCATCTCAATTTCAGTAACTATAATTTTAATTCAAGCAAGATGTATATATATATATATATATATATATATATATATATAAAAAATAAAAATAAATAAATTGCAAATCATTTTACAATTTTATCAAACAGTATTTCCTTGTTGTTTTCCAAACAGCTATACACAGGTATTATTCAGTCAAAATTCTCATTTACCCTTTTCCTTGTTTGTTGTCATGTTTCTTGTTTCCAGCATCAATTAGTTCTTCAGTTTGTTAGAGAAGAAGTGTACTACTAAACAACAAAAAGAAAAAAATACTCTCTCTCTCTCTCTCTCTCTGAATTGATTAGAATTAAGTGTAATCAGAAAAAGTATTTGACAAGATTCCTGTTCTACCAAATTCAGTCTGAATTATAATGTGATCCGTCCAAAAATAGCAGTTAACAAACCTCTAGAACAAAACTTTTCCAAAATAAGGACTAGAAGGCTGCTCCAAGAACATCTTAATTATAAAAGAATCACAAGTAGCGGGTTAGTTAACGGTGCACACGCTGGAACTGGCCTCTAATGACAGTCAGTTGAAATACTTCCTTGCATCATTTGCAAAGAATGGTGAAAACATGAGGTGGGAAAGTGGTAATGAGAAAATTAAAGAGAATTATGGCGTTGCTGGCAGGAACTCATTGGGGGGAAAAACTGAGTTAGTACAGTTACTTTTACCTCTGTTAACCTGAAGGCTTTCACTGCACCTTTGCTGTAGCATCTGCTTTCAACACCACCATTACACTGATTATCACCGCTGTCAATCAGAAGCTCCACCCTCTAGGGTAAAACCGGCCAATTTACAAACCCACACATTGTAGCCAAGAAGGTGAGATTCCAAAGATATTTTTTTCTGGGTAATTCACACACCACGAACAAAGTGAAAATGAACGTGGAAGCCGGTAGGCGAGGATAGCAACCAGGGACGGCAAAAGGTCACCGCGGCGACAGTAAACAAGCTTTACACAGGCAGAATAGGCTTTGATGTGGGAGAGAGCATAGCGGAGCCTAGCCAGGAGATTGGGGTTAAACCCGTTAGAAGATCTGTGAAAAGGAGAGATGTATTTTTTCTGCAACTGAAGAACATGTGAGTGAAGGGATGCTACGGAGAACAAAGCAAGAACAAAGTCTGTTTAGAGTAAATTGGTGTGTTATATATCGGCAATAAAACTTTTCCAAGACTTAAAGAACATACAGGACTTTTCGGGCTATACAGCGCTCCTGAAGTTTACAAATTAAATAAAAATTATACATTTACGGGCCGCACCTGTCAATAAACCGCAAGGGCCCACGTTGTAACAGAAGTGATGTGTCTTTTGAACCGGGGGTCTCGTAGTGACTAATATCTCACTGAATATGAGTTGGATTGTAATAAAACACACAATGTTTTGAAGTTTAACAAACATAAAACACATCACAGCTGTCCCTACTGTCCCCTCTATCCTTGATGACTGTGTGAGCTGATTTACCTGTGTCTGTGTCTTCACATCTGGTTTATCTGCTCCTGAGCTTGTGCTTAACGAGTGAGTGTTGCATTTTTTGCATAATTGAGATATTTACGCAGAAATATGTTCTATGGTAGTGATGCACAGGTTATCTTTTGACTCGTGGGGCAGGTCAGGCCAAGAAAGTCTCATTTCAATGCGGCAGGTTCTAAACTTCAGACCACCCTATATTGCATGTATCACTCCACATGTGTCTTTGCGTTTTGCCGCGTCTAGATTCACTTCCTTATTAGATTATGTGAATATGTTTTCTTTCTTCTCCTTGGTGTATAATATGTAATAAAACACACCGCATTTTGAAGCTTAAAATATAGAATAATATGACGTGTCCCCTGGACATTTATTATAGTTTTACTTCTGTTAAGTTGCAGTTAGTAAAAAAACATTTTGGAAAAAAGTTTTAAATTACAGGAAGTATAGCTAAGTTTTAAAACAGAATCCCTCTGTGATGTCACCAATATTCAATGTGCCATTGAAAATACAGGGATAATTTGCACTTAACAAAGTTTAAACCAGGGATTTCCAACTTATAGCCCCGAGCTACTGGTAGATCAGTGCATGTGTCTGATCTGTGGATCCAACCTACTGTCATACAGTGTAGTCTATGATTATTGATCACTGATGCTTAACTGTTATTACTCTCGCGGCACTTTCTTGCGGTGCTTTCTTTCCATGTAGCCCTGCACAAACTTTATTCTCCTCTTTCCCCCAAATCACTTCTCCGAGCGAGTCTGTGAGATGTCGTCTCTTCTTTTTCTGTTTTTGCTTTACTATGAGGCGCAGGCAGCGATTAGTGGGATTGGTTAGGTTTATAATCAGGCTGGGAAAAAACAGACTTTGTCTACTGGTTAAAATGACAGCCACATAGCCTTGTTCTGCTGGTGTCCAGCTACACAATGTGTATTATTTGATGTTAATTTCCTCATAGTCACATAGAAAGATGCAAAAGCGTAAATGAATGGAAAGGCAAACTGACGCCACCGCAGCGACACACGGAGTAGCGTGCTACGAAGTCTGACTCTACTACATGTACCTACAACATAAAAGATCATTTTAGCAGTCTGAGGGTTGTGGGGTGAAAGGGGGGTGGGGGGATTTGTTTTACTAAAAATAAGATCAAATCATATCTTGCTGCCAAATGAATGGGCCTGCTAAAATAGTATATCCAAAATTCACCAGAATACAGGAAGTCGCTTCTGATTTCTTCAAAGATTTCTGAGGGTCAACGCCCAAACCCCCCAAGAACCACCTGTTGTGCTTCTGCCTATAAACAAATAAATTGAATGTTGAACCATGTCCTTTGATTGCCTTGAAGGTGGAAAAGTGCTATATAAATACAATGTAATAATAATAAATGTGTTTGTATTATCTATAGAGATAAATATTCAGACAATAGAGATTACAGTTTGCTCTGCCCAAAATACGCTATACAATATTGATGAATAGCTCACAGTTGTTGTTTGTCAAATCATAACTATGGTGTAATTTATATGGATTTGGGCCCTTGTTTGTAATATGGTTGCTAGATAACAGTTAACCCAAAATGTTTAATAAAATCTGAAATATAATTGTATTCACTACATTTTGAAATGTATATTCTAACCTGTCTTCTATAACTATTTTCACTAACCAAGTGATAAATGCTTGTAAATGCCTTATAAATGCTTATAAAACAAAAACTAGAGCTAATTGACAACTTATAGTTAATTAAGGAACATTATTTTAAGGGTTAACTTTTTTATTTTTCTATGTATTGATTCTGAAAAATCACACAATTTTCAGAAAAACTCAAGTTTAGTCAAGCTTTACTTCAACAATATCACTAGGTAATTACACTTTAAAAAACGGCTTTTGAAACCGTGAACTTATCCTGCATTTTCTAACCACCTCCACATCCAACATTGAGATCAAATTAGTGTGCACATTATCCACACACATTTAAAAGATATCATAGCAATTACAGTCAATTCTGCAACATCAATGTAGCTCATATCAAGATGTCCACCGCGTGTTATCAATTCTGCATTCCAACTCACCAAATGATAACTTAAATGCCCCCCCTCCTCCAGCTGGGAACATATATCATCTTTATCCTATGCATTCTCGGCTTACTTTTTTCTACACTTTTTCTCAACTTTACCGTTATCTACAGAGGGAATAGAGATTTCCGAGAACAAAGCCGCCAGGTCTATAGAGACAAAAGGAAAAACGTGTGTGTAAAATAACAAAAAGAGGATAAAACGGGAATTCAAGGTTAAGGAGAGCGTTGGTAAAGCTCCTGTTGGGTTGGAGTGAGGCAGATGAGAGTGGTTGTGTCCGTAATGGTGATGATTGGTAGGCAGAGCTAGCAACGGATCAAAAGGCTAACTGTAAATAAAAGTACAATGAAGTAACTGAGAGATAATGTCACTTCTCTCGGTGTTTAACTGGAGTTGGATGAAGGCTACATTGGAAACTGGTGATTGAATGAAATTTCCGAATCTTAATACATCTTTATGCTTGATAAGAGGGACAACCAAATTACCTGTTCCGAAACCTAATCCTGTCTCTAAACCTATTGTGAAATAATATATTGTCTTTTTTAAATAATGACAATAGTAAAAAGTATTAATCATAAATTGAACGCTAAACCAATTAGACATTTAAAGGTGTTGTAGTTTTTTCCAAAAAGTCTATCAGAAGAACTGCCAATTAAAACTACTTTGTGAATTATTTTAGATTTTAACAAACGTTTTTGGAAAAGCATATCAGTTGTGGAAATTTAAAAAAGTACACTCCTAAGGACAAGATAACTGGAACATAAATCTGCATATAAAACCAAGCAGTTGCTTAGTTCCAACTGAAAAAGCATATGGACAAGTCATTGTCCAAAATGAAATAATCTATCTATTTTTATAAATATGCAGTCACAGCCACATTTTCTGTTTAAATCTTATGGCTGAATGGGAACAAATTAGCAAATGTTTTATTGACAAAAAGAGAGATATCTAAGGCTTGCATTCGTCATTGATCACAGCCAACCAAGGCGAACACTGGCAGATTCAGGTCACCAGCTCATCGACTGCAAAATCTTTTCAAACAATGCCCCATGGCTTCTCCTGCAGTTTTGTTTTCTTTATTAATTTCAGCTTAATTAACTTGGAAACACTGGAACTTGCTAAGTAGTTCAACAAACAGAAATGTGCAGTTTTGTTCAAGGGAGACGAGGCTGCTCAAAATTCACAGTTTCCCCCAATGTGCTAGATTTATGTAAATAGTGTGATAAACAAAAGAAATATCCAGCAAGGCCAGCGAGGACTGAACTCTGAAGCAGATGGAAGAGAGAAAGTTCAACAAACGATGTGTTGGGTTTATTTAAGCTAATGGGAGCTTTCAAAGCAGGTCATGAGGTGAGCCAAAATCTCATGACTTACTCTTGAAACACTATGTACTGGACATTTTCATGTGAGCACCACATGCACTGCACAGGATGTTGTCTCTGTCATGCTCCATGGACAGGCTGTGGAAGTCCTTTGTCCCACAGGCCATACGTCTGTACAATGCACCCTGTGAGCTGACGAGTGCAAGAGGATGAACCGTCAACTTTAAATACTCCAGCTTTTTTTATTTTCCTGCCAAACTGAGAATTTCCTTTGGGATCAATAAAGTATGTATCTCTCTATAAAAGTGTAATACTTCAACATGATTGGTTTAAAAATCACTACAGCAGACCAAGTTGATAGCTGAGCGAAAACAAAAAGAAATCTATCCCATCCGTAGAACACAACAGCATGTATTTATGCTGCAATGGTCACTTTTCTCCTTTACCTTCACAGTTTTACCTTGCTTGTTTAGTCCACTGCTTCAAACAGATTTTGGAATCACATCACTGCAACGGCATGTGATGCTTCTGAGGAAAGCAGTAGAGTGCTTATGAAACTGTCATGCTACAACAAAAATCCAACGTTGTCTGTTCAAGAAACAAATGTGTAATTATACCAGAAGAAGACCTTTGGCATCCCCCAAAACCATGATGGGGTCTTGTTATTTCCCTATCGGTCTTGTGAACACACAAATATTGCGCAAATTCATTTGGTGTGGTAACCATTGTATTGCGTTAGTTACAACAGATATCTTGAATACATCATGATTCAATGTGGATGGTGTGCCCACTTCTTTTAGAAAAAGGATTTAACCCATGGTCAGCAAAGGGGAAATTCTTAGGTTGGACTTTCAATAACTTCTTTATTAAAGCGGAAGGACTTTGGGGGCACAAAATTAAACAAAAGTCTACTCTAGCGGTTTTTTTAATCACGTTTTGCATCCCGCCCGTACTGCACACAGTCAAATCCACTACTGTAAAACATCCACTGTGTTGACAACCACCCGCTGAGACATCTAGAGGTTGCAGTGAAACCTCCAATGTCCAATGCCCCTATGTTAACCACGCTAGCATGTTCTCTTATCAACACCACTTTGCTTCGTGGCTGTTACTTATTGAGCGGCCGTGCATTGGTATGTACAAAGTGCCTTTCCATGTGCTCACTCTCCCCCATGGACCGCTCCTTTTCCCGGGAGCGAGGCTGACGAATGTAGCCATGTAGCTGTCTGGACACTCCCATTTAGCACCGTGCCACTCTGCAAAGTGCCAGTGCGGTGGACAGCTGCGGCTAGGGAATATCTAGAGATAAATAACAACTTTAGCTGGATTGTTCAATGCTCAAATGGCTGGCGTTTACATTTTCTCTGACAGCCGGCCCATTGTCGCATTATGAATAATAGCCGGTGAAATACTCAAGCGCGACTCTACAGTAGATCAGTATTGGTGGCAGTGACAAAAGTGGATTTATAGGGCCATCCTTTAGCCGCTTTTTTTCACCCCTCTTTATTTCTAACATGCTAAACACGTGAGAGCCAGTTTAATGGATGGCAGGACACTACTCTTCACTTTAGCGACATGACGCTTTTATGGTATTTAATGAGGCATTTTGCGGATTCATAATTATTTGCTCAGTGGCATATGCAATGTAAATGATGGGGATCCCAGAGGAAAGACGTCAGACAAGTGTATAACTTTTTATCACCCGTTGAGACACTGAATAAAAACTCCTAAAAACATTGGAGGGAAGATGAGGAGGATTGGTCAGAATGTGTCAGCAGCTCGTGTGTCAGGGCCGTTTGAGGTGATTAACAGCCCTCAGGACAAAACACTCCCCTACGTTCAGAATGTGTGAATAGAGGACTGCTTATTTTTACAAAGTATAGAATTTGAATATATTAATTTATTTCTTTTTTATGAAAAAGAAAAAAAAGTGTAACTGATCACCTGTGTCACCAGTTTAAATCCAAACGGAGAACATACCATGATGCTGTTGTGTGTCACTGGCATTGTCACGATACTAAAATTTTGACTTGATTTTGATAATAAGAAAAACTTTTAACACACAATGATAATAATAACACACTGTTTTACCTCTTGTGTGAGGGGAAGGGGGCGGGGCCATGTTCTAATCTGTGTCATCTCCTGTACTCTTTGCTCTCTCCATTTTAAGATGAAACCTTGGACTTTTGACCAATAAAACTGAATTAACTCGAGTACAATTACTGGTAGTTTTTGGGGAAAGACTTAAGTTCTTGTCGCAAGCTGTACGGTCCTTTACATTAAATGTGAATAGAGTTCTAAGAATTTAACCTCAAGTTCATCCGCTGTTTGCAGGGTTAGAGACACAAAATCAAGATTGACAAAGAGCTCACACCCTACTGTTTAAGTGTACAAATGGACAAGTCAAGGTGAAATCATCTTTCTGTTCCATTGTAAAGAGTGTCTGGTGGCACAGTGAAAGACTTGTGCACTGGAGTTTAAAGGGTCCAGTATCGATACTTTTAGTAGATTTACTATCAATCAGTGTCTGAGTATTGTTTGACAACCCTAATCCTTGGGCAAGACACTCAACACATTTTGCCCACTCCAATAACAGAAATGTGGCTGGATGTTGCAGAAAGAGCATCCGGAGTAAAAATCTAGTCAATTCACCACTGCTTTGGCTACCGCTGACAAACTTCCTTTGCTTTCTAAACTCATGGCTATTTCACTCCATGACAAAGTTTTTATTTTATTAGCAAACTGAATGCAAGGCACACAACAACTCCCAAGATAGCCGCCGAAATTTGGAAGCTAGAAGGTCATAAATAAAAACATAACAAACAAATAGATAAAATTGTGTTGCAGATGGCCTGACATTTCCATTGCTCTCCAAACAATCACCACATGTGCTGGGTTAGTATTTAATTAGAAGTCAAACGTGTGGCATCCAAATGGTGAATTAGCAAGACCACGAATTAGCCATGTGGGTCCAGGCTGTGTCGGGGAGCACGCTTGGCTACTCTGGGGAAGTCCACACACACATGCCAATGAGCAAAGCAATGACTGAATGCATACTCAATTATAATCTTATCTGGCACGCAAAAGGCTAACAGAATGTAGCATGGATAAAATGGATAACACGCAACTGATTAACAACTGATTAGCGAATGTAAGTGTCCTTTAATAAGCTAAGTGCAGTGTAAAAACCCAAACTAATTGCAATCATTGGTAATATTCATTTAAAAATCAAAATATCATTTTCATCTCGAAGAATTCAAGTTCAAAGCTTCTTCTGGTCGAGCAGGAACTCCATTCACTTAAGTAGACAATGAGGGAAAAGCATTGCAGCTAAAAAAAATCTATATAGTAGATGATGTTCACGTAACCAAAAAGTCAACAATGCACAGATTCCCATGGCGGCCTGAAAACAGCTTTTTAGTCTGTGTAGAACTTATTTCCCCTCGTTTTTGTCCGCAGCGCTATGTTCACAATGTTAGCAGATTCAACATTGAAATCCACAAACCTGCAGTATTAATCTTAAATCTTAGTCTTTAAACTGAAAACAATCACATCTTTAGAGTCGACTAATGGCACCACTTTCTGAGACTATCGTGAAAAATAATTTCACGTTTGTTTATTTGTGCTGACAGAGAAGCTTTTGAACTTTGTGCTGGTTTTTGTTTCATGTGCAAAAGTCTAGTAATTAGAGGTTTGAAACATAATCCAGATCAAAAAATCTGCAATCTCACAGTTAAACAGTGAATTCTACCTGAGAATTCTGACCTGGACAATAGGACTAGATCAAATCAAAAAGTGTGGGCTGCGGAAAGACGTGACTAGACTCCAGTCGCATGTTTGAATTATAAGCCCGATTTTGGCCGAGCGGCATGTTTACTGACACTTCCGCACACACGGAGCCCAGCGGCCAATGACAAGTAGCGAAGAAGACACTGGAAACAGCAGCGAGATAAAACTTTCTATTTTTGTCTTTACAGAAAGAACAATGCACAAACAATGCCAACAGCTAGACATATGTTTAATATTCCTGCCTAAACATCTGATTACAGAAAGGGCACACACACTGCTTTTACACTTAAAACCAGCGCTGAAGAGATAAACTCTCACTGCCCTTCTCCTCCTCTCTCCTCCTTTTGTGCGGCTCACATCTGCCTCATAAATGATCCAAATGACACAGGTTTTTCTGTGATAAAATGTCCAACTTCTTTAATGTCGATTTTAGATCATCCAGAGTAAGTTAGCGTCACTGAAAGTGCCAGCTCGACAATCGTTTTGGTTGGCCAACTCACATTTAGTTTGAACTAAATGTGAGTTTGTATGGATTTATTTTCTGAATGAAATGGGTCAGAAAAAGTACATCCGTTTTTGCTACTGGCACCTGCACTCGTGACTGCTACATTCATATCTCATGTTTACAGTAATACTTTTTTGTTGACTTCTTGCCATACTTCAGCTTCCCACTGCCTTTGGACATCACTGAACATGTGTTGTTATGCAAACGAGGGTTCCACTTCCCTTTCCACACTACACGCGCAACAGTTTTTAATTGAACCTTTTGATCTGTGGCTTATTCTGCTAATTAGCTCCACTGTTTTCCCAGCAGAATGCTCTTTTTCTAAATCCGCGTTTGTGTGCTAAGCTTTTGCTAAACACCGGCTGGCATTCAAACGCTTCCCCCAAACCGAAATAAATAAACTCAAATTATTATTTATTCAGACAGGTGCACTGTTAAAGGTAATCACGTTACATAAAATAGCACAGATGCTCTTACTGACCGGCAATGGATTGCTTAGGGTTTTGTCTGCCAGTATATACTTTTACATCCAACTCAAAATCGTGGATAGGCATTGGAGATTTGGCTCACACAAATGCGAATGCAACGCTGTTCATATACCCAGCCATGATTACTTTTAATTTCTACCTCTGCAAAATCAATTACACGTCTGTGTGTGGGCAAACAGGCTACAAATGAAAGATGAAAGTGTGTTATTTGAATTTGGATCAGAAGGAATCCTATACATTACCTCTGGGTTTGGAGGTGGCTCTTGAATGCTGCGTGAGTGCTAATACTCGGCAGATGGTGGATATAGCACTTGCAGATGCTATAGGGGCCGATAAGGGGGGGGGGGGGGAAGTGTGGATGGAATTTTTTAAAACATGGCAATTTCTGAACTACAGCTACTTCTAACCTCAAATAACTTTGTAGAGTGTATGGGATTGTATAGGTCTGTAACAAATATTCATATGGAAGTTCAATATCATTTACAAAAACTACAGATTAATTAGCCTTAATAAAGCACAAAGTATTATTAAATACTTGATTAAGGAGTGAGGTTATTGATTAAGTGGTCACTAAAACTGTTACTAAAGCCTGGCCAGAGGGAGCACTGGGAGTTTTCCCAGTGGGCCGGTGAACTTTTAGGTCGGTCACTGTCAGACTTGGATGACACAACGCAGAGTCCTGATTTCACACGTCACCCGCCCACTCACATCAGTAATCTCGTCCTATGCTCTGGTCTAGTTCATCGCAGGCCCACAGACATGGCCCAGCCTGTTGTCACCTGGCCCGGCCCATGTATGCCCACAGAGCAATGCCTCACACAAGATTGCCAGCCCCTGATTCCCATGCCTGCCCCAATGGGCGTTGATAGTCCTCATATTCACGGGATAATTCTGATCATGTTTAGCCTATTGAAATGTTAATTTTGCAGAGCAGTCAAGGTGATTACCATAAGCGCACGTGTCGTGCTGACATGATCTAGTAAAGGAGCAAAGACCTACCCCTCACACGTCCTGATGCAGTGTTTAGGGGCCACTTTAGACCCGCTGTTGCTGGTGCACCACATTCTGTGATGTTTCTAACAAGCACACTCTGGGGGCATGAACAGGGGGACCTGATGGAAACTTATTTTTATTTTATGTAATTAAATATGAATTTGTATACCATTTGAAAATAAACAGTAAAACAGTTCTAGCCTTGTTTTGTTTTAAAGTTGTAACAGCATTGGTTTATAGCGGGATAATCCCAGTAGTGTCAGGAAAAAGAACAACAGTAGTAGCTATGAATAAATAGTGCAATAAATAAATAAATAGCAATGAAACATTCAAGCATTTAGTATTATTCGTATAATTTTTAGTATCTATATCAGAGTCATATGCAAATTATTCAACCCGTCACAGTGAGCACATGTTTTTGTTACCATAAATAAAACAAGTTGAACATTTTGAAGTCTGTATCCTCCAAACTCTTCAACTACTAACATTAGAAAATATTGGGAGTGTTTCACCCAAAGTCTTTTCAGGTTGAGGAATCCAATTGTCGACCTTACAATTAATAGGGGTTAATGCCAAAAAAGGTTGGTGGATTATTTTGATTATGCTAAAAGTCTTCTGAAATACAATTCTTCAACAACAAAACCCCTTTGCCATTTCTCAAATGCCTGAAAAAAACGCATGATTTCATTTTCAAATCTTAAAAAAAAGATGCCCAACCAAAACATGAAAACGTCACTGCAGACACGTCCTGTCAGCTCGCTGAGCGCACTGTGTTCCTTTTCTTTGTGTGTGAACCTTGTCACAGGTTTTGATAAACTAGGCCCCCATATTATCCTTCCCAACCATGATATGTATGATATATGATTTATACTATGATAAAACGGTTCACTTTTACAACATTTTTCTTCAAAATTCCACTGACTTTCAGGACAGTGATGCAAGCAACTCTAACTTTGTCAAATACGATATATTTTTTCCCTACAAATACCCAAGATGGACTAACTGGTTGTTAGAATAGTAATAGAACGTGTTTATGGAGTTCACAATCCGAGGAGTTAGCATCTTTATAAAGCAGTTACAGGCTTGTTTTGTTTCTCCATTTGCAATGAATGGACTTTATGGGTCTCCATAGTTCACTCCAGGGACAGTGAATGCAGTTTGCAGTGTTTTAGTGTAAAAGAAACAGATGGAACTGCATGGAAATAGGCATTACTTTGAATTAAATGCAAGTTTTTCAAGTGGATATGAGGAAAAAAACACGATAGAATATGCTTGTGCTCTTATCCTATTTTTTCTTAATTTTTTTCCTTGTAAAAAGCCATATTTGTTTTGATACAGACTGACCCTTGCTGTCCCTGATTGGCTAATCCACCTATCAATAACACCCTTCTGAACTCGCAGCGATGAAAACGGTGCCCACACTGACTTTTCAGGCAAGGGGACGGCTGCTAACTTAAAAAAAAAGGTTCCACATTTTTTTCTTCAGCTCTTGCTCTATATGATTATCATTATCTCCCACCATCTAGGAATATTGAATAAATGTGGAAGCTTGCAAAAAGTGCAATGTAACAGAGGAAAACGATGACCAATCAGTTCAAAAATTCCAACCAAGCGACGTGATTTGTCAGTCTTTGGTCTCTCCTCTACTTTAATTACCATTGTTCCGTTACCATTATCATATCTCTATGCAACGCAGTAACCTTTTTCCCCTGCACTATACCATGTAAGTTAGATATATTGGTTTGCCATTTTTTCTCACAGACACTGGCCTTTTATTAAATATCAGATATCATCCAGTCATAGTCGCATGTCACCAGAATGATCAATGCTCCTCTGCGGTCATATTACTACAGTCTGTTAAATCTGCAATGCTGCTCTTCTGCGTGGCACTTTATTAGTCAAACTGTCCACAGGTTTGGTCATTAAGAGTCCATCTAAAAGGGAGGGGCTGGGTCACCTTGACTAGCCACAGACACTCAAATAATAATGTGGAAATTGTTTAAATGGCTTCTAGAGATTCTGGTGATGTCATTTCTGCAGCAATTATGATGTATAATGAGTATTAACATAACTCCGGAATTTCAGATGCAGTGTTCTCAGAAGGGTTATCTACAAATGTGGGAACTCAATTGGATTCTTAGATATATGTAATAAAAATCATGAAGGTTTGCATTTTTCTGCTTTGGATAAATTATGAAGGTACAAAATTATGCCATGTTTTTGAACCGGAATATGTATTTGGAAAACTGGTACAAAACTGGTAAAAAAAAAATAGAAAAACAACAACAGGCCATATTACGCTTATTTTTTGAAGCGTGTATAGGGCTGGGTACCTTTAAAAAAAAAAAAATGTATTTGCGGTACCTGAAGTGTACTTTTTTGGTATCTATTCTCTGAGTAATCATGATATAGAACCATAATACAGAATAATAATGTGTAAAGACCATTTCACAGTTTAAACTGAGCTGAGACAGAATTTTACCTGTGAGATAGCAGATTTGTTGACAAGGCTTATAGTTTATATTTCTATATTTACTGGGCCTACCCGTATGAAACAAAAACTGACACAAGGTTACACTTTTGTTGGCCGATATAAACAAACGTAAAATAATTCATTCTCTCCAGGTTCTGGCATTTTGAAAACTCATATTCCAAATTATGATTGGCCTTATTGAAAACAAGCTTTGAAAACCCCAAACAATGTGGCTAAATGACTACCTTGTTGAGCAAATTGTTACTGCCTTGTTCTTTACAATAATATCCAAAAAAATGCTATAAATCCCACAATGCAAAAAATTACCCTAAAACCACCAAGACACTTAGAGCTAACTCACTTTGCACCAGTAACTGACAAAACTGTCCATGAGATCATCACCAGTCTGAGTTCATCTACATGCTGCCTTGATGTGTTACCCACCAGATTTCTAAAGTCTGTGCTGAACAGTTTGTTAGCACCATTCACTCACATAGTTAACATGTCGCTTCAATCTGGAACATTCCCAATGTCTTTGAAAACTGCGGTCATAAAGCCTCTCCTAAAGAAGAGCAGTCTTGATGCCGCAGTACTGAGTCATTACCGGCCCATCTCTAATCTGCCATTTTTGGGCAAAGTCCTTGAAAAGGTTGTTTACCAACAGCTCACAGATTTCCTCTTAATAAACAACTCATTTGATGTTTTTCAGTCAGGTTTTAGACCTCATCACAGCACTGAGACTGCTCTTGTCAAGGTGACAAATGACATCCGCCTGAACACTGACACGGGCAAAGCCTCAGTCTTAATTCTGTTAGATCTGAGTGCTGCTTTTGACACTGTCGATCATGGGATCCTCTTACAGAGACTAGAGGACTGGGTGGGCATCACTGGCACTGCCCTAAACTGGTTAAGGTCCTATCTGGAAGACAGGAAGTACTTTGTTGAAATTGGTAGCTGTGTCTCAGACCACATGACCCTGACCTGTGGAGTGCCCCAAGGGTCAGTCCTGGGTCCCCTTCTGTTCAACCTCTACATGCTGCCGTTAGGTCAGTTGATACGCAGTGAAAATGTGTCCTATCACAATTATGCAGACGACACTCAGATCTATGTTTCACTATCGGCAGGTGACTATGGACCAGTAGATTCACTCTGTCACTGCATCCAACAGATCAGTGTGTGGATGCAAAACAACTTTCTCCAGCTGAACTCAGACAAGACTGAAATAATCGTTTTTGGCCCACAGAAACAAAGAGAAAGTGTTAGCGGTCACCTCCAGAGTCTCGCTCTAAAACCTACAAACCAAATTAGAAATCTGGGGGTAATAAAGGACTCAGACTTGAACTTTAATAGCCACGTCAAATCAATAACATCAGCAGCTTTTTACCATCTAAAAAACATTGCCAAAATCAAAAATATAGTGTCAAAACCAGATTTAGAGAGACTTATCCATGCGTTTGTCTCCAGTAGATTAGACTCCAGTAGATTAGATTAGACAGTTTTGTTTAGCTGCGCATATGACTGAAAGGATTTTTTCTTTGCACTCTTCTCTTTTGTTTGTGATTTTATTAGTTTAGAAAATCAGTTGGAATTTACTTAATTTTATTGTATTTCTGTTTCTGTAATTTCTTTGTGATTTGAATGCATTTTTCCTGCTGTGAAGCACTTTGAATTGCCTTGTGTATGAAATGTGCTCTACAAATAAACTTGCCTTGCCTTGCCTTGCCTTGCCAATACAACCCTTTCCTTGGACTTGAATGGTAAAACAGCCCCAGAAACACTCTCTACTGCGAAGCATCAGCAGCAGAGTGGAGCTCAGAGCTGCGGGGATTATTCAAAAACGGCACCTTACGGCCTATTACCACAGTCACAAGTACAATCCGAGACCAGGCAGAAAGCTGTTTTAAGAGGAAAACAAGAACTAAAAAAAGGATGACTAAATTTGCGCCCGACGCAGAAGTTGGACGCCTCTACATTTGAAGACAGACGCCTCGTAAAAAACACTCGTGCGTCCGAGGCGCACATGTGCAGTGGAGGAGTTGTGGTGTGCTTGTCTCGTGGGGTAAATGGAGTTAGTGGCGGACCATGGCTTTGGTTTATTAACTTTACAAAGTCCAAAAGCGGAGGCGATGGGCACCGGGGCTTGTCTGGGACCCGCATATACTTCAGAGCTGAGCAGAGTTTAGTCAATATCATTATTTGCTCCAAGAGCTGCGTCTTAAGGATTTTTTTTTTCATCTTACGGGGTTTGTTTTGGGTCTTCTTCCGGGTCGTGCGTCACTGGAGCCTCATCTCTGATTCGTTGCTGCGGCGCATCTGCCGCAGAAAGCTGAACAAAGCTGAACATCTCGGCGTCGGACGCTTTGGACGTTCTCGAGAAGCGCCGAAAATGCAGGAATCGCGCTGCAGAAAACGTAGGACGCGTTCGACGTGCGTTTACGTAGACTTTGAATGTAAACTGGACGCTTCGGACGCCGCGGTCTGTAACAGGCTTCAGTACAAAGAGATTTGTGTCAACTAAATAAGTAAATAACATGAAATGGATTGGATTTCAATTATTCCTTTGAGACTGTTGAAACAATTCCAAGGAAACAAGGCTCATGCTCTGTACAGTTTGGAGATCCATGAAGCCAATAGGATTAAAGACATTATAATTAAAATATAATAACCTTACATTACTTACATTTTTTTAAATATAATTAGACCTGCCACAATAAAACATTTTGAATCATATATAATGTTGGACATTTCATAAACAAGTAAGTTGATATAGTAATTATTGAAATAAGCTCACATATAGAAAATAAATTATGCATTATATTGCTTTTTCCTTTTCTTCCAGACACTCAAAGTGGCTTGTGTCTTGCTTAAGGACAAAATGATAGTTGTGGGGTTTGGACGAGCGCTTTATTCATTTAGCCACTGCTGGTAAATTTGCATGACAGTTCTTAAAAAATAGAACGAATCAATTATTTGACAGTAGTTAAAAATGAATACTTGTGCCAACAATGAGATACTTTCACCTGATTTTCATGTTTCTCACATTGTGGATACGGCCTGCCTAGGGAAATCCTGAGAACACCATATGCTGGTTGGTAACGTTGAAACGCAGTGCTAATTAAGTAAATGAGAGAGTCGTGCGAGCAGATGGGAAAGATAGCCTACAACTGTTTTGCAAAGTATCACCTCTGCCATTATGTGCACCTGTCCTGCCACTTTGAAATGTAAAGCCATCACAAGCAAGTCTCAAGTTTTTTGAAAACATTTTAATATGTAATTTGTGGCCTTTAAGATAGGTCAGATTCTGTCTTGATCAATTTTAATACAAAACAATTTAATTTAGCATACTGTATCAAAACAATGAGTTTAAGTACATGTATTATGCTAAATAGACTAGCTTTAAACCTTTAACATTGCTTCCTCCTCAAAAACATGCGTGGAATTGAATGTCAGCTTCATTCACACTTGTTTCAGTAATCGTGAGTCTCAAAGACTCAGTACAGAATTGCATGAACAGCATGTCGAGGGTAAGCTAGGTTTGTTTATCTCCCCTACACAATTCCCTCTGCAGCCTGTAGATGGAGCTCTAACTCAATTCCTGTTGTGTGAAACGCCTGACTGACATGAAGGCATGGCAAGTTTATTTGTAGAGCACAATTCATGCACAGAACAATTAAAAATGCTTCACACAACAGGAAAGAATCAGGAAAACCACAAACTTTTACACAAGCAGAGCTGCTTTAAAATCTATTATCTTAGTTTAGTTTAGTCTTTATTTGTCAGGTGCCATGTACAAAATCATTCATCTTCAAAAGAAAAGATGATCTGCACCAGATTTAGCTGCTGCTACTTTCCATCTGCAGTCCCTGGGCAGGTGAATACATCACAATAATAAAAGTACACATTTCATTACAATTACAACACGTTACATTTCATTATTAACATTAGCTCAGTAAAAAACACTATAAAACAAATTGATTTCTAAGAGTTACAGATTTAATACAGACTAAAAAATACAGTTAAAAACTAGGTTGGCTGATGTTGGCACCGTTGATTATCCAGGATGTGCTTTTTCAAGTTTCGAGTGAAGTTATTAATATCTATAGACAATTTCAGACTATCTGGGAGTTGATTCCACTGTCTGATAATTAAAAAAGAAAAGGCCGATTGTGCAAAGGCCGAGGATCATTTCGGGATGGTGCAATTTCTACTAGCTGTGGAGCGGGTCAATCGAGTCGTTTGTTCAGAGCAAAGTTGGACATATTTTTTCAAGGGAGGTGAAGCAGCATTATTAAGGATTTTGAAAAGAGTTCTTAGATTTGAAAATAAGATAAATTGTCAAAACTAAGCATTTTGTATTTGCTAAGGATGTTGCAATGGTGATAACGAAATGTTTTTTTGTCAATTGCTTTAATGCTTGGTTATAGAGAGATTTGAGAGATTTGAGGGTGGTCTCATTGGCCTGAGACCAACAGGATAAACAATTCATGTGTGGTATAATCATAGCATTGAAATAAGTGAAAGCAAACTGTTCCTCATGTGTCTTAAGGATGCGATATTAAATTTGATTTAGTTGCATACTTTAATATGTTTTTTAAAAGACTCTGATCCAAATAAACTCCCAGGTATTTTGTCTCAGTGACAATGTTAATCTTTGTTCCCTTGACATAGATGTTGGGTATATCTTTATTTTTGCTTGATTTGGTAAAAAACATACCAACTGTCTTTTTAGTATTGAGTGTTAGACATGAGGATTGAAGCCAATTACTTATTTATCCATAGCAGCAGTCAACTTGAGGGCCACTTGCTGCATATCCCCTCCATGCGCATAGATGACAGGATATCTACATCTCTGCACAAATCCGGGAGGTCATTGATGTAAATACTGAACAGCAAGGGTCCCAAAATTGACCCCTGTGGGACACCTGTTGTGCAGGGCTTCAGAGAGGACGTTGCATTGTTGGTTCTCACACACTGCTTCCGATCTGAGATATATGATTTTAGCCACTGCAGTACTTGAGTAGAAAGATTGTAATGAGAGAGCTTGGACAGGAGGACACAGTGGTTTACTGTGTCAAAGGCCTGAGCCACAGGGAGCCAGTACAGAGACCTGAGCATAGGACTAATGTGATTGTACTTCCTGGTTTTAATCAGGATCCGAGCAGCAGCGTTCTGGATGTACTGCAGCTGTTTTACAGCTCGTTTTGAGAGGCCAGTGAGCAGGCCGTTACAGTAGTCTGATCTACTGGAGACAAACACATAGAAGTCTCTCAAAGTCTGGTTTAGACAGTATACTTTTTAAAGTTTGATTTGTAGGTTTTAGGGCAAGACTCTGGAGGTGACAGCTCACTCTTTCGACTATTTCAGTACTGTCTGAGTTCAGGTGGAGAAAGCATCCACACACTGATCTGTTGGATGCAGTGACAGAATGAATCCACTGGTCCATATTCATCTGCAGTCAGTGACTGAATGCCGTCTGCATAATTGTGATAGGACACATTTTCACTGCATATTAACTGACCTAACGGCAGCATGTAGAGGTTGAACAAAAGGGGACCCAGGATTGACCCTTGGGGCACCCCACAGGTCAGGGGCATTTGGTCTGAGACACTGAGGTACTAATTTCAAAGTACTTCTTGTCTTCCCGATAGGACCTTAACCAATTTAGGGCAGTGCCAGTGATTTCCACCCAATCCTTTAGTCTCTGTAAGAGGATCCCACGATGGACAGTGTCAAAAGTAGCTCTCAGATCTAACAATCAAGACTGAGGCTTTGCCAGCATTAGTGTTCAGGTGGATGTCATTCATCACCTTTACAAGAGCAGCCTCAGTGCTGTGATGAGGTCTAAAACCTGACTGAAAAACATGAAATGAGTTGTTTATTAAGAGGACGTCAGTGAGCTGTTGGTAAACAACTTTTGAAGTCATGTACTGTACTTTTTGTGAACCAAATGATCTACGTTTGTCAGGTGTCACAAAACGAAGAGACTCACTAACCGGTCTTTCTTTAAGCGCCGCGTAGAACAATTTTAAAGCGCTGGTAAATCTGTCTTTCTTTCCAAGAGTCAAATAACACATTGCGCAATACACAAGCGTCTCCGTTTTCAGTCCTCAATATGCGTCTGTATCAAAACAGTCTAGGCAGAAGTGAACTTATATTGCCTTTTAAAAGTTGATTAGGTTGTTGTTGTTATTGTTGTTGTTGTTGTTTCATGGCGGTTGGCATCCGAGTGTTGCATTACCGCCAGACTTTATTCCTTAGACTGTTGTTGCTGTTATTGTTTTATGGCAGTCGACAGCCGAGTGTCGCATTACCGCCAGACTTTATTCCCCAGACTTTGTCGTAGTCCTAAAAGTTGTTCTTCCAATGCTTTGACCTCCAGTGCTTTGACAAAGCCCAAGAGGTAATGAGATGCCTTTGTCATTGTATCCTATAGTTCTTCCTCCCCTCAGACTTTGTCGTAGTCCTGTTGTTGTTGTTGTTGTTGTTGTTGTTGTTGTTTTATGGCGGTTGGCATCCAAGTGTTGCATTACCGCCAGACTTTATTCCTCAGACTTTGTCGTAGTCCTCAGACTCTGTCGTAGTCCGTAAAAGTACTCCTTCCATTGCTTTGGTGTTACAAAGCCCATGAGGTCATGATATGTCTTTGTGACTAGAATAGTTGTTGTTGTTTCAGAGACCAACCTTGCCAGCGCCACTGAGCTGGCTACCGCTCATACCGTCCTGCATCATGGTGTGGCTTGATTTAAATTTGACTTGCGCAATGCATTCTGGGTTTGAAACACGCCCAGCAGGGTCATCACAAAACAAACATGGCGGCGCCTGTGTCCCCCGCATGTTCCCCCCGCTCGCCTTCGCTACCAAAATAAAGGATAACGACGTACAAAAGGTCGAGACGTTTTCCGTCAATGACTGTTGAAGCCTGACCCCTGCCGGTCACTCCGAGTCAAAAAATTGCAAAATTTGGATATTTTTTTTGCCTTCAAATAAAAAAAAGGGAGTGTCTGCAGAGCCGCGGCGTTATTTTTGTGCCGGCTGCGCGCCGCGGCTCCTGAAACTGCGCCACTATTTGACCGCGTTTTAACGCCGTTTTAGACCGTGCCGGTATATATATATATATATATATAATTTTATTTTCAGCAGTGGATATCTTTTACCGTAGTTTGCAATGGCGTGAAAACGAAAAGCTCAAGGAAAATTTTATTCAGTGAAAAAACTGAAGGTTTTAGTTTGGCAAATGCACGTTACTAGTGGTGTATAGAGGATGAATAATGAATACAATTGAAAAGCTTATAATATAATAATAATAAACATTTGCAAAAGATTGTATAATGAACACACAGAAATGTGTTGATGCACTAAACCAGTTACAAAAACGCTGAAGGAGTATTTGGAATGTTCTGGTCAGTGGTGGAGGCCTTCCTTTGCCATGTGATCATGTTATCTCTCTTGTTCTACCTTCCACGCCTTTGCAGGAGAGCACTGGACCACCGTGCTATAGTAAACGGATATGAAATGTGACAAGTGCCGGTGTATCCAATATTCTTCAATACACGGCCATCAGTGAATCTCTACAATACCTCTCAGCCTGGTAAAAGATATTTGGAACCAATGCTGAGGCTGTTTTCTTTTTTTAAAAGAAGAAATTACTAGGAAAAATGTAAATGTAAAAAAGAAAAATAGATACTACAGTAGAAAATTCCCTGAAGCTCCTAATTAGTCATGAAAAGATTTGTAGCAGCACTTTTAATAGTCCTAATAAAGCATGAACAAAAGGTCTCTGAAGGATGATTTGGGTCAAATAATGACTTAATAAATACTCAAGCCTGGATTATTCTTAATAAACAAAGTATTCCTTATAAATTAATTTGGTCTTGTTTTATTAAAGTTCAATAATGTGCAGTTATCACAATTTGGTAGATAAATACAAAAATACATGAATAAATGCCAAGGCTTAGTACAGTGTTCTCATTTTTTTAATGTCAAAATGGTGAAATAGTACGAATAAAATTTAAACAAATCAAGACCATTATCAGGGAACCTCAATGTGCCCCTCTTCTTTGAATTTGAAGAGTAAACTATTTCTGTTTTTGCAGAGAATGTCATTTTCCAGGCTTGTGCAGTGGGCAACAGCATTACGTGTGTGTTTTTTTGTTTTGTTTATCTGTTCTATGTAAAAAAGAAAAAGAATAAATACAATAAGTTTAGTTGAATCGCTTTTTGTTGTTTTCAAAATGTTCTCACAGCCCTTATCAGTAAACACAGGAGTGCATTCAGTCAGCTATTGGACTCCAAATGAACTTGAACATTTCGAGTAGATGTCTAAATGTTCTACTTCACATGAATCCAGTCTATCTGTATCAACTTGTATTGTTTAGAGAGATCACAGTATAACATATTTATACCAGTTCAACTACTGTATGAAAATATGATTTTGGTGACAAAGAACATAAGTAATTTTCTAAATAATATGGCTGGGACCTTGTTTGGCTCAATTGATTCCACTCAGTGTTTATTTTTCTGTTTAGTGATTTCACATGTTACCTGTAGTATTGGTCTTTTTTAAACCTTTGTAAAGTAAATGTTAGAGTACCAGATTCAATAAAAGACAAGAAAACAGCTATATTTAAGGTTGGTTTGGCAATTGAATGACTGAAATCAACAGAATGAGTCCAGACAAGGCCCAAAGCTCGCTGGGATAGGCTCCAGACAACACTTAACACTTAACAGGAACCCATTGTTTTCTTTTTTCAAAATAAAGAAATAAAATCTAAATTGTACCTGCTGGTATCATAAGGCTAATCTCATTCATTCAGTGGCACCGCAAGTCTCTTTATGTAATGTATATTATTAGGATAATAAGGAAATATAATATTTTAGGTCTTGACACAGGTAAACAGGAAACAGCTCTTCCTAACGTGCGCTAGCTTTGTTTTGCTAAGCATATCAGCTCAATATACAGTAGAAGAGAGCAGCACTTTAAATATGGCGTTTTTTGATGGCGGTTGTTTTTCCTGGAATGTCCCACATAATAACTCAACAAACCAAACAAGTTTTCTGAACAATAAAACGCCTATAAATCATTTCACGCTTAGCCAAGTATGCACTATACCATTACATTTGCTGTGCCTTTATGTGGATGCTAACTGTAATAAAATTACTCTTCATGGGCATAAGTAATACCCATTTAAATCTTTCATAATAGACTTACAATACGCAAGCCTTTATATTAACCTAATCAGTTTAGGATGCTTATGAATAATATATGGTGTTTATTATTTGGGCTATAGTTAAACTAGTGACTCCGATGGCCTAGGGAAAATGTGCCCATTCTAATGTCCTCAATACAGCTCTTGTCAAACACTGGTCCTAACAAATGTACACGCATACATTAGGTACATGACTTTCATGGGGAAAAGTCAAAACCTGCTGCTATAAGGGTGGACAATTATATAGGCAAAATGGTTTTGGTAGTTTTATGATGATTCAGTGCTTTAAAAAATGTTTTTATAAAAGTTTTAAAAAATCTTATATATATATATATATATATATATATATATATATATATATATATATATATATATATATAGATAAGATAAGATAAGATATTCCTTTATTGTCCCACATGGGGAAATTTCATTGGTGCAACGCAGGTAGATACAGAGGTAGATACAGAAGAACAGATCACTTATAGGAAGTCTGAAAAACACTTTCAGTAGAAGATCTCCTATAAATAAATAAAAACTCCCATAGACAAATAAATAAATAAATACATAAATACCATTGCATGTGATCACGACAGTAATTGCACATGAATATGTGTCACGACAGCACATAGATTGCACATGAATTTCACAGTAATTGCACATATGACGGAATTGCACATCAGTATTAGGTTAGGTCAGTATTGCGAGTGTTCAGGACTAACAGTTTTTGTTATAAAGTCTGACAGCAGCAGGAAGGAAAGACCTACGGAACCTTTCCCTCACACACCGAGGGTGGATCAGTCTCTCACTGAAGCTGCTCTCCGGAGTGGACAGAGTGTCCTGCAGGGGGTGACACTCATGGTCCAGCATAGATGTGAATCTAGCCAGGACCCTCCTGTCCCCCACCTCCTGCACCGAGTCCAGAGCACAGCCCAGGACGGAGCTGGACTTCTTGATGACTCTGTCCAGCTTCCTCCTCTCCCTCTCTGTGATGCTGCTGCTCCAGTAGGCCACACCATACAGGAGGGCCGCTGCCACCACAGAGTCGTAGAAGGTCTTCAGGAGTGGCCCTGTCACTCCAAAAGACCTGAGTCTCCTCAGGAGGTAGAGCCAACTCTGGGTTTTCCTGTACAGTGCGTCTGTGTTATGAGTCCAGTCCAGTTTGTGGTTCAGATGAACACCCAGGTACTTGTATGAGTCCACTCTCTCAATGTCCCTTCCCTGGATGTTCACTGGTGAGGGGGCAATGGGGTGGCGTCTGCGGAAATCCACCACCATCTCCTTGGTCTTCCCCGCGTTGATGAGGAGGTGGTTCCGCTGACACCAGTCCACAAAGTCCTGCGCCAGTCCTCTGTACTCAGCGTCATCGTCGTCCGTGATGAGTCCGATGATGGCAGAGTCATCAGAGAACTTCTGCAGGACACAGCTGTCCGTGTCGTGTCTGAAGTCTGCAGTGTAAAGGGTGAAGAGAAAGGGCGCGAGGACAGTGCCCTGGGGCGCCCCCACACTGCAGGTCCGAGTGTCAGACACACAGTTCCGGGCTCTCACAAACTGGGGTCGGTCTGTGAGGTAGTCCAGGATCCACTCTGCCAGGTCATACTCCACACCAGCCGTCTCCAGCTTGTCCCTCAGGAGCAGCGGCTGGATGGTGTTGAAGGCGCTGGAAAGATCGAAGAACAGAATCCTCACAGAGCTGCCAGGCTTTTCCAGGTGAGAGAGAGAGCGGTGCAGCAGGGAGATGACGGCGTCCTCCACTCCGATGCCAGGCCGATATGCAAACTGCAGCGGGTCCATGGCTGAGCTCACGGTGGAGCGGAGGTGGTCCAGGACTAGCCGCTCCAGTGTCTTCATCAGGTGGGACGTGAGAGCCACTGGCCTGAAGCTGTTGAGGTCTTTGGGGCGCGGTGTCTTAGGCACAGGTACCAGACAGGAGGTCTTCCAGACCTGTGGTACCACCCTCAGCTTCAGGCTCATGTTGAAGACATGCTCCATAACTCCACACAGTTCATCTGCGCAGGACTTAAGGAGCCTGGGGCTGATGCCATCAGGTCCTGCTGCCTTCCTCACTTTAATCCTTTTCAGCTCACTCCTCACCTGTGCTGCTGTGACAGTCAGTGGTTGGCAGGGGGACCGTGTGCTGGGGGGATGGGTGAGTCCAGGTGAAGTGGGGAGCTGATGGTCCGGGGCAGATAAGCGAAGAGGAACAGATGCAGGGCATTGTCCAGCTGTGGAAGAGGGAGCATGCAGCTGTGCAGGGGGAGGGGCGATATAAGATAAGATAATATATATATATATATATATATATATATATATATATATATATATATATATATATAGGTAGGAAGCGGTGACGTCATTTCCGGTGAGTGTGTCGCGTTTTCAGAGCTGTTCGTTCTTAGAGCCTTTTACCGATTAATCCACGAATTATACACACTATTTACGCATCATATACACGAAAGTGAACGTTTGATTTCTCCGCAAACAATCCGGAGCCTCAAGCCGCTCGCTTTTCAGTATTTCGTGGATTAAAAAGCCCTCCTCACTCTCTAGCTCCAGCCTGAACAAGGCGCTAAACGCCGAACCTCAGAGCGCCGTGTGCTTCACGTCTATAATAGGTTTTCTCCCCTCAGCGATCACACGCCCGCTGAACACACGAGAGAAACTCTTGTAATCGGGAGTTCTATTGTTACAGACGTGAAGCTGCCAGCTGCTAGCGTTAGGTGTTACCCGGGGGCCAGAATGGGTGACATCGAAGGAAACCTTAGGATCTTAAAGCGGAGCAGGACCCGTTTCCGGCGAGTCGTGATTCACGCAGGCGGTAACGACGCCCGGCGGAGACAATCAGAGGTGCTCAAAGTTCAAGTACCCGCGGTGTGTGACCTAGCGAAGTCGATGTCAGACACTGTAATATTTTCTGGTCCCCTGCCCAATCGGATAAATGCTGAATTGTACAGCCGTCTCTCAGCATTCAACAACTGGTTATCCAGATGGTGCCCTCAAAACAACGTTGTCTTTATTGATAACTGGAGTGCGTTTTGGGGAAAGCCCGGGCTCATGGCATCCATCCGACTTCGGAGGGTACATCCCTATTAGTTCGGAATTTGACCGATAGTCTTAGTCGTGTTAAGTGACCATCTAGGGATGAGCCCCAGGTGCAGAGCAGCAGTTCAAGACGCTCCTCTGTCGCTGAACTCTCGCCCGTTCTGTTACATGTGAAGTGTTCAGATTCAAGACAGATAGATACTGTGTGTGTCCCTCGTGTCCCTCGTACAAATAATGCCAAAAAGTCACATCTCAGAAAAAATATTTCAGGCGTCAGACCAAATAACTTAAGGAAAATAACAATCACAAATGACACAAATACACAAATGAATAAACACGTAAAATGTGGACCGCTAAATATTAGAGCAATTTCCTCCAAATCGCTCTTAGTTAATGAATTAATTAGTGACTATAACATAGATCTTCTAGCTCTAACTGAAACGTGGCTTCAACAAGACGACTACGTCAGACTAAATGAGTCCACCCCACCCACCCATGTTAACTTTCAGACTGCCAGGAGCACAGGCCGAGGTGGTGGTGTGGCAGTGATCTCACACTCAAGCCTACTCATGAGCCCTAAAACTAACAATGCATTTCACTCATTTGAAAGCCTTATGCTGTCGATCACATGTCCAAATATGAAAAACCAAAAAGGAGTTTTGTTCATAGTTATCTACCGACCCCCTGGTCCCTACTTTTTAACAGAGTTTTCTGACTTTATATCAAACTTAGTGTTAGCCTGGGATAAAATAGTTATAGTTGGAGACTTTAATATCCACGTGAACATGAGTGATGACGCTCTCAGTAATGCCTTCAGCGCCTTGTTAGACAGCATTGGTTTCACTCAGAATGTAAATAAACCGACTCACACTCACAAGAACACTCTGGATCTTGTCCTAACGTATGGAACAGAGATTAGTGACCTCATTGTCCTCCCTCAAAACCCTATATTGTCAGATCATTTCCTAATTACCTTTCAGTTTATTCTTAAAGATCATCCAGTCCCACAAAATAAAGTTATAATGAAAAGGACAATATCTGAAAAATCTATCTCAAAATTCAAAGAAATAATAGAGCCAATACTCAGTGACATGTCATGTGATCCTGCTGAGAACAGTTTTAGTCCCAGTTTAAGTGATCAATGTGTCGACTTGACCATGAATTCTCTGAAGTCTGCTCTTGACGTTGTCGCGCCGTTAAAACAGAAGGTCATTAGGCCAAAGCGCGCCTCCCCATGGTACAACCAAGAACTGCGTTTACATAAACAAAGAGTTAGAAAGTTAGAGGGATTATTTCGTCGCTCTCACACCGAAGAATCCCTAAAAGCATGGAAAAGTTGCCTGCTGTCCTATAAGCAGGCTCTGCGTAAGGCCCAAACCAGATATTATTCAAATCTAATAGAAGTCAACAAAAGTAACACTAAATTCCTTTTCAGCACTGTAGCTAGGCTAACAAACTGTCACAGTGCAGTAGAGCCCTCAATCCCAGCTACACTTAGCTCTGATGATTTCCTCCTATTTTTTAACAATAAAATAAAAACAATCAGAGATAAATTAGATGAAATTACCCCCGCTATTAGCCCTGAACTAGCCCAAGCTGTAAATCTAACGTCCCATATAAATCCACCTGTAAACTTAGAAAGGTTCACAGCTGTTGATCAAGCAGAGATAACTTCAGCCATTATGTCCTCTAAAAGCTCAACTTGTGTCCTAGACCCCATTCCAAGCAGACTCCTCAAAGACATTCTCCCCCTAATTATAGACTCTATTCTTAATATAATAAATACTTCACTCCAAAGTGGCTATGTTCCACAGTCCTTCAAACATGCAGTCATTAAACCTCTTCTGAAAAAGCCTAATCTAGATCCCGACCTATTGGTAAAATACAGACCTATTTCAAATCTTCCCTTCGTCTCTAAAATCCTTGAAAAAGTTGTAGTAAAACAGCTTTGTCGCCACCTGCAGGACAATAACTTATTTGAAGTTTTCCAGTCAGGGTTCAGAGCCCACCACAGCACTGAAACTGCACTAGTTAAAGTCACAAATGATTTGTTATTAGCCGCTGACGATGGACTGGTCTCAATCCTGGTTCTGTTGGACCTCAGCGCAGCGTTTGACACCATTGACCACAACATTCTACTGCAGAGGTTAGAATGCGATGTAGGTGTTGGAGGAACAGCCCTCAGCTGGTTTAAATCCTATCTATCTGATAGGTACCAATTTGTTAATGTAAACCAGAGCTCCTCACCAAGCTCTAAAGTAATTTACGGTGTGCCACAGGGTTCGGTACTCGGTCCAATTCTGTTTACTCTTTATATGCTGCCATTAGGCAACATTATCAGAAAGCATGACATTAACTTCCACTGCTATGCAGACGACACTCAGCTGTATTTATCAATGAAACCTGATCAGAGCGATCAAGTAGACAGACTTAGTACTTGTGTGAAGGAGATAAAAACCTGGATGACACTAAACTACCTGCTTCTTAACCCTGAAAAAACCGAGGTCATTGTGCTTGGCCCTAAGCATCTACGAGACTCTCTATCTGAGCAGATAGTCACACTGGACAATGTCAGTGTAGTCTCCAGTTCTACTGTAAGAAACCTTGGAGTCTTATTTGACCAGGAGCTCTCAGTTAAAGCTCATATAAATCAAGCTTGTAAAACAGCCTATTTCCATTTGCGCAACATAGCCAAAATCAGAAAAATCCTGCCTAAAAGTGATGCCGAAAAACTTATCCATGCATTTGTAACGACTAGATTAGACTACTGTAACTCCCTGCTTGCAGCGTGTCCTAAAAGCTCCATAAAAAGCTTTCAACTGGTTCAAAATGCAGCAGCAAGATTACTAACAGGAACAAAAAGAAGAGAGCACATTACGCCGGTGCTGAAGTCTCTTCTCTGGCTCCCCGTCGAGTCTAGAATCAAATTCAAAATTCTACTCTTGACCTACAAAGCCATAAATGACATGGCCCCATCCTACCTCAAAGATGCTATAGAACCATATCATCCAAACAGAGCTCTTCGCTCTCAGAATGCCGGCCTTCTGGTGGTGCCAAGAGTCTCTAAAAGTACTGTAGGAGGTAGAGCGTTTAGCTACCAAGCTCCTGTGTTATGGAATCAGCTCCCGACCCATGTTAAATATGCTGACACAGTCTCTTCATTTAAGTCCAGGCTTAAAACGTTCCTCTTCGAAATCGCTTATGGTCAGAGTAGTTAGGAACAGAAACATAAACCCACAGCTTTAGCTACGCTGCCCTAGGAGTAACTATGCTGGGGGAAGTATGACAGCTTGAGCACTATCCTCTTCTTCTTCTGACTACTTATGCTATCAAACAATATTTTTTTTTTGATTCCACTTGCAAACTGTTCACCGCCTTCTTTTCTTTCTCTCACTCCTGAGGACCTGTGGACCCAGATGCCCCTCCCCTGGTGAAGTGGTCCCTGCCCTGTGTGGACGGTCCCTCATCTGCCTGAGGAGTGGGTCCAGCTCGCCCCCGACTGTCCCTCATCTGCCTGAAGAGTGGGTCCAGCTCGACTCAGACGGTCCCTCTTCTGCCTGAAGAGTGGGTCCAGCTCGCCTCAGACGGTCCCTCTTCTGCCTGAAGAGTGGGTCCAGCTCCAGTCTCCCTCGTGTCCGTCTGTCCGTCTGTGAGAGTCGGATCTCTCCTTCACTGGAACTCCTTCAGGTTTCTACGCTTTTTTCCCAAAGAGGTTTTTTTTGTAGTTTTTCCTGGCCGAGAAGGAGAGTCCAAGGACAGAGGACCCTGGGACATCGTCCCTCGCCACCACAGACATTGTCTGACTCCATCGCCACCACAGACATTGTTGATTCATTTCTCCCTGTGGCCCTCAGAGGCAACTGTTGTTGTGATTTTGGGCCTTACAAAAATAAATTGATTTGATTTGATTTGATATATATATATATATATATATATATATATATATATATATATATATATATATATAACCATGTGCACATGTTTGTGTTTACTTTGGTCAACTGATTTCAGACACAGTGAGAGGAAGACTATGACCAAGATTACAAAATATCTGACACAGATCAAAATCGCAGCTCATCTTTGGTCGTACAATGGTTCTAAATGTTATCTTCGTCCCTGTCTCACTGTGAGACCTGCAACTCCTGATTTTGACCAATGACTCAAGGTTTTCGGATTCAAAAATCAGAGAGACAGGACAGTGGGTGCCAGACCTTCTTGCTAAGAGGCTGAACCGCTGACCACTCTGCCACCACCACGCTGTTTGAATCTCCATACGACTTGATATACAAGTACATACACCCACACTCGCTCGCCTCTCTCCCCACAAAGCCAGCCAGTGTCGGGGTGGCCTGGCTTGATTAATTGCCGCATTCAGCAGTGGTGATAGCTGAGGTCCTAGGAGACAACACGCTGTCTCTCTCACTCCACCTTAACCCCAGCCACACACCTTCTCTCCGGCTGGAAATTAGACCAACCCCCCAGCCCCACTCCTCTCTCTCCTCTTCTGTCTCTTCCATCTTGCAAATGACCCCCCCCATCAGCTCGCGTTCACCTTGCCAAGAGCGATAGCCGGCAAGAAAATGCGATGCAACTCGGGGGAAAACATGGACTGTTACTGTGGCGCTTTGTTGGTCTCGGATGTTTTGATAAATGGAGATACTGGGAGAGATACGACGGCTTTGTTTGAAAATGTAAAGATGTGGTGTTGAGAAAGAGCAAAGGTGGAGGACACAAGCAGAGTGTGGTGTTGTACCTCGAAGCTAGTGGTGGGTGGTTCAATAAAGGAATATTATGGAACGTATCACATTATCGATCAGATATCATTGAGTTTTGTATTAAAACTAGGGATAGGACGATTTTTGCCACCATTGATTTCATCATGATACACGAGTTACAGTTTTTATAGGATTTCAAATAGGGTGGGCCGTAGGAGAAAAAAACATTTTTAAAATTGAATGTCGCCTCAATTGGATAAGTTGTGTATTTTTGTATATTTTGTTTTAAAACAGACTTTCTGACAATTAAAGAAATGAAACCTCAGAAATGTAAAATCAAATATGTTGCGTTTTACAAAGGGTTGAGTATGAATTACAACCAATAACGAGCATTGAAACTCCTCTGCTCTAGAGAATTTTACCATAACATAAAGAGGCTATAATTATTTTAGTATTTTGTATTCTAACTATGATTATTGCGCCTTATTTTTCTAATGTATGTAATCAAGAATATCAACATTATGAACTCTCTTCCTTGAGTGGAAAGTTGCTCACAGATTGTGGCTTTACTTATCCATGAGTTTCAGAATAATTAGAAATTGGGGATGTCACCATAGCAATTTGCAATTTAAAATATAATATTTTTGGAATTGTGAAAAGTCCTGAAAATGTTGAAAATAACATGAAGCTTGAACACATGAATAGAGCCTGTTTTCTTTTCGTTGCATTGTAGATGCGCAAATGCCCCACCTTCTCTAAAATAAAGATTTCGATTAAATTAAGATTGAAATAATTGTAAATCTTGTTTTTTTTTCTATAAGCGATCTCTTAATTAGGAGAACAACTGTATGGATTTCACATAAATGTATGCTTCTTTTCGCGCCTCAGAATGATCGCAGGCTGCCTCCAGGAGTCACCTTCACGCACTCTCCCCGGCTCTCTCCGGCTGCTGCACTTTTATGTCACTCTAAAGCCGCCCGAGGAGTGGCTATATTTCATGGCGAAGGTGACTGGGACACAAAAGCCAGCAAGGGGAGGGGGCAGAAGGTATGTTCGAGCCCGGCCGGAGAACAAGAACTACTCAGGAATTGTTCCAAGAGGGCTGACCCCGAATTCTCCATGGTGGTCATCTCTCTTATCTATCCGATGGGGCCCACATCTTTGCGAGCTGTTACCGTATATTTTTTGCAGTACTCCCTCGCTCTCCGCTCGGCTGTCGTGGCTGCCACCTCCCAGCGCCCACTCATTTATTACAGGTCAGCGTCGCGGGAGTGGGCCGTTTAAAAAAAGGACAACGCGCTCCACCTGTGCACACACACGCTCAAGCACTCAACAGACAAATGGAGTCTGACAGTTTCTCAAGTGGTAAAGGGAAAGGATTCTACAGGTGCGTGGCAGGAAAATAAATTAAAAATGAACTTTGATTTTATACTTTTGAGAAACAGAAACATCATCTTCACTTGCTGGTCAAATTGACATTCAAATCCCTTCCATATATGTCATCGGAACAGATCGAAAGAAAGCATGCTACAAAGAGAATATAGAAGGAGATCGATCACAGGTAAATGCACAAAGTCAACTATTTCCATCTATTATTTTCCATTGAATCAGATTATTCAAGGGAGAATTACAATTTAAAGCAACAGTAACTTTCTGGAGGTGTAAAATCACTTGTATGATTCCATGAAATAGAAAGCTAAAACCATATTCTGAACATTATCAATGGAGATGGATGTTTTTATGCCATACTGTAAAATATTATAGCCAAAGGAATAACATTTCCATGGAAACAAGTATGGGTCAGGTTTATGGAGAGGCAGGTCTACTCACAGTAGGGAAATTTTAAGGTCAATAAAAAAATCTAAATTTCAAAAAGAAAAGAAAGTGAAGCCCCAACTTTTAATTTTAAGGAAAAAGTTACTGCTTTGAAAGGAATCTTCCACTGTATCGCATAAAACATATAACCATGCAGAACGTTCTGAAGTATGATTTTACAAGAGTAACATGCCCCCTCCAGAGTTAATGTCGCTTTAAGTACTACATTTGAGTCGTTTATGCTTTAATCATATGAAATAAACTTGAAGAAAATGTTACCAATTTGCCAGAGAAAACTGCGTTGGTTTCCCTGGTGTGGAGCAGGTGTCACTCAACACTTTCCTCACAGACAAACGAGATGATTGACAGCTCTTCTCACAGCCCCCACACAAACTGCACTATCACACGTGTATATGGACCAGAACAACTCCATCACAGCAGGTCAACTGTACCGGACATGTGCAGCAACCACACATCTTCATATATGTCCAATTTTAATCATCTTCTTTAGGCTTATTAAAAGGACATATATTTTGCATTATTTGTCTGTTAAAATGTCTGTTTTTACCTATCCCCGCCCACATCCTTGTACTTAGTAAAAAAAACATGTAAATGATTATCTGCTGCTTGTTACAGTGAAATGTCACTATGAAGAGGCGGAGCTTAGTTCAATTAAACTGTTTCTATCAATCTGTTTTAGATAAACAAGTTTAGTTTGCCAAGGAGAAACTAAACTAAAGCTAGGTTGCTCTGTCATGCTAATTTAGGAATGCAGTTTAGGGACGTTGTTGATGTATTTTTATTTTTGCACTGATACCAATATTCGATACTTGCCAATACTAATATTTAGAATTGATAAACCATAGCAAGGACAACAAATCCATCTTAGGTTGAAGTAAAGTCACAAATTAACTTTTAACTAAAGTAAAACATATATTCTTATTGCTTCTATTCCTATTTCTACTGATGAGCTTGTTCAAAAAGGCAACTCCCGTGATGCCCTGATGATGGGAATAACACTGACTGTACATTGGTCGTAACAATACTGGAACCGATATACTGTCTAGTTGTAATGAACATGATTGAGGGAGAAATGCTCAGAACAAATCTGGTGATGATTCATGAACAGCACAGGAGACCTCTTTGATGTCACAAATCTGGGAAAAATGAAATTGAAGACGAGCTCGTAAACAGTTTTGACATGTGACTGAAGCTCACTATAACTCCAGGGATATTTTTGATGAGGGAACAATGTTATAATCACAAGGTTAAAAGAATGTAAATGTTGGATAATATGTGTCCTTTAAAATGTAAAACCAGGGTATGACTATGGTGGATCTACAATTAATATGAAAAAAGTGTGTAATAATCTTCTTCAAACAATATTGATAAGAATAACCAAATAATTTTTGGTCTGTTTCTTCTTTTTTCCTTTGGTTCCGTGTTCAGAAGGAGCTTTCTAGTTGCAGGAACAGAGTATCAATCACAGAGTGGTGCAGTGCCAGAGGACGCGCTAAATCTCCCTCATTTGTGGTGTAATTAGACAGATTAGCGCAGTGGATGTGTTGGTGCGGATTAGCTCACACTGAACACAGAGGCGGACACACAGACATAATACAGAGGCGTGAAATGGATGACAGGTTGGAAAGAAATTAAAGGATTTTATTTTTATTTATTACCTTTTGTAGATAAATAGTACATCGGTGGTGCAGTAGTTGGGTGGGTTAGAAATATTGTCACATTGCAAGAACTTCTGGTGTTCGAAATGCATATCATATTATTATTTTCAAAACTGATTATTATTTATAGCCTGCATTGAGTGCACTTATAGCCACATTTGGCCTTGCCCTGACCCCCTGACCGGTTCTCTTTAGGGCGCTTTCTTTTAATGGCAGAGTGTGTCATGTTCAGGGCCTGGCTCTGAGTCCAGAGCTCTGCTACATGAGCAACTGACGCCACCAAAACATACAATAACTAAGGTTTTCTTTACCTGAATTATGCTTTTTAGTCATGTTTAATAATTACAAGTTTGTTTTGCTGTGAGAAATGGCTTAAGCTAGATTAAACTACTTCCGGTTTCTCCTCATATTTTTCTGTTCAACATAAAAAAGGAGACACAACAGCAATTTACTGCAAGATCAAGACAGTGTTAGGTGAGAAATAAATACATTTGCTTTTTTTGCATCGTTTTCACCTGGGTCTGCCTTCTCTATTATCCAATCATCCTCTACAAAAGCCATTTATGAGCTCATAGTTCAAAAGTACCTGAAAAAAAAATGCAATATGTCTCTTTTAAAGATGTACCAAAAAACCTCTACATGCTGTCTTCATTAAATTAGAAACCCTTTTATCTATTGCAAACTTATAAGAAAGAGCCATGTGTGTCAGTCCATGATGCTTGGGATGAGAGCTGCTGGTGGACAAAAAAAAAACAGATTTAAATACATTTACAAAAGTTGTAAATTCAAATATCCATGCTTTAATAAAGGCATTCATGCATCTAGACATTCTAATGATATAATCTGGATAGGCAACAATAACCATTTGTTATTTGTTGTCTAGAGGAAGAATGGTGTAGCTAAATTCTCACTTCTTCAGAAATCAATCAGAAAAACAAGCGTCATATCAAACCTCATGTGAAATACCGGATTTGGACAAGTGCAGAGGGAAAACTCCGCTTGGCTCATTTTCTCCATTCACCCTCTTTCATTAAAACTCTGTTCTTTGTCAAGTTTACCCAGCAGAACAAATCCATTGTCATTCTAATGTTCCCTGCATTGTGTAGCACAGAAAAGACGGAGAGATAAGAGCGAAAGAATTAAAGAGGGACAAAAAAGCCAAAAACAAGCCATTGGAGTGGTACTTGAGCGAGTTTTGCCTAAACCATCACCAGGAACGCTTTTCCGGCTGGACGGCTGCCTAAGTCCACAAGCGCATAGCAAACATATACTTAAAGCTAACAAACAAGTCACTCAGAGCTTATGCAGAGCTGGTATTGAGAGCGATGGGGCCCCAGGAGCTTGCATCGACATGGGGAAAGAGGAGGTACATTTTGAAGGAAAATTTGGGGTTGGATATTCAAAACAATATGCTGCCCGACAAATTTAAAATGTAGTATCTGCACTGCCAAGAAAATAACATAATTTGATATATGTGGTTTTCAAATTTCACACATTTCAATACCACAATGATGATGGTTGAATGCTCTTTTTTAGGTCAAGGTTGACTGACAATTTCAACACAAAATGGTACCTTCTTTATTAAACATGGTGTTGTACAAGTTCAGTTACTTTCCATACGTCTCTGAGCCCTGAGCGAGTTTTGCCATCCCGGGTAAAGCTAACCAAACATTAGCATGCTAACAGCACACTTCCTGCTTCTCGAAGAATAAAGCGCTCTATAAATAGATGCCGTGGGTACATTTTTACCCAAATAGATGCTTTTACAATATATCTGTACTGGCAAAACAGATTTTACTCTCCTACATGCAAAAAATTGGGCACAAGAAATAGTTCTGTTAACTTCTTTGACATACTGTAGTAACACTCGCACTGTCACCCAGAAACGAAGCGTGACTTTTGTGTTTTTAATTTTCTGCATTCTTTCATTGTTTACATGACTTGCACTTTTCACTCCCAAAAACATAATTCCGCTTGCACTCACCCATGGCTAGTTCCAATTTAGAGCCCATAAATCCTAATTAAACTTCCGCTGCGGCTAAGGAAATAAACACTATTTATTTTTCATTTAGTCTCTGAACGTTGCATCACATCCTCCGCCTGATGCGTTTCATATTTAGGCTGGCTGTAATGAGATCTAATTGAAAAGGTCGGCGTACACGAGGCCAATTTAAAACACTATTTCCGATTCGGTGAAGCTCGATTGAAAAATGCTCAATTTGAAAGTAGAAATGGGCGAACGAGTACGGAACATTTATATGATGAGAGACAAAAAAAAGTTATCCGTAAAACATTTTTATGGACATCATTTGTTTATGTTATGCAGAAAAGATTACACTTATCATCCTGTAGGTGAAACCAATCCTTAAACTAAGATTTCCTTGTCAGACTTAGCCAGGGGCAATGAGAGTCAGTAGAAGGAAATTGAACTTGTGACTCTCTGGTTGGAGCAAAAAATGTTTGCTTTATGTTGTTAAGTATTTAATACTTAACAACATAAAGCACCCAATTTACTGTGTGAAAGTCATTTTAAGACTTTTTAATTTAAAACAGAAAAAATTATGGATAGAAACAAAATCTGTATTTAGTATTATGTATGAGTAAACTAGATTTTCCTTAAAATTGTTGTAAACATTATTTTTTTAGAATAGACATTTTATAAAACAGACTTGGAATTAGATATCCACAAATCCTTTAGTTTGATCCGTCTTGTTTCCATGTGAAAGCTTCTATGTTGAGAGAGCAAACTGACCCATAAACTGAAGCAAAATGAATGTTTTCCTTATAGTCCAGGCAAGTCTGCCTGATGTAACTGAACACTATATTCTCTCTAGAGAAGAAGACGGGGAATTTCCATATGAAAAGCTTTTACAAATGTTATAAAACTAGTCACATAATACAGTATTGATAGAATAGATAGATAGATAGAAAACAGCTTGAAAATCACATGGTATTTTTCATATTCCTGTATTTATTTTGTTTTGCCTTACAATAAAATGAACTCCATTTGAGATTGTGATATAAACTTAGGACGGCATCTTGTCAATAAAAAAATGCAATCAAATGTGGTGAAAGTTATATTTTACGAATCTCTTTACGTCGTGCTAGTGATACATTATTAAAAAAAAGGAGCAGAGAGATAACAATAGGAGATATATGACGATATAACCAAGCAGCGGTAACAGGAGATAAAAACAGTGAGAGGCAGAGAAGGGGGAAAAACACAGAGAAATGGACACAGGAATTCAGCATTGAGTGGAACTGCAAGAGACTGAACCTGAAGTGGTCCAGGAGCGAGAAGAGGAGTCCTTGAAAATGTTTCAGGCTTCTGTCAAAGAACTCCACGGCAACGCAGCGGAAAAGACTGGAGCAAACTCACTGGCTCTGATGTCGGGCAAAACGTGCAGTGACAAAGCAGCATCAGCACTGAAGACTCGAAGCAGAATCAGTTTCCAAGACTATGACACATTTATCTGTTAGCGTCATGTTGCTAATTGGCCGAAGCGAGTTGTTGTAATTTATTCAAATATACGTTTTTATCCAAATTGTGTTTCTTGGAATATTTCGTCGTTACTTGAGTCATATATTGTCCAGTGTAACAGTCTCTTCCTTAGAGATGTAACAGTAACCGAAATATTGTCACAATAAATTCAATTATTAGCTTGTTTCTTTACGTTAATTGTTTTAAAACTTAAGCAACTACATAGACCAAGATAGACAACATAAAGAAATAACTATTTTGAAGCTTTTTTACGGTAATGATTCGCACAACACTCGTCAAATAAATGCCTCTCTACAGTATCCCAATAAATATCGTATCGTGAAATGATTATTGTGATGCTATCGTACAGTTTTTTGACCAAGAATATTAAACGATTGAGTTCTTCAGGAAGTTTTTTTCACAGACGGATACATTCCTTAACGTAAGGAAGTTTTCAAGAGCAGAACATCTTGTTTTAATAACTAGACTGGTGCAAATCCTGGCACTTTTAACATTAAATTATTGACCACACATTTCCAGAAGAGATCGATATTTTCTTTTGGCTAACCAGCTGCCTAAAGAATTAGCATAAAGCTTTTTCATTTTCACACTTTACTGCGAAGGCCCTGCATAAAATATGATTGCACTGCTCTCTTATCAATTTGTAATAAAACAGGTTTGTGGATGAGTTTGTAGTCGATTCTAATTACACAATTTGTCGAAAATGACAAAATGCCTAAAAGCTGTTTAGGCATTGTTCTGTGACCTTCTTGTGGGCGGCACAGTGGCACAGTAGTTAGCGCTCATGCTTCACAACAAGAAGGTCCTTTGTGGCGCAGGGCATTTCTGTGTGGAGTTTGCATGTTCTCCCTGTGTCTTCGTAGGTTTTCTCTGGATGCTCCGGTTTCCCCTTCCAATAAAAACAATAGGCTCCTCCCCTCTGAGGCCAGGACTCCTCTGAAAAAAGAGATGCTACATCTCAGTGGGACTTTCTCAGATAAATAAAGGTAAATACATAAATAAATAAAGTTCTCCTGCCCGTTTGTGATGGCGTCTTGTTCTAAAGACACTCCACTGACTTTTCTTCCAGTGTCTGCGTGTAAGGTGTAAAACATTTCTACAAGGCAATTTTTAAATATGTAGATTTGTTTTATATGTCACACTTGTCCACATTAGCAATCTGCCTCACATTTTAAAGAAATAATTCATCCTTTTCCAATGTTACCCGTGAGCAGATGGCATCTTTCAACAGTTCCCATCACCTGTGAGGCATTCCAAGCACTTTGGACTCTTCTCAATATTCTTATTGTTCTCTTGTTAGCACCTATTTGATTCTGCCGTTTTAATGCTGCAATGTGTTATTAAGAGAAGTGCGATCTCACTCCTCCTGAAACCCAGAGTGGTGTGCCAGGCTCAGGCATCCAATTCGGCCAGTCGCAGTAGGAGTTGGCAGCTCCCACCTCCGCGCCAACAGAGCCAAGCCAGTCCACAAATTAGGCAGCAAAGGCACACAAGGAAGTTCAGAAGTTCTAGCGCTAACAAATGCATACAAACAAGCAGCCTAATGTGATTTATGTTATGGTCATTTCTGTTATTTTTCAAGGTGAGACACTGCAGGTGAATAGAAAAAAAGTTTAAATTTAGATATATGTTTGGAACCAATGGCCTAATATATAAGACAGTCAGAAACGATTCACTGTGTTACAATTTACAGGGTGGAACATAAAATTGCTTGCTATGCAGACGATATCTTACTATATTACGATATTAGCCCAATGTCTGGATAGAAACTGAACGTAGAAAAAATGTAAATTTTATCCTACTGGCAAACCCCATTAACAGTTGAAGTGACTTACCCAATGAATCGCAAACTCTAATACCTCAAATATTTAGGTGTGGTCCTCCATAAATACTCATTAAAAATGTTATCCTGTATCCGATTTAAGACCCTATGACTACCAAAAGAAAAAGGTGGTTGGGTCTACTTTGCCTGAAAAAATTCAGCTCAGATCAAAGCCCTGCAGTACTGGTGTGACCCAGAATACGAGGCAAAGTGGAAAAATATTGAGTGCAGCGTTGTGCCAGTGGTTCCTGTACAGGCCTTATTGGCAGATGACAAACGGCTGAATAACTTGAAGGAAGTTGAGAACCCATGCGTAAAATCTGCGCTTATGACATGGAAGAATCTAATCAAAACATATAAAATGAACAAAGATATTCAAATATTAAACTGGTTGGCTTGTGACCAAAGCTTTAAGCTTTCATTATCCGCCGTTCAGCTGCTGTTTGTTTTTGGATACAGGCATCATGACATTCTTTGTGCATCAAGATGTCCCTGCGTCGCGGGTTGGGTACGGATATGCCACTTGATAACAATAACCATGTATGTAGGAGTCACTCTGTTTGCCCAATATTATTCCAAATGTTTCAGAAACCAGAATATTGACCTTAACATGCATGTAAACTTAGTCCCTGTTTAAATGTTTCTAGTCACAAGAAATAAGAAATGCAAATAACGTCTGTGTCTTTTCTGGTTCAAATAGTTTGATCTGTGCTCCACAGTGGCTGTTTATCACATTAAAATAAACGTGAACTAGTTAACTCAAATTGGAATTCTTTTCAAGGCACACTAGTGTTCCACGAAAGGTTAAAAATCAAAGGATTCACTGATGCACAGGGCATGTATTTATTCAACCAAGAATTTCTTTTGTCGACTACAGTCCTACATTATTTATAGATAATATCTTATACAAGTCCATTTTGTCTAGCTTTCACTCCCTCTGAGAGTCTTGGATGCTCGTCTTCCCATGCGCCGCGGTTGTGATTCCGCATTTAAATATTTGGACCGTTTGGAGCTCGCCTGGATAGAGGAGTCTTTGTGGCGGTGGCGTGCTAGCAAAATGTCACGCCACGGCTGCTTACAGTGCATGGGAAGATGTAGGAAGAGACAAACGCGTGGCAGACAGGACGCTATTGTTGAGGGTTTGAACCAAGAGTACCAAAGGGAAGCCAGTGTACTGCTGTTGAAAGCCTGGGAAACAGAGCTCCACGGGGCTGTAGAAAAACACAAGTGGAAAATAAAAGTCAATGTCATCCCCGTTTAGTGATTCTATAGAGGGTTTATAATGGGAACGGCTGCATAGGCAATTTCAATGGGCAAAAGGACATTGGAGATTTGGAAATGGGTAACATTGCCGTGACTGTCTACTTATTTCAACAGCGTCCTCAATGGTGAATGTCCGTCTTTGAACATTTACATAAAGTCCTGTTTAATCATGTTTTAGCAGAGATGGCAAGTAACAAACTATTTCTATGTCGATTCTGTGCTTTTTTCTGAAAACTTTTTACCTCTACTCTTGACCTTTTTAACATACACTGTACTTTCTCAGTTTGGGGAGGTAACTGCACTGAACTGAACCTATGTATTCAGCTACTCAAAGTATTCTTGTACAGTTACTCTTTCTTTGGGTGGTATTCAGAATAATCAGACGAATACATCACAGTATTTGATCATGAGATTGAGGCTTCAAACTTACAGAATTAGTGACAATATTTTTTAAATGATTTTTTTCCTTCTCTAATTTGTGATAAAGGTTCTCTTTTCTTATTAATACATGTAAAACGACGAATGAGGGATTACACCGAAATGTAAAACAAAGGTTCAACAAAGACAAAATGCTCTTTTAATCCTATGTTGTGTTTGCACACTATAATATAATGCAACTCAATGTGAAAGTAAGTAAGTAATAAAATACATTTTCAATACTGCTTATCATTCTGGTATTTTAACGGTTCACTTATTGGTACTTTTAACTGAAAAATGTACATAGATTGTTTTTTAGATAACAATTCAAGACAGGTGCAGTAGCAAGTTTATGACATAGACTAAATAAAAGGCCAATAATGTTGCTGACTTGTCGCTTATGCCTCTTGTGACAGTCTGTGTTCTGTAGTTTGGTGATTGTATGTACCAGATTACATGTTACAGCGTGTACACGCAGTCAGGAAGGTCACAGTTCCCGCTTTGATTTCTCGGTGTGTTGGTGTTTCAGTGCTTTGCCGCTGCACAAACGAAGAGATGCAAAAACAGAAATGATTCGTTTAGTGCTCGTATATCTAATTTGTTTAATACAGAGCGTGTCCTGGTCTAATCCTGGTCCAGTCCTGATTTAGGATGTATTCATACTCAAACCCACACCACATCCGAATTAGGATAAAAACCCCAAACTCAAACTGAACAAGACAAAGACTAACCTTTCTCACAGATTGATATTTGCCTCGCTCTCAGAACTCACATAAATCGCGTGAACTAATCTGGTTGGCAAAGTTAGACTAGAATAGGACCAAGTCAAAATCCAGACTAAACTGAGCTTGAACCAGGGCACAATCAGGTGTGAAGTGTGAGCGCAGCCTTAGTCTCAGTTTAGTGAAATGATAAGAACAACTTAACAACATAAAGGAGCATGAATAAAGCTGAATGCTACTCCAGGTACGTTTTTGAGGAGGAAAAGATTTTAGAACAATGTTAAAAGATCAACAAAGTCAATCTTGCATAATATGTGTCCTTTAATAGAACAAAAAAGTCCTTTTCCTGAATGTGTTTTTGTTTTGTGGCAACACTAACCACAACACAAAGACTTTTTTGAATCATTTCTTGTCTCTTTATCTAATTTGTCTTTGATTTGACCTCTTCGATTGTAAGCTCTACCCTCTAACAAAACCGGCACAGAGGCGCTGCCATTTCCTTGAACATCTGAATGCGCTCTCAGTGGGGAGAAGTTGATATTTACCTTCACGCAATGCCCTTCTCCGCAGTTCAAAAGGTTGGGCCAGGTTGCCGCTAAACGCACAGACTTTGAAACACATCCCCGGACAAACCATCCCTGCCATCTTTTTTTGTATTTAATCATTTATTACAGTTATTATCTTCCCAAAAACGGTTCAAGCAGTCTAAATCAGAGCTAACAAATGCTGCCTTGCACGTGTATGTCTGTGCTTATGCGCGAGGTGACATTTAGAGACTGGGCCAGCCGCGAGACGATTCGAGCGGGGGGGAGATTCGAGAGAGGAATGCCAGAATCAAATTACCGTCAGCTGGCAGAGGGAACAGCCACTGCAAAAAAAAAGAAAAAAACAGCTTTGTACAGAAGACGGTGAGGAAATTAGAATTTATTAGAAGCCAATTAAAGCTTTTTTGATAGCATCAGTCTAGACCACGGTGCCGTATTTGACAGAATGAGAGATGAGCGGGCGAAGGAATTCAATCTTGCTCTAAATTAGTCAACATTGCTATCATAACACCGTATCTGCCAAGCTCGGCCTGTGCCAGGTCGGAGCTGGACCGAAGTCAAATTGGGACCAAAAGAGACTTGGGTGAAAACAGAAAGGCTTTTTCCACACTAAAGAGTTCAACACTTCATCTAAATGTCATGGTATTTTCTGTGGTGAAAGGTGCACTTTCCAGGCAAAGGCAAAAGCAGCTCAATGGAGACAAGCAGGTGGGGAAAGTTACACAGTGCACCTTTAAAGAAGGTCCTATATCATTTTTGGAAACTTTAACATTGGATTTTCACATTTGACTGAACTTTAAGGCGAGTCACTGCGGGTGAATCGTAAAAAACAAATTTAGAGGTATCATTTTGAAACTTCTTCTGTAGTTTATAGATGAACATTTACAAGGAGTTAAGTCTCTCTACAAAAGTGGGAAGCACCTGATGACATCACAAGCTGGAAAAGAGGATTTTGGGCTCTGGGAAGGAGAATTCAGCACAATTTTGTCCCTTTAAATTGTTTTAGCTTTTATCTTTGAATGTCTCTAGCTTTAGCATGTATCTAACTGTAATGAGTGCTAAGTGAGTGTCTTCCTGGTCAGCAGGTTTGTGCTATATTTAGACAGGATCACTCATATCATTTCATTTAAAACATGAAGATAGATTACAAGAACACGTGCAGACTAATGACTCAATCTTTCAACAGAACAGCCCTCTGATTTTAAACTAAATAACTTTGGAGTTCAACTTGACACATCCTGATCACTCCAACTTCTTGTTAAGAAAGTTTGCATTACACTCATAATCGGTGAGTAATAAATCGGCACAAATCACTATTTACGTGGACAAGATAGACCAAAATTACCAGCTGAGCATAAATTGTTTTCCAAAACACAAACTTTGGCCATTACCAAATTCTTAGCTTTGGTGTACAATTCAGTTTTCCAAGAAAGGGGATTTCGTTGCGTTCCAAGTCCGCCGGGCATGTCGCGTCCATCTCCTCGCCAATGTCCCAACCGTCAGTGGGCAGCTTTACTGTGATCGCATTCATTTAGTTGTTGCAGTGCTGGTTCGTCATCAAACATACGTGGAGTTATATTTTAGTCAAGTTCTTGTATCGTCTCACTCCGCAAAGCACCAACCAATCACAAAACCATCTAAATCCTGTCCATCAAACATTTTACTTTCTATATGTAATGACGTTCATGGCATAAATACACTCCACTGCACTCTGCCCTGAGAAAATACTTTTTTACTGCATTTGCAAAGCTCCAGTGGATTTCTGTTACTAAACGATCTTGTGAATCAAGCATTTGATTATCCTAATATTAATTAAGCCACAAATGTATTTTTCCATTGATTTTGGAGGCTTTTCTTTGGAAAAAAGATTCCACCATTGTTTCATAACGATTCAAAATCTTTATTAAGGTTGTGTTTTGGCAATCTTTTTTTTTTTAATTGGCAAGACAAATTAGTTTGATGAGAAACGTTCCAAAATACTTCACAAAAATAAAACACTGTTGATTGCTTATGCTGTAAATATTGATCATAGGAACAAATGCTTTTTAAGTGTTTATTACATTGAAACAAGCGCTTTAGCCTCTGACATGTTCAAAAGCTCACATTAGTCAGAGCGCGTTCATCTTAAAGGCGCAATGGACGATTTTTCAGCGATTTGAGAACTCAGGCAGAAGTGCGCATGCCACTCCCCCGTGCGGACTGATACAACACACACGTGCGTTTGTTTATTAGCGCGAAGGATCACATCGCATCTCTCGTCTTCCGTAGATTTCCGTCTTCTTCTGCGTCAGCTCGAACTGTCTTTCTCCGTCTTCATTTTGTCTCGTACACTGAGGGAACTATATTATGATAGATCCATGCGCTTAGACACGCGGAAACGTGGGGACGAACCGCACGCGGCTGCAGGTGAGCGGTAGGTGCGTTTTATGATTAATACGTGGCAGGACAAATGATTTATCCACGCCACGAGGAAATGAGACTCAGATTTGGGCCAACAATATTGTCCATTCAACCTTTAACTGTCATTAAACGGTGCAGGAAGAGGGCTTTATAATGAAGTGTGTTTCTCACAAATATCTCCAGGGACATTTTTGATGAAATAAGAATACAGTAGAATGGCTGGATATCGCAGATTTAGGGCACAATCTAAACCCTAATGTTTCATCTCATTGGTATTTTCGCTGTATTTACCTTCTCTCACCTGCAGGGCGTCTCCAGCAAGTTGAGTCACGTGGGAGCGCTACGAAACAACTGTATGTTTTACTGTACGTTACAAATGTGGCTAGTATTGATTTAGACAGTCAGGCAACCTCCGCTTTGATGGACTTGGAAAATACACCAAATACCGGGAAGGGGTTAAGCCGGCTGAACCTCCACCGTGAACAACTGCAAAGTAAGTGAGAAGTGACTCAAGGCAGCTCGCCATGTGACATACCAGCACTCGTCAATCACACCATCCGTGCTCGAGAAGCAACAAAACACGGCGAATAAAAGACAGAACATGCTCCTAAAAATGACAAAATCGGCCTCCCAAACTCCATGCTAAAAGTAACGGCTGTGGTTCAGCGCTAGCGTGGATTCCCAAAGGACTAAACCTGCTGCTGACAAAGCGTTCTGAAATCACATTAAGCATAAAGACCTGCCCACATATATTGATCACTGAACAATTCCTCTCTAACAGGCTAAAGTGGTTATTGCTAGTTAGGTTGCAATGTTAGAAGATTATGAGTGGAATTGAAAAGTCATTATGTAGCAATTATATTGGATTTGCTCAATCCCCTACAGGAAAATCATGTATAAACAGTATCATTAAATTATATTGGTCACAGAAGCAAAGTACAAAATCAAATATATGAACGTACACAGACAAAAACACTTATCACAAGTGTAAATATACAATGGAATGCTTTACATTAAAGTGTAAGACCCGTGGAAAAATAGCCACTGTAATATTATACTTTTCACAGCGAAATGCTGTTATAATAATGAAGTACTTGGTTTTGACTGTGACTGCAAAAGTATTAAAAAATATATATTTAAAAACTGGTTTATAAAGAAAAGGTGTAAAAACAAAACATTTGGGGGGGGGGGGGGGGAATATAATAATAAAATAAAAGTAAAAACAATAAATGTTGTTTTAATTGCAGTCTACAGTAAAACTTCAATGTTTACAATTTCATTCTAAAAGCATATAAAGCATATATATGTATATATATATATATGCACTCGGGGCAGTGACCCCCAAACTGGAGGAATGGCTTGAGTAGATCCCAGGAAAGACATCAGACATATCGGTCCAGAGATCCAAAGATACTGAAGAACCCTCAAGCTCCCAGGGGCCTCTGGTAAAGGACCCAAGCTTAAAGGGGGATAAATAGAGACCACTCGCGGAGGGTGAGAAAGAGTTTTTTTTTTTTTTCATGGAATATTACTGTATTTTGTAGAAATAATTCACGTAGCCCAAGACTTAAAGATTAAAGATATGTTTGTTTACAGACCTGGAGACATGAACACGTTGGTATTGTGTTGTCCATAGTCCAGTTTCCATTGTAGGAAGTATATTAACCTTTGAACCTTCCACAAAGAAACGACCTCTTTTAATAAGGCCTGAACTCAGTGAAAGGATTCATCTATATTGTACATTAAGGGTTTTTTTTAATACATTTTTAACCAATAAAGGTTGAAATGTGGTGAATGGCTTTAAACAAAATGTAACTCTTGAAAATGATGCTTTGATTATGTTGTATTTATTTTGTATTAGGTTTATTTGTTTATTTCTTTCTTTTTTTTTTTAAATATGGTGACTAAAAGCTTCCAGAAAGAGAATATTTTTTATTTATTTATATATAAACTTTTTGTATTTGTTTTAGAATTTATATAGTCCAGATAATGATTTTGACTAAATATGATTACAACTATCCTTTATAGTTGACTAGTCACAATTATTAAATTTATTGTTGAAGCCCAAATTGATAGTATTACAACTTAAAGAAAAATGTAAAAGAGAGATTCTTATTATAATATCTACATGTTTGTATGTTGTTTGTAGTGTAAAATTCCTATTTGCTCCACATGGCGATGCTAAAATCACTCAAAACGAATCAAGTATGACTATATTTCAGTATCGAGGCAGTAGAGCTCATCCCATCTCCATGTTAAACACTGTTCTCCCGTAGTACTCTACATACTCCGCATTCTCCTCACCTCCACATGATTGATCTGGTACCTCCGGCGCTAATGTCACGAGAAAACAATCAAAAAGAACTCAGAATCAAGTTCAGCCGATACATGTCAGTTTGGAAGACTACTTTATTTTTTAGAACACAATTTTATACTGGTCATTTTGAAGTACATATATTATTCTTACATGGGTAAAAAGTATTGAATGGAGTGTTGGGTACTAATCAATGATAATAAGTACATTTTCATAGCCTTTATAAAGACTTAATTCATAATGAAGTTTATTTAGAAGGATTCAGGCTTAGTACTTAAGTAGTTGTTTAATTACTTAAACAATAAACCTAAATCAAAGTTGTTAATTAAGTACTCTAGTTACCAAGTTATAAACATCCTTAATCAATTATTTTTTAATTGTGAATTGTGAAGTCTTTGTTCATAATTAATTTATGCTAATTAAGGTAGAGTCATTAGATGTGGTTTGATCTTATTCTAATCCTAGTTTAGTTCTTGGTTTAGTCCAAGTTATGTCCCAATTAGGGATGTCACAAAATTAAATTTCAGTGTAACGATTTTTTGTGGGAAAAAACATTACGATTTAACGATTATTCTCGATTGTTTAGACCAAACAAAAGTGAAATCTTGAATTACGTGAATAACGTGTTACTGTTCCTCAAGTTTGTTACCAACTTTCAAAAATGCACTTTCTGAAAGACAAAATAAAGTTAAATTAGATTTTTTTAAAAACAGCTTTAGAAAATAAAGTTCTTTACATTTAGGTCTATTTTGGACAGTATGTTGAACAAAAAATACTTAATTTTACTTCTAAAATTGTAGAAGTAAAATCTTGTAGTTGTAGTTTTGTAGTAATTGTGTTTTTGGTTCTTAAGATTATATTGTGACCTGAATAATCACGATTATCGATTAACCTAATAACCGTGACATTCCTAGTCTCAGTTTTGATGTTATATCAAAACTGAGACTAGTTTAGTAGTTTAGTAAAAATATATAAACCACAATAATATATATATATATATATATATATATATATATGTATATATATATATTTATATATTTATATTATGTATGTTAAATTATTATATTATATTCATTTATTTTCCCTGTTACATTTTGGATGTTTGACACTGAATCATGAATCACTTGGTACAACTCAAAAACCATTCCTCTCAGCCAGTGGTGAATATGTTTTACTTTTACATTCTAGAGCAGATATACATACTTTCCACTGCACTACATTTCAACTGGTCTCAAAACAAGACTGTACTTTTCAAATGGATTGAGGCATTGTTTTTCAGCATGTTCACGGTGATATTTTGTGTTCAAGTGCAAACAACAATAAATACATTATGTTCACTAGAAAAACTAAGAAATGTATTGGTATTCTTTCTGTTGACAGCACAATTCTTTATCAAAATCACCACATTTACAATTCGCATTCACATTGACAATTCTCAAAACCTGTGTGCAGTAGACTTTTGTACTGTACTTTTATTGGAGTATAGTTTTGCTCCTGTAGCTGTACTTTTACTTAAAATGTAGCGCATCTTCCATCACAAACTCAGTTGTTCTATACTTTTTGCTCAATCCTTTTGAACACCATTTTTTGGTTATACTTTTAATAATACTATTTTGAAGTAATGCTCCTAGGATTCCTGGCCATAGCTCCTGAGCTCACACGCACGTATGGAAAGTTCCTCCCCCATGAGACGACACGAGCTTCGGATTGCGGCGCTCCATGCTGCCGCTGCCATTTGCATCACAAATATCCCGAGATGCCAGGGGATGCGTGGAGAATAAATAAAATCAGTATGGGGCGCCACTTTGCTTTCAGTTCAGGCTGCCTCGTCGGTCCGACCGAGCATAGAAGTCTATCTGTCATCCGAGCGTGCAACTTTGGACTCTTTTCAACAAACATTCAAATGAATAAAGTCGTTGGCAAGTTCTGGAATTTGGTCACGCTTGGCTTGGTTAGAAATTGCAATCCGTTATGCATTTGTGGAGTGAGGAAAGTCATCTTGGGAGGGAAATAATGCTGATTTTACCAACGGTTTGAATCAGAATTTGTGATTTTCAGCGTCGCTTCGTTACTTGATGATCTACTTTATTCTTTATCATTAAAAAAAAGAATCCACAAATTTGATTTTGTAGTACAAATTTTACCCAAGCTGTCGTCCTTTCAAACATATATCCATTTGACCTTTTTTTGAACCTGAAATGTTTGAAATCCACCTCAATTTCCACTCTGAAAATTTCCAAAATGCAAACGTTTGCGCAGTTTCCAAACGCTCGCCATCGATTCACTCCCTCCATTTCTTTCTGAATCATCACCCATTAGCAGCGCGGCTAAATTAAAACCATGCATGCCCTACTTCTACACTGTCAATCATTAAATTTTCTACCCTTTTCCTGTTGAAACAAAGAGAAATTTCACACATATTTAACCCTGCGACACAACAAGACATTCAGATGACGTGGGAGAAATCCTGGACAGCTTGTTCAAAATGGTCATCAAATCCTTCACACATCCTCGCTTTGCTCCTCAGTTCTTTCTTCACGGCAGATTTCAACAACTACAATTACTTTTTAATGCGCTTAAAAGCATTTTTGAACACTTACAACTGTGACAAACTGAATTCTGTTCTTTTTAAACCCACAATCTGCATATTTTTTGAGCTTTGCCGTGCTGTAACGTGTGTTTGTCGGTGTAGAAAAGCAGACAAAGTGGACGAGTGGGACTATTTCAAATGTAATACAGTACATTACATGGCCAGAAATGTACACAATTACTATTAAGTGTGGCTTTGAAAATCTAAAAAGTGTGTGACACATCCTGTCAAGATTTACAATACGTTTGCTTTTTTCTTTTTTTTGACTACTTTGTATTAAACGTTAAGGTAAAAGTGACAATAATATTAGTCTGCAAAAAATACATTTACTGCACTACGGTGGGCAAAACTGAAAAATATAATCTCAATATTTTATGCTCTATGTTGATTTTAACAATGCATCAGGAATTTGTCTGTAAAGGTCGCAGTTGTGATTAAAGTCGCACAAAAACAAGAGACATAAAATGAACGATGAATTGAATAAAGTGCTGAAATATCATTTTTTTAATAGTTTTTAATTTTAGACTTGATATTCTAATTTTTGTAGGAATAATTCAAGTGGCCTGAGAGTTATAAAGAGAAGCAGGAGACTCTTTTTAGAGTTTATTTACAGACCTGGAGACATGAGCACATTGTGTTTTTCATGTTTCCATTGTACGGAGCATTCAAACCTTTCAGTCCTCCACAAAGATTTTTTTAAAGAAGAAAGAGAGAAATTTGCATTCAACAAATTCAAAAGTGTGAAAAATTGCCAATTGGCTTGTTCAAAAATGTCCATGTTTTAATCGCTTCTTCTAATCATCTTTTAACAGTCTTCTCCTCTTCTCAATTACGCATCACAGCAAACTTCTCACACTCGCTCGTTTATTTTATTTATTTATACAGTATTCACAAATCAAGCCATTAATAAAATACTCTTCACCCTCAGTATGAACTATTATACAAGTCCACTTTGAATATTAACAACTTAGGAGACCCACATCAGGTCCGAACGTTCAACGCAGCGTCTTCTCCTCAGGCAACGCTCCTTTCTCTAAGCTTAAATTATTCACACAGAATCGAATGAGAGCCGTGCTAATAGCTTACATGTGCAGCCAAAGATGTTAATCATCAGATTTGGGAGTTGCAAAGATTAAGAGGTATAATTCTGATACAATATTGATACGCGGTGGTGGTCACGGACTCGAACCGGCGCTGGACGCAGGTGCCGCGAGCGAGCGCAGCATCCCCAAAACTTCTGCGAACTTTCAACCAACCAGCGGTGCATAACGGTCCATCCAAACGCCACATTTACGCGCGGAGGGCATGGGAAATAGACCAGCGTGGTGTGGGGGGGGAGAAACCGTTACGAGAATTGGCAGAAACAAAATGAAAGAGATGTTTTGTGTGTGTGTGTGTGGTGCTTTTTTTTTTTTTATTACCTGACTGCGGCGCGCTCGTCCCGATAAGAACCACCAAAGTGACGAAGATCCAAGCGGTGAACTTCATCTTGGCTGAGACGTGTCGTGAGGAGTAAACAAACAGAAGATGCTGTCCGTCTCGTCGTAAACTCCAGTTCGAACTCACATGTCCAAACGCGAGGGTATCCACTCGGAAAACACGCGATGGACACAACGGCACTGCAGAAATTGGTGGAAATTGAGATGGGGGGGGGGGGGGGGGGGGGGAAGCGTTGAGTTATTTTGTCTTTTCTTTTTTTCTTTTTTTCCCAGCCTGCTCCGTCCTCTGTTGTGTTGTTTTTGGTTTTTTTTTGTTGCTTTCCCCGCGCACTGTAACGTTCAGATCGCTTTTACGCGCGGTGCCGCTTGTGCCATTGAGAGTCTCCGCGCAACACACACTGCGCTCTCTGTCTAACTGCCGCGATCGTGGAGAGCCGGGGAGGAGAGGGGGGGAGAGAGCGGGGGGAGGTATGAACACGCCTCTGCGCAGTGAGGGACGTCGATTTCAGCCAATTACGAACTCGATTAATGAATTCGTGGAGGCGCGTGGCAGGTAAGAGTGTCCGTAGCAGGGAATTAACGGTCTTCGGACATTTATTATCGAGCCATCGCGTGCGTGGGACATTATATTAAGTTGTTCTCATTGGAAAACGTGATATTGATCTAAAGCGACTTAATGATGGACAGCTCGTGCACCGCTTGGTTTCATTCGTTATCTTTTGCAAAGTGGATTATCAAACACATTCGTATGTTATTTATAAATGTTCAAAACAACTTTCTCTCATCCGCTCCGTGGTGAGTCTCAGTTATTAAAACGTTTTGCCGAATTGAAAGTTTCACATGTATTTTTTGATTGAAAACAACATTAGTTAGCACAGAGCTGCTTAGCCTATGCCGTGACTTTGAACTTGTAATATTTTAATTTTTCTAAATCCCTACGGCAAAAATGAAGGATAAATACTTATGGAACCACAGTGAACTTTGAAGTGGGTGGGACGGTTCTTACCCATTTATACACTTTGGATACACATATTGTGCCATGATCTATACAATAGTAGTAGTAATGCTGACCCTAAACATTCTGAACCATGCAGCGTGACCCGAGTCTGAATTTGTAAGTACATAGGAGTAGGCAGGGATAGGGGGTAGGTGAAAACAGGCATTTTCGGAGCAATTGAGCCTGGGTTACAGGACAGGATTACTCAAACACGCAGCAATTAATCAAAATACAACTAAACTAATAATGAGGAAACAATGTGATCACAAAGATGAAAGCTCATGAAAGACAGTTTTGCAACGTTCCCTTTAAGTTTAAAGATATGGATGTTTTGATGTGGTTTGTACTTAAAGGAGACGTAGTGTCCGAAATCAACCATGTTGTTTTAACTTCTCATGTCTACAAAGTGAGGCCTATGTAGAGTTTAAGTCATCTTTATTCTTCTGAAATCCACTCCGCAGACACGCCCCTACCACACAGACACGCCCCTACCACACAGAAACTCCCCCTACCACACAGAAACTCCCCCTACCACACAGACACGCCCCTACCACACAGAAACTCCCCTACCACACAGAAACTCCCCCTACCACACAGACACGCCCCTACCACACAGACATGCCCCCTACCACACAGACACGCCCTTACCACACAGACATGCCCCCTACCACACAGAAACTCCCCCTACCACACAGAAACTCCCCCTACCACACAGACACCCCCCTACCACACAGACATGCCCCCTACCACACAGACACGCCCTTACCACACAGACATGCCCCCTACCACACAGAAACTCCCCCTACCACACAGAAACTCCCCCTACCACACAGACACGCCCCTACCACACAGACATGCCCCCTACCACACAGACACGCCCCTACCACACAGAAACAGCCACTACATCACAGACACGCCCCTACCACACAGAAACACCCACTACCACACACACACGCCCCCTACCACACAGAAACACCCCCTACCACACAGACACGCCCTTACCACACAGACATGCCCCCTACCACACAGAAACTCCCCCTACCACACAGAAACTCCCCCTACCACACAGACACGCCCCTACCACACAGACACGCCCCTACCACACAGAAACAGCCACTACATCACAGACACGCCCCTACCACACAGAAACACCCACTACCACACACACACGCCCCCTACCACACAGAAACACCCACTACCACACACACACGCCCCCTACCACACACACACACCCCTACCACACAGACACGCCCACTACCATACACACACGCCCCTACCACACAGACACGCCCCCTACCACACAGACACGCCCACTACCACACACACACGCCCCCTACCACACAGACACGCCCACTACCACACACACACGCCCCCTACCACACAGACACGCCCACTACCACACAGACATACCCCCCTCGCTTCATGTAGGATTTTACAGTGTCACCTAACACAAATAAAACACACTTTGTTGTTCATTGTTGTTGTTGTTATTGACGTTGGCTTTATGTACCGTAAATCAGCAGACTTCTATTCGTCCAAAACACAAATTACTGATTCACGAGTGTAAGAAAACAGAATAACTATAGAGCAGACAAAAGCACAATTCTTTCATGTTTGGTACAAAGTTCATCTTCCTCTCCGTCAGCACAAATGATTAAAGTTTCTTCTTTATCAAAAGTGGCAATCATATTCTCTCACACATTCGTACGCAGCCATAATTGTTACTACATTTTATAGTTAAGTATTATTGGCCGCCGCTCTCCTCTGCAAACTGACAAATCATCTCATTCTACAACATGAATTCATCCTATTGAAGTGACAAGGGCAGACCCGCCCACCTGACTCATTATGGCAGCTGATTGGATACTGGGGTCATTTGTTGATCCATAGTCTGGGGAAAGTTACAGGTTTATTACGTCTGACACTGTGAAGAAAAGATTTGGAGAAAAATACTGAATAATTAAGGTCTGAAATGTTGAATAGCAACGTGCAAGGACAATAGAGAGAAATGTAACTCTAAATTTCAAATTTCATACAATTTCTGTGCTACAAACCTGAAACTTCTCTGCTACGACTCTCACAAAGTAAACCATAAGATCATTACATTGTGACCAGGGAAAAACATAAGTGATCCATTCCATATTCATGTTTTTTTTAGTTTAGCACAGTTTTTTTTACTTCTAATTACAAACATACATATTTTACATTGAGCACCATCTATAATAAAAAAAATAAAAAAACATATCTACGCAGAACTATTTCAAATCAGTTTAAACTTTCATAGGAATGATTAAAAAAAAAAAAAAAAAAAACATAATCATGTTCCATATTTTATTATTTTCATTCTCTTTTCTCATTATACAAATATTTGTTTTGTATTATTTTACTTTACAATTTATTTCATAATTTGGCATTGCAATTATGTATTTTGGCCATTTATGTATTTATTTATCCAGGTCATTTATTTATTCATGGCAACTAATTTATTTCCTTGCCTTGGCTATTAATTTTTTAAAAAATTGTCGGCGTTTTAAAAGATATTTATTTATTAGGTAATTTCTTTATTTAGGTCCTTTATTACTATTTTTAATTAATTTAGGCTTCTTCCTCCAGTGTTACTGCCACGTATTGGACCTTTTATTGACAATAAAACACTTTCATTTCAGAATCCTTCAATAAAAACAAACAAAACTCCTCTCCTCGCACGCGCCATGGCAGATAAAGTTAGAGAGAACGGCTCCTCTGCGGATTTCTACTGTCGCGTTTTACAATCCACTGTCTCCGGCGTCGCTATGAAAAAACGCCATGACAACGCTGTGTGTGGCGCGTCGGATGAAGAGGAGGATTTGTGACTTTCAGGACTTTCATCTGGAAACTCAAAGACGAAAAAGAAATAAAGAAAAGCGTTTTATGGAGAGATGAGAGAAGAGGCGAGATTCTATGTACTATGGCGCCCTCAAGCGGTGATGGAGAAGAATGCTAGAGATCCGAGTGCGGTTCAAAGTTATTTACTGTCATTACAAATTCATTAAATCCCAATACAATATAAATCCACAAATAAAAGCATGAAGATTAATTTTTAAATATATTTAAAACAGAAAGTGCAGAGAAATTTAGCAAATAAGCGCAACCAAACATATTTGTTAATTTAAACATGCAAAAAGTCTTATAGAATAGTTTATTTACAGTTTGGAAGTTAATAAAGTTATGTGTTATATTTAGTAGGTTTAGTAATTCTTTTTTCAGGTACGATAACATGTGTGATGTAGTATCATTTACTTTCTGTTTATTGTAAACCTCATATTGATATCCAATCCAATCCAACTTTATTTGTATAGCACATTTTACCAACACAAAGTCTCCAAAGTACTGCACAGAGTACAAAACAAACACAAGCAAAATATGTTTTAGAAATAAATACATGCAAACCAAATTAAAAATAATTAAAAATAATTTAAAATATATGAAATAATACAAGACAGTCAGAGGACCACACAATTCTCATGCCCGGTTAAATGAATGTAAATAAAAGTGCTTTTTTAAATGAGACTTAAAAGCATCAACTGAAGGTGCAGTCTTTATGTGGGAGGAAGAGTGTTCCAAAGTTTGGGGCCGACTACAACAAATGCGCGGTCGCCCAGGTTTTTGGGACAAGAAGTTGGAACTGGCCCTCAACAATGAGGTCTGAAATAATACGTGGGGGCCAGCCCAATGAAGAGCTTTAGAAACAAACAATAACATTTTCAAATCAACTCGAAAATGAATGAGGAGCCAGTGCAGTGAGCATAAAATAGATGTAATATATTCTCAACGACGTGGGCCGGTTAAAACACATACTGCGAAATTTTGAACTAACTGTAGATGTGGAAGGTTAGCTTGGCTGATACCAGTGTACAGTCCTTTACAGAAGTCCAGACGTGTAGAGATAAAAGTATGCACCTGCTCCAGGTCACTGAAAGATAAAACCGATTTGAGTCTAGATAAAAGCCTGAGGTGATAAAAACTAGATTTAATCACGGCATTTATCTGCTTATCAAGCTTAAAATCTCCATCAATGAGGATGCCAAGGTTGGTAACTGTAGACCTGATGTAGGGTTGGAGAGACCCCAATTCTAAATTAAAATCAAACAGATTAGTAATTAAAAGGCAAGGCAAGTTTATTTGTAGAGTGCAATTAGTCTGAGTTCAGCTGGAGAAAGTTGTTTTACATCCACACACTGATCTGTTGAACTGTCCATATTCACCTGCCGTCATTCCTGTCATTTTCTGTGTTTTGTCAAGCCATGTTTCAATTAAAAACCTTAAATCAAGATGTTTTCTTTTCACAGGGAATATGAATCAAATGTCTCAGAGTGGGCAGCCTAATTGTCTTTCTTTTTTCCAGCCTGTGTGATGTGATTACAGAGATTGGATGAGGGAGGCTGTTGGGTTTGACTTTTATTAAGACTATAATTCCCGGCAATGCTGAGTCTCAGTGCATCCAAGCTATGGGAGTTAACAGCTCTGAGGACGAACGGCTGAGTGCGAGCAGGAGAGAGTTTGGGTCAATACTGAGGGGTGAGAGAGGGAGTTTTGTCACACGAGGGGAGTTTGTGTGATGCACCGGGGAAAGGCAAGGGGGGGATAGGTGGGGGGGACTATAATTGGTGTAGCAGGAGAGTTAAAACTCCTACGTGGAAAAGTTTTGTGCAGGGAAGAGTTCATCATTGTTGACATCAAAACTCTTGATCTTAATATATTAGATGTGAGCGGAACCATCATAATGCCAGTTTTGACTGGACTTTCAAGATGGTTGAGAAGGCCCCTGAGTGAAAGTGGAGATGAAAAGGAGAGTGAGATGCTGCAGGGGGGACCCAGGGCTGGTCTGAGGGCAGGGGTAATGACAGAGGTGCCGCCGGGCCTGTCACAGACAGGTCCAAGGCCAGTGATGAGAACCCTGCGGGAGAAGGAACTGATGTTGGGCCTGAATCCTTTGCCGATGGCAGTGGAGATTGTTGTGGTGCTACTACTGATGAGTCCTTCACTGGAGGCGGTGGAGGTGGCTGGAGGCGGTGGAGGTGGTTGGAGGCGGTGGAGGTGGTTGGAGGCGGTGGAGGTGGTTGGAGGCGGTGGAGGTGGTTGTGGAGCAGCTGGAGCTGAGTCCTTCATTGGGAGTGGAGCTGCTGCTAATGAATCTTTTGGCAGTGGCAGCTGTGGTGGTGCTCCTGATGCTGACAAAAACAGGACCACTGTCTGTAAAACTGTTCATTTTCATTTATATGTTTTATTTTTGAAGTGTTTGACCAGGGGTCTGATTTTTTTTTAACCATTGTGGCCCCAGTTTTGGAGATGTTTTTCCCCACCCACCATTAGCGCCATTTCCCCCACTATTGACTTCCATTATGAGTACATTTTTGTATTGCTCGTCAAAAATGCCATATCTTTGTATTTATTTTTTGCAGCCATTTGTGGTGTTCCCCTTTTAACAGAAGCAAAATGTGATTGTTAATTTTTATAACAATATTGTTACATACATAATAATATTAATCACCTGTGGAGGATGAAACATGCGCTGACACACAAGCACACCAGGGGGCAGCACTTTACCACACAACGCTCACGATACCGATGAACCTTGTGTTGGATAATCATAATTTCTAAAAAACAAAACTTTCTTTGAAAATGGGAATTTGCCCAACAAGTAATGTGTAGCCAAGGTACGTATTCCAACAGAAGGATTTGTTGATATCTAATTCTACGTCTGATTTATTCATATTTGAAACCGAAAAAAATAGGTGCATTTCTAAGCCCATATTTTCAGTAAGATCTACTTCATGCAAATACTTAACACCAATAGATCAAAATCACCTCTGTAATTTTTTTTGTAATCGAATGTATGTCCCAAATATAATTTGGACCATTTTTACACATGCCTGATTTGTATATGAAAACAATACATGATTAAACTTCTTAAAAAAAACAACAACAACAACATTTATTTGAGTCAACTACATCATTGTGTAGTTTAAGTTCTGTTTTGTTTACCTCTGTTTACCACCTGCAGAGTCTCGCCTTTGAAATAATGAACATTAGATTTTAGCAGTGCGGCCGATTCACATGTATAATTCTTTTCCTGTTTGACTAACCATAACCATACACAATATTGCAGACGGGATTGGAATCATGTAACACTCATGTATTGTGTTCATATCCTGCCTATAACATTTTGACACTCCCAAGAACCGCTGCGTAAACCCCAAACCCTGACCAAGCTCCGCGCGTAATTGGCCTAATAAATCCACTTCATTCCGTCCCGCGCAGTGGCATTTAAGTCCCCCTCTCCCCTCTCCTCTCCTCTCCCCTCTCCTCTCCCTCTCCCCTCTCCTCTCTCTCCTCTCCTCTCCCCTCTCCTCTCCCCTCTCCCTCTCCACTCTCTCCCCTCTCCTCTCCCCTCTCCCTCTCCCCTCTCCCTCTCCCCTCTCCTCTCTCCTCTCTCCTCTCCCTCTCCCCTCTCCTCTCTCCTCTCCCTCTCCCCTCTCCTCTCTCTCCTCTCTCCTCTCCTCTCTCCTCTCTCCTCTCCTCTCCCCTCTCCTCTCCCCTCTCCCTCTCCACTCTCTCCCCTCTCCTCTCCCCTCTCCCTCTCCCCTCTCCTCTCTCCTCTCCCTCTCCCCTCTCCTCTCTCTCCTCTCTCTCCTCTCTCCTCTCCTCTCCCCTCTCTCCTCTCTCCTCTCCCCTCTCCTCTCCCCTCTCCTCTCCCCTCTTTCCTCTCCTCTCTCCCCTCTCCTCTCTCCCCTCCCCTTTCTCCTCTCCCCTCTCCTCTCCCTCTCCCCTTTCCTCTCTCCTCTCTCCCCTCTCCTCTCCCTCTCCTCTCTCCCTCTCCTCTCTCCTCTCTCCTCTCTCCTCTCTCCTCTCTCCTCTCTCCTCTCCCCTCTCCTCTCCCTCTCCCCTCCCCTCTCTCCCCTCTCCTCTCCTCTCTCCCCTCTCCTCTCCCTCTCCTCTCTCCCTCTCCCTCTCCTCTCTCCTCTCTCCTCTCTCCTCTCTCCTCTCCCCTCTCCTCTCTCCTCTCCCCTCCCCTCTCTCCTCTCCCCTCTCCTCTCCCCTCTCCCCTCTCCTCTCTCCTCTCTCCTCTCCCCTCCCCTCTCTCCTCTCCCCTCTCCCCTCTCCCGTCCGTAACCCCCCAGGGGAAGCAGCTCCTCCTCGGCTCAAATCACTGCTGCTATCAATAGACCGAAACTAGCCTGGAGGAAACAGTCTGTCTGCGCAAAAGACGGAGGCACAGCGACCTTGTATTTTAGTGTTTTTTAGTTTCTGTGTTTTTTTTTCTTCTGTGTGTGTGTTTTTTTCTCAGGCTGTTTATAGGTTTTCCAGATGTCATGTGTGTTTTTTGCGGGGGGAAGATGAGTTGGAGCTCGGAGAGTGACTTGGAGTAACAGTGGTGCGTCCCGCGGAGCCGGAATGGAGCCAAGCCGCGCGTCATGGCTCAAAGCTGGACTTGTGCTGTTCGTAGCAGGTCAGAAGTTTACCATAATATTCAAATAGGTAGACTATAGTGTTTTTCTCAAGTTTATGTACAGGTGTCGTGTCCAAAAGAATGTTAGATGTGTGCAGTAATTGTACGTAATTGATGCGTAAAATAAAGGCAGGAATCAATTCGAAAATTTGTCGTATAGTTTTTTTATTTAGTTTTTATTCACCCTGTGATTTTTTTTTTTTGTTTGAAACTTGTGCATCAGATAAAGCTTTTGTCCGAGTTATTATTATTGCTGTTTTAGTATTACGTCAAAATAAAAATGAATGAATTAAGAAATTAAAACTGAAAAAATGCAACCAAAATATGGTCAAATTTTGCCCCTTATAGTAAAACTGCCAAATAATAACGTGTACTAGTAGTAGTAGTTGTATTAGTACTGTAGTAGAAGTAGTAGTAATACTAGTATTAGTATTAGTAGTAGTAGTAGTAGTAGTAGTAGTAGTAGTAGTAGTAGTAGTAGTAGTAGTAGTAGTAGTAGTAGTAATTCCAAAGTACACTGTAAATTACACTATTGAAATTTGTATTTATAATCATGTGCAATACTGTGACATACTGTAAATAAAAGTAAATAAGAGAGTATAATAATAAGATTCATTTTTATTAAGGGTATAAGAGGGTTGTTTTTTTTTACAAGAGTGTTTTATAAGAGTTTTATAAATTAGGGTTGACCTGTTTTTTTTTTTTAATGATTATTATACTTCTGTGTGTGTGTTGCCACACATTGACATTTCCCCTTTGTGGAACAAATAAAGGTTATCTTATCTGATCTATTATGTATTGGCCGTTTTCTTTGAGGTGGCACAGTGGTGGATGTTTATGTTGAAATTTAGAGACAAAGTTCTGGAACAAATACAAATATACATGCAGAGCTCATCGTGATGGTGGCTGGAATAGATTCATTTCAAACATTTGGATCCAAATTGTCATGTTGAAAACCACTTCTCCAATGGTCTAATCGCACTGTGTTGTGTCTGTGTTAACTGACACCGGCTATGTTCACATGCACACCAAAAATCTGATCATTATCTGATTTCTGGAGTTATCAGATTATTGAAATGTCATAAACTGTTCCATCTGATGTGAGGAATCCGATGCATCTGTGAATGTTTACACCTGCAGGTTCGGTCAAGGAAAATGATGCAAACAAAGATGAGAGAGAAAATGTTGAAGATTATTATTTTAAAGGGGACATTATGAGATTTAGTAACAGTGTTTCTTCATTATTAGTTTAGTCAGAGTTATATTTATAAGAGTCCTGCATGTTTGAGTAATCCTGTATTTATTGTATTGTACCCCCAACCCCGCCCAATCACACAAATAGTTTTATTTTATTTTTTTAAACAAAAAAAAAAACATGTAGGGTTCAAAAATCTCATGCAGCCATTTTCCAACATGAAAAAATTACATCCTGCTGCTTGAATGATACACTTATGTGTCACTGAAGCATTTTCTAAAAGGAACACAATTTACCCATGTCTATTTTAAGCTATTTTAGATCATTATTGCAATTTACAATGAACAAAATATTTATATACATATGTTGTAGTCTCATACTATGTCCCCTTTAAAATGTCCTCTAAATACAACAGTTACTCTGCAAATCCACTGACATGTGTAACAATGTGATTTTGATCAGCTCTCACTTCTGCTGTAAACACACCAAAATACACCAATATTTAATAAATCTAGTTATCTTATTGTTAATGGGCATGTCAGTGTCCAGCTGCTTTACCAAAGTCTTTGTAGTTGAGCAGGTGGAGCAGCAACGTTCAGTATCAGTAACACATGAATGAACTGTACTGGTTTTAAATTTAGTTACACTGAGACTGTTGATTCGAGTCGGTGACCTTGGCAGCAAAACAGCCAAAGATTTCCCAAGAGACTTTGGTTGGGTTGTTTGATAAGATGTAGTGTTGTATTTGTGATTGAATTCCTTACAAGCTGAAACTAAAAGTGGACAATGTAACTTTTCTTGTGCTACTATGCGTGCCAGTGGGGGAAAGTAACACCATAATATGTCTGACAAAATCATTCATGAAGATCAATCCATGTGGCTCCAAAATGTCCAACTTGCTTCCTTTATCTGTATTTTTACTGAAATAACAGAGTACTTCATCCACCACTGTCACCATAATGTTCCACTGTATGGCATGATGCAGATGAGGCGCTTTTAGCAATGAAACTCAATTTGAAAATGTATGTTCCCTCTCTGTGTCATGTTTTTATTGTTCTGTCTATATGTTAAAACTAATAGTAATAAAAATAAAGTGTGAAATATTCCAAAGAAATAACATCAAGTATGTTTTGAACCTTTTCACCAGAAACATTACAGTTCAACTTGAACTTCTCACTAGCTCGATCTGGTTTGCCAGTCCAGTTTACTGTGTGTTACAAGTGTTTGCAGATGGACTCTTCAAAGACTCGATTCTTTTTATTCAGTTTATAGAGGTAAAATATAAACTTAGCCTTATTTGGAGGCATGGGTTTTGTTTGTGATGAATCAGCTTAGATTTAGTGAAGGATTTAAAGAAACAGTTAAGACGCAGATATTTTGTATAAATATTGAATTGCATGACTTAGTTAAACATTTATACAATGTAACTTCACAATAAATCATTGACAATCATTATAGAAATCAGGAGGAAATATCTTTTTTTTTTCAACAAATCTATGAGAAGGTAGCCCCCTATATAAGAGGTGCACTATAGCCTTGTTTCGACTGGTCCTGTTCCCCCAGACTGGTTCACTTTAGAGCACTTTGGAACCTTTCTGTTAATGTTGGCCTGTGTCTCCATGCTCAGTGCCAGCCTCTGGGCCCAGAGGCGTGAAACAAATGTAAGCAACTGACGTCACCAAACGTTAACTATAGAAAATAAAACCTATATCATACAATTCACAAAAATAAGTTTATTGAATCCATGTTTGTGTCGCTGTGAGACGTGGCTTAAGCTAGAGTAAACATGACACTACTTCTAGTGTATCCTCAACCTGTATTTTTTTCACTTCTCTGCTTCTCTATGTGGTTCTCAACCTGAGAGTTGGGACCCCCATGGGGGGTTGCTAAATTATTTCAGGGGGTCTCCAGATGATATGGGGGAAATTTTAATTGTATGCAGTAGTGTTAAACAAAGCTTGACACCCTTCAAATATAATGGTCAATGTAGATTATTATCTGTTGGGCCAAGGCTACTTAAACATTTTACGGTTAGCCTGTTTTGTGTGTTTGGGGGTTGTTAACAAGGGTCTAGTGTTTGTATGTAAATGTAGTGTTTGGTTTGTTCATAATTTAGTTAATCACTTCAGTTTGGTTATTAGTTTATTCTTAGTGCTAGTCTTTATATTTCTATTTACTATTTAGTAACCTGACCTCCAGCGATAGTTCAGCCAATCACGTCTTCTCACTTTCAACCAATCACAGTTTAGGGATTTCTGTGTGTTTTAGCAAAGTTAGTGTTGTTTTCCCTTCGTCTGGCACGGTCGCCTCCCGTCTGCTCCCCGTTCCTCGTGTGCTCTTCTTGTGGGTTTTTGGTCCTTGAGAATAAACCAAAACCATCAACAACAACAACTCCTTTATACACCCACAAGTATTTAATAAAGAGTGAAAAGTAAAGCCGACGTCCTTCTTTGTTCTGGCCGGACAACCTGGGAAGATTAAGGAATATATATTCAGGAATTATACAGTCCTTTCAGAGGTCGCAAGATTGGGTCTCCTTCCCAACGCCTCATTTACAGGGGTTGTGAATGCCAACAATGGTTATTATTGGGGTCACGACTGAAAAAGGTTGAGAACCACTGCTCTACACCACGTTTAACCTCTCTTTACATAAGGCGTTGGAGGTTTGGATGTTAGATGCATTATGCACCAGTAATATCATATTTTGGGTCTTGATACGAGTTTGTGTGTCAATAAACAGGACATTGCTGATGCTAACATACACTAGCTTTGTTTAGCTTAGTCTGTCAACTCAATCAAACCCCAGTCATCAAATATGGCCACTGTGGCGATTCTCATTGGCGCCAATTTAGCCTTTAGAAGCTAGCTACATCCGGTAGTTCTCAGTCCACCAACCATGTACAGTAGTGCCCTCCCACATGAGTGTGTACAAACAGTCTGTGCTCATATACCATGTGACCATTCTGACCAATGAGAGCGAGAGCTGCTAGAGCGGACCACAGCGAGCTGAAGCTAAAAAGCAGTTTTTTAAATATTAAAAAACAGCTTCAAAAGCCGTTTGAAAGCTAAACAAATGATTTTCAACAGAGAAAATACTGTTTGTTTTTACATTGTGTTCTATGAAAAAAATGCTTTCTGGGTTTTTCCACTGCAGTTCCGATGGACTGGCCACTAGTCTAACTCACGACAGGTTTAAGCTAGCAATGCCTTATTCAGATTTTTTTTATGGGAGTGTCTACAGAGCCGCGGCGCGTGGCCGAAACTGCCATGTTATTTTGTGCCGCGGCTCCTGAAACTGCTGCTCTATTTGACCACGCCGTTTTAGACCGCGCCGGGTTAAGGTTAGGGTTAGGGTCAGGGTTAGGATTAGGGTTAGGGTTAAGGTTAGGGTTAGAGTAAGGGTTAGGGTTAGGGTTAAGGTTAAGGTTAGTGTTAGCCATGAGGCTATATGGCACTGCCGCGGCTCCTGAAACTGGTGGGCCATTTGACCCCACCGCGGCTCTGCAACCACGGCCTTTTTTTATAGATCCATGGGCTCAACATATACGTTAGCATCAGTGTAATTACAGCGGTTTGTCACAAGATCAAGTCAGTCTGTGTTTATATCTGCTTTTTGCTCTTATGTGGTGAAAGGCCTGGAGATGTGTAAAAGCTTGCCTCTAAAGTTCCACAGTATGACGTTAAATTGAATTTATTCAATTTCATATTCTTGTTTTTAAAATGTTTGCATACTTACTGTGAGTGTTGACACCTCTCCTTTAACTTGGTCTGGTGATGTCACGCACTTGTCTCCATAGAAATTTAGCATTTAATGTAATACTTCCAGACAAATTCCAGACATAGCAGTAGCAATTTCAAAGAGACAAGCAGATGGAAGATCCTCCAACTGAAAAGTTACATTGTGCACCTTTAGTTTAATTTCAACTTTTAAGGAATATCTAAAATACAAGGATAATGTAAAACCAATCAAATCATCATTTATTTGCACATTCGTGTACCAAAAAACAAGCCAAACATTAAGCAAAAATCATAAAACTATCTTAAAATCCACCAAAAAACACTGTATTACACATTATTAGCCATTAGTACAAACTATCTCAATTAATTACATTCCAGCTTCCAATATGAGCTGTTAGCTTGGCTTCCAGACATGTGAAAATGCATTTTCAGTCAAGCAGAAGAGCAGTTTTCATGGCCTGTTCTCCATTGAAGTGACAAATATTTCCAATAGTTGTGTGTGGAATGTCACGTTATTGTAAACCTTTAGCTTGTTAGCATCAGCACCTTATCTGGTTCATGTTTGCACACTCACAAATGGAGGTTTGTTTCTTCTGACGACAAACTGACGACATGAGTAAACCTTCGAGGGCTTCGTTCAAACAAAGCAGGATAGACATGATAGAAGGTCTTATCTGTCCACTACAGGCCAAGCAGATCATACGCCTGCTTGGGATTTACAGTACATGTACACAACTTGATAAGCTTCTATAAATTTAGTTATTTTAGTTCATCGTTCATCCCAGAAAATAATTATTATTATTTTATTTTCTATGTGTTGATGTTGAATGAGATGTTAGAGCTTGGTGGTGTCCCCCCCATAGACAAGAAGACACAAAATTCTCATTTTCTGCCTTTTGTTCTTACACTCTTACACTTGTACAATGCTTATTAAACTAAAGTGAATAATATGATGGCATGGTAAAGCCAATCCCAACATTAAAGTATATAACATTTATTTCATCCTCACAAATAACATGTGAAAGATGATGTTTGGTGTCTCTAGTTTCTTACCAGACTCACAACATCAGAAGTCTCAGCTTAAACTCAATTAGCCTTTATCTCAGATGCCAGTTTTACATGCTATCCATCCATCCATCTTCTGCCGCTTTATCCGGGTCCGGGTCGCGGGGTCAGCAGTTTGAGCAAGGACTTCCATACTTCCTTCTCCCCAGACACTTCCTCTAACTCCTCCGGGGGGATCCCGAGGCGTTCCCAGGCCAGCCGAGAGACATAGTCTGTCTAGCGTGTCCTGGGTCTTCCCCGGGGCCTCTTCCCGGTGGGACATGCCTGAAACACCTCCCGAGGGAGGCGCCCAGGAGGCATCCGGAACAGATGCCCGAGCCACCTCAGCTGGCTCCTCTTGACGTGGAGGAGCAGTGGCTCTACTCCGAGCTCCCCCCGTGTGACCGAGCTCCTCACCTTATCTCTAAGGGAGCGCCTAGCCACACGGCGGAGGAAACTCATTTTGACCGCTTGTATCCGCGATCTTGTTCTTTCGGTCACTACCCAAAGCTCATGACCATATGTGAGGGTAAGAACGTAGACCGACCGGTAAATAGAGAGATTTGCCTTTCGGCTCAGCTCCCTCTTCACCACAACGGTCCGATGCAGGGACTGCATCACTGCAGCCGCTGCACCGATCCGCCTGTCGATCTCACGCTCCATCCTTCCCTCACTCGTGAACAAGACCCCGAGATACTTGAACTCCTCCACTTGGGGCAAGGACTCCCCACCCACTTGAAGAGGGCAAGCCACCTTTTTCCGGTCGAGAACCATGGCCTCGGATTTGGAGGTGCTGATTCTCATCCCAGCCGCTTCACACTCGGCTGCAAACCGTCCCAGTGCATGTTGCAGGTCCGGGTTTGATGGAGCCATCAGGACAACATCGTCTGCAAACAGCAGAGATGAGATCCTGTGGTCCCCAAACTGGACACCCTCCGACCCCTGACTGCGCCTTGAAATTCTGTCCATAAAAATTATGAACAGAACCGGTGACAAAGGGCAGCCCTGGCAGAGTCCAACATGCACTGGGAACAGGTCTGACTTACTGCCGGCAATGCGAACACCGGACAGCCCTGAGCAAAGGGCCCCGGACCCCGTACTCCCGGAGCACCCCCCAAAGGACCCCCCAGTGACACGGTCGAAAGCCTTCTCCAGATCCACAAAGCACATGTGGACTGGTTGGGCAAACTCCCATGAGCCCTCGAGCACCCGATGGAGGGTATAGAGCTGGTCCAGTGTTCCACGACCGGGACCAAAACCACTCTGCTCCTCCTGAATCCCAGGTTCGACTATCGGTCGGATTCTCCTCTCCAGTACCTTGGAATAGACCTTACCCGGGAGGCTGAGGAGTGTGATCCCTCTGTAGTTGGAACACACCCTCCGGTCCTTCTTCTTGAACAGAGGGACCACCACCCCGGTCTGCCAGTCCAGAGGCACGGTCCCCGAACGCCACGCGATGTTCTAGAGACGTGTCAACCAAGACAGTCCTACAACATCCAGATACTTTAGGTACTCAGAGCGGATCTCTCCCTGGAGCCCTGCCACCGAGGAGTTTGCGACAGTGACTTCAGCTTGGGTGATGGAAGAGCCAGCCTCCGAGTCCCCGGACTCTACTTCCTCTTCGGAAGACGTGACTGAGGGATTAAGGAGATCCTCAAAGTATTCCTTCCACCGTTCGACGACATCCCCAGTCGAGGTCCGCAGGCCTCCACCCGCACCGTAAACGGTATTGGTGAGACACTGCTTCCCCCTCCTGAGGCGCTGGACGGTTTGCCAGAATTTCTTTGGTGCCAACCGATAGTCCTCCTCCATGGCCTCCCCGAACTCCTCCCAGGCCCGGGTTTTTGCCTCTGCGACAGCACGAGCCGCGGCTCGCTTGGCCTGCCGATACCCGTCGATGACCTCCGGAGACCTACAAAGCCAGAATGGCCTGATAGGCCTCCTTCTTCAGTCTGACGGCATCCCTTACTTCCGGTGTCCACCACCGGGTTCGGAGGTTGCCGCCACGACAGGCACCGGAGACCTTGCGACCACAGCTCCGAGCAGCCGCATCAACAATGGAGGCGGAGAACATGGTCCACTCGGACTCAATGTCCCCAACCTCCCCCGGGACATGGGAGAAGCTCTCCCGGAGGTGCGAGTTGAATAACCTACTGACAGAGGGCTCCACTAGACGTTCCCAACAGACCCTCACAATGCGCTTGGGTCTGTCAAGTCTGTCCGGCTTCCTCCTCCGCCAGCGGATCCAACTCACCACCAGGTGGTGATCGGTTGACAACTCTGCCCCTCTCTTCACCCGAGTGTCCAAGACACGCGGCCGGAGGTCAGATGACACGACAACAAAGTCGATCATTGACCTCCGGCCTAGGGTGTCCTGGTGCCACGTGCACTGATGGACACCCTTGTGCTTGAACATGGTGTTCGTTATGGACAATCCGTGGCTAGCACAGAAATCCAATAACTGAACACCGCTCGGGTTCAGATGGGGGAAGCCGCTCTTCCCGATCACCCCTCTCCAGGTGTCACTGTCATTGCCCACGTGGGCGTTGAAGTCCCCCAGTAGAACAACGGAGTCCCCGGTCGGTGCACTGTCCAGTACCCCTCCCAAGGACTCCAAGAAGGCCGGGTACTCTGCACTGCTGTTCGGCCCGTAGGCTGCCACAACAGTGAGAGACCTGTCCCCCACCCGAAGGCGGAGGGACGCGACCCTCTCGTTCATTGGGGTAAACTCCAACACGTGGCGGCTGAGCTGAGGGGCTATAAGCAAGCCCACACCAGCCCGCCGCCTCTCCCTGCGGGCAACACCAGAGAAGTGGAGCGTCCAGCCCCTCTCGAGGATATGGGTTCCAGAGCCCAAACTGTGCCGTGGAGGTGAGGCCGACTATATCTAGTCGGTATCGCTCAACCTCCCGCACAAGCTCAGGCTCTTTCCCCCCCAGCGAGGTGACGTTCCATGTCCCAGTGTTAGTCTCTGTGTCTGAAGATCTGGTCGCCGAGGCCCTTGCCGTCGACTGCCGTCCAGATCTCCCTGCACCGGCCCCTTATGGATCCTCCTGCGGGTGGTGGGCCCACGGGAGGGCGACCCCACATCGCTCTTTCGGGCTGTGCCCGGCCGGGCCCCGTGGGGTAAGACCCGGCCACCAGGCGCTCGCCATGGAGCACCCATCCCAGGCCTGGCTCCAGGATGGGGCCCCGGTGACGCCGATCCGGGCGACGTAAACGGCCTTGTTCTTGAACTCATCATAGGGGGCTTCTGAACCGATCTTTGTCCAACCCGTCATCTAGGACCTGTTTGCCTTGGGAGACCCTACCAGGGGCTTGAAGCCCCCGACAACATAGCTCCCGGGATCATTCGGGCGCTCAAACCCCTCCACCACGTTAAGGTGTCGGTTCAAGGAGAGAGTTTTACATGCTAATTAAATAAAAAAGGTTTAAAAATTAGGCTTTGCCCTAAATGTGGTCGATGGGTTTATATCAACCCAAACCCTCTTTATCATTCATTTCAACCAAAAGAGAGTCAAAGGAACAAAGGAAGATGATATGCATTGGAAGATAATTAATAAAATAATTCTAAGAATGGTATGATAAAGTATATATTATAAAATTATGATAGGTTTGGTGCTTAGACCCGGCAGGGAATGATGACAGATGCGCAGGAGGTGCAGAGCAGGATATGAGAGGAATCTTTCCCCCGGAGCCTCGACACTTGTGCTGGTGAAAATAAAAGCCTGAAAGAAAATTTGACTGTAAATGTGGTGCTGAGGTGCAAAGGTGGTGCTGGGGTGGAGCAGGGCTGCATGAGCTGAACTGCTGAATGGAGTGGAGAACAAGCATCCATCCATTTTCTACCGCTTGTTCCCTTTCGGGGTCGCGGGGGACTGGAGCCTATCCCAGTGACTTCGGGCCTTAGGCGGGGTACACCCTGGACAGTGGCCAACTTGTCGCAGGGCCAACACAGAGACATAGACATGACAGACAGACAGTTCACGCTCACATTCACAATTTAGAGTTACCAATCTTTACCTAACACATGCATGTCTTTGGACGGTGGGAGGAAGCCGGAGAACCCGGAGAGAACCCACGGTAACACGGGGAGAACATGCAGACTCCACCCAGAGAGATCATGTGATGTTGGTCTGGTCCGGGAATCGAACCCATGATCTCCTTCCTTCATAACCGCCTTTGCCACCGTGCACCCCTGGAGAACAAGCAGGCTGAGCTAATAGGCTCCGTTCGGCCAATTAGAGCAGAAGGTGCAGACGCAGGTGAAGTCTTCTAGGCTGAAACTTCACTATGGCTTCACTACTTGCTATTTTTGAGGGCTAATGCTAACAGCTATAGGAGAAAATACAGGGAATTGGCTCCAGAGTACTACATATGTTAGTTTGAGTAATCAAAAATGTGAACATACAATGTCACTTCTGATGACTGAAAATCAGCAAAATTCCTTATCAATATACATTTGACTCTTTCATAGTTCCCAAAAAATGTTTTAATGTTTATTTTTTTAATCCATACAAGTGCTTCCTTCCTTTTACTTAGTAAGATTTTGTTTTAATGTGATACCTTTACTTTTCTGCCTCCTGTATATGTACTTATACTTATAGTAACAAAAATGAGTGTTTGTTTGTTTGTTTGTTTGTTTTTCAGCCCAAATCTTGCCGACCATCTCCGCTTGCGAGCGTGGCTACTATAGGGAGATGATTGACGATTTCTGCCTCACCAAATTCCGCCTGGACATGGCTGCTCTGGACCGCCGGCTCTGGTGCAGCTGGCCCCAAACAATGGAGTGAGTTCATGCATGAAATACAATATTTACTTCATGGAACAGTGTTGCCCCCCTCCCTTGTCTGATTTAAGGCGCCAGACAAGGGTCATACATTTACACAGCAGACGAGCCAATGGAGCTAGTGCCAATTAGTGTAGCATAGTTTCTTGTAATGAATTAGTGGAATCTAGTGCTTTGTGTGCTAGGATTTGTACACAATATGTTCATTTGGATTGGAATCTCACACCTCGGGATTGTTTGTTTTATTATTTATTTTGTAATTAACTGCAAAAAGAAAACTGAGGCTGGATTATTGCATAGTTTTGTACAAATACTACTAATATTGCTACAATTACTACACTGTTACTACTGTATTATTGCATTTTTTTATGTATTGAAATTTAGAGTGGACAAACCTCTAGACAGATTGTGATTAGTTTAGTCAGTCCGTCCGTCCGTCCGCTTGTTCCCTTTCGGGGTCGCGGGTGACTGGAGCCTATCCCAGTGACTTAGGGCCTTAGGCGGGGTACATCCTGGACAGTGGCCAACTTGTCGCAGGGCTGACACAGAGACATAACAAACAGTTCACGCTCACATTCATTCACTAGGGCCAATTTAGAGTCTTTGGACGGCGGGAGGAGCCGGAGAACCCGGAGAGAACCCACGGTAACACGGGGAGGACATGCTCAGATTCCACCCAGAGAGATCATGTGATGTTGGTCTGGGAATCGAACCCATGATCTCCTTCTTGGGAGGCAAGAGCACTTTGCCACCGTGCACCCCAAAATGGGAAAAAGCTGCTACACTAATGACATTTAAAAGTCTACAGCTAAATAATAGAAGACTGCAGCTACACTCTGATATAGATTTAGGGATCACACACACTTAAATGCACTCAAATCACAGCCATTACCAATTTAAAACTAAACATACCTGTAGATGGGAAAAATTCTCCAAATGTTGCATATACCAGGAAGCTGAAACCCCTGATTAGTCATACAACTTGCTCTTACCCAGAATCTTTTGAATCATATTAATTGCCAATTGTAGGATCAATCAATCAAAATGTATTTGTGAGTACAGTTCATACAAAAGTAACTCAAAGTACTTTACAATAATAAAAGCACATTAAAATAACAATACAATATAAATCACAAGACCAAAAAAGCATTAATAATGACAGCACCGGTAAATGTTTCAAAAATAGTAAAATGCTAAAAATTCCGTCAGTCATGTGCAGAGCGGAACAGAACCGTTTTTAGCCTAGATTTAAAAACTGCCAGCCTTGGGCCTGTCTCACGACCTCAGGGAGATTTTAATCCATAAAACTGGAATGTTGATTCCCCATGTTTGGTCGTGACTCTGGGCACCAGCAGGAGACCGGTCCCTGAGCCCAAGGTGGTTTATTCATGTGGCACTAACATATTGGACATAGACTTGTACACAAGCAGAGCCTCTTTATAGTCTTTTCTCTAAGTAATAAAAGTGACAGAACTGAAACACAAACATCACATTAAATATCACTCTATACTTATTTATTCAATGATGTATGTTTCTAAAAGGCTTTTGACAGTGTACTGAAAACTGTAGTCAGTGTTCCTTCACTCCACAATAACATTTGTGAGCTGCTTCTGCTGGACCACAGGCATACACTGGGCAAGGGGCATTGATCCAAACTGGGATGGAATCATGGAATATCCCATGAAGACTTGGGGCTGTTTGCATGTTCAGAGATTCTATCCAAAAATCAAAGGACTTATGGCTGATTTATGTTTCAGTTTGACTTGTTAGTCCTTTCTGTCACTGTGTAATGCATCGAGGCACGGAAACAACTCTTTAGAATAGTCGTATGCAGTTGCTTCCACGTGGTTTCTAAACCCACTTTGTGCTTTTTCACACTCTTGTCAAAGAACCATGAGAAAGAATCAACTATCTGGGTAGTGTCAGCCTGGCGTTTTCCCATGATTCTTTGTGATGTAGCTTACCTGATTGGTTGAAAACTGGTGTCCCTGTCAAAAGCTTCTCTATTCATTATTACCCTACAAAATGCTTTAAATGCAGGGCAAGTGCCTTTATCTTAACCAGATTAAATTAAATCAAGTACAGGCTCTTTGAAGGCAGCGTTTGTAATTTTGAAAATGTGTGTCTTTAAATTCTAATCTTGATTGGATTATGATTGATCTTGCTGCCCTTGTTTGCATTACAAACACAAGCTTTCTTGGACATTGAGATGCATTGATCCAGGCTTTTCAGTTCAGTTCATGCACTTTGGCTTAAAGGAACTGCCGATCCCCAATATCAACCGATTCTAGACAAAATATAATTTATTTAATAATAAAATGTATCCAATGGTGTGACTGTTATTCATCCCTCAAGCGCAGACCAGCTTTGCACAATAAACAGTGTAAATAGGCATGGGACATGAAATTGGCGCTTATGTAGAACAATCCGGCAATGTTTATTTCCCCTTGTTTACATTTGGCACAGGCGTGAAAGGGGAGCAGCTCAGTTTTAGTCAAATGTAACTTTAAATGGATTGTGTTCTGTTCTACAATGTGATGATGTCATAATCTCAGATGGTGGGCAGAAACCTGCAATATTAATCTAATGGTTTAATTATTTTTCAACTAATAACAATTGTATTTTTGGAGTTGAATAATGGCACCCTTGCTTTGAGGCTATTTTTTTTAAATGTGCCGACAAAGAAGACGAACGTTGCTTGTTTTTGTTTCATGTGCAAATCTGAATTCTGGCAGTTAAACAATGAATTCTACCTGAGAATTCTGACCAGCTCAGTTTTAAACTATAGGTTGATTTTATATTCAAGCATGTGATGATTTAAATTCTGATGATTTCAAATTGTGATTAGACTTACTAACTTCTCGTATGATACCAAAACACAGCATAGTAGACAGCCCCATTGTAGACAGCCCCATCTGTATTAAATATTATTGGCCTATTTCTGGGTTTCAAAGGACATCACAACATTAATAGGTCTATAATATCTAATACAGTTGGGGGGCAGCTAAAAATGAATGTTTTTGTTGTTTTTGTTGAAATATAGTGAGTTCTTAGTTCTAGTCACTGTGAATTTTCTATTCAGATATTTCATGGCAAAGTACAATTGGAAGATCTGTCTTTCTAGAATGGTGTGACGTCGCGTGAACTGAACCAATGGGATTATTAAGTGTGACATCACCAGATATTCCTCACTTCTGGGTGTTTTGTTTTTGCCAGTATGCCACAGTCATGCGCTCCGGTTTGTTCAAATACATCAGCGGTCAATATGAACAAGACAGAGAAGCCTTTTATTGATTTCTGTTGAATAACAATAAAGAAAGAAGTGCTTTGAGATGATAGGTGTGGTATTTATAGGTTAGCTGTTTTGGCTATTGGAATGTAACAAGAACATATTTCACTAAAGTCCTGGATACGGAAGTGTTGTATAAATGATACTGTTATATGAAAGAAAGAATTAGGCAGATGAGCTGTCCTTAAATGAACAGTACCTGATGTTTACTGGATTAAAACATGGAAAACAGAGCTGCTTCTTTATAAACAGTTTGCAGCAGGTCAACGTTATTGCTCACTTATCTACTTTATTAACATCCTAATTATTCACTGTAATGACGCATTTAAGCGCTTTTCACAACTTTCAGAGCACAATTTACCATGATAGTAAAGCTAACAACAACTAGCATGCTAACAGCGCACCTCCAGTTTCGCGGAGTATAACACCCTCTTTAATTAGACACTGACAGATTCGCCTTAGATTTGGAAGCGAAAAATATGCAATCCCATAATCTGTATTGACTCAAATCAGGCAATTCAATGCATTAAGGCTTATTTATTTTTGCCATTTCTATCCTTTTATATCAACAATACAAATTAAACAAATCAAAATGAGCATATTGAGAATTGTGAATTGAACCAATTACAGTAAACAATTTCAAGTTCTTTGGTGGACTGGACTCTATCTCGTGTCTTGTCTCGTGAGAATTGTGTCTCTTCCCAAAATGCTAAATATTCTTATTGCACAAACAGGATCATCAGCTTAACCAATACCTGATACGGATCCAGGATTTTTGGTGGAATTGGAGCCGATTTCCTTTTCCAGTATCGGGATCGTTGCATGTCTACTCGCAAATGAATGGTGTCTAATCCAAGTACTTTTTATTAACACTTTAGGACAAAAGAAACAAGACTGGTTGTCTTTGCAGAGTTAATGTTGGTCTGCGTTCCCATGCTCAGGTCCAGAGGCAGAGCTCTACAACTGATGTCACCGAAGCATAACTTGAGTTTTTTAATAGATCAAATATAAATTGTACCTACATTATATTTTATAACCACGAAGCCGATCTCAGCAATCTTCCAAATTTAAGGCTAGAGTTCCAGTTTTTCCCATCTCTTTATGTAATGCATAAAGAGATGGGTTTGGATCATGCTGGATGCAATATGCATTTAGGCTCATGACTTGAGTCAATAAGCAGGAAACAGTTGATAACAACATGTGCTAGCTTTTTTTGCTAAGTTTAGATAAAGTTATCATCGGTGGTTTATTACAAGCTCAAGTCAGCTAGTGTTCCCGGGAGCATTTAATGAGGTGGACCGCTTTGGTGGCTAGACCTCTCACAGCCTCTGTGGGACCCCTTAAACAGACCAGTACAGTTCACTTAAGCCAGTGGAGACACTTTTGGACCATCAGCCAGCGCACTGCAGCCGACGCACGCAACTCATTCTTACAATAGACAAATGTATTCAAATGACGCAACCTACAATATGCAACATAAGTTTAGCACCAAAATGCCTTCACAGTGACGGCAGACTTTTTGCTTGTTGAGTGTGAGGAGCTTATGCCATTGTTTCGCACTTTGGTATGAGAAGGCAGATTGGGCAGGGTTTGTTTAACACTGAGGAACAGGCCTTGACTGGCCCTTGGGAGCACCGGGAGTTTTCCCGGCTGTCAGAGACATTCATTTTCGTACAAAGCAATCAAAGTGATTATCATAGCTGCGCACATTATGCTGACATGATCTCAGCTAAGGAGCAAAAACCTGTCCTCAAAAGTTACACAAAACATGAATTCAGGCACAAGTCTGTGAAGCCTGGAGTGTTTAGGGGGAACTTCAGACCACTGCTGTTCACTGCTGCATACTAGTCCTGCCATTTTAGGGTTCTCTGACCCGCCCCAGCCCGCCTATTAAAAAGGTTGCGTATGTTGAAGTGCAATGTAGCTTAATTTTGGATATGATTTTGAGTCAGTCTGAAGAAGCACTTGAAAGCTCTTAACTGGTTACAACATGAAGAATTTGCATCTAGGGATTGAGAAATAAGAAAAAAAATGAATCAATCTAATGCAACTAATAACCATTTAAAATTAACTGGGAGTTTGCGTCTTTCCTTCACTTCCTCTCGCTCTCTCTCTCCCACACGCTTGAGGTCAATAAGCTCACACAGAGAGGTCATGGACAGTGGGGACAGTGATGAATGCACATTTAAAGCGAGATGGTGTCTACTGCTCAATTTTGGCCGTCTGCAAAGAAAATCTTTTGATCGTCTGGAAAATATTGACTCATAGTAATGGAACCATCATAAAAGCTGGTATTTGCATCAAGCTTTTCTGATATGTCACCATCTTGAGTGAGCCCAGGGGGGTCAAATTAATTGGTCACATATGTGTCCAGCAGCTCACAGAGGAATGGCTCATCTGAACACGACCCTTTCCCCATTTCCCATGTAGTGATCTGGTGACTTAGCCTTTAGCCTGACATTCACTCAGACACAAAGTGACTGTGTGCTGTCTTACCACTATAAAGAGGCTGTATGTGGCTCTACAAAATATAATTATTCAGTCAGAAATAATCAAAATGTGTAATAAATGTATTTTAACCAGTAAAACCAGTACTGGAAAAAGCAATTTTACTATGTCGTAATTTAAATTGTTAATACTTTTGCTATCATTTTACTCAAGTACAAAAAGGAAAAAAAAAGAAGATATACATATTTCTTTTCTTTCAAGAGTCAATAGAAATAAAAACATTGTTGTGTATATTGTATAAAAACATGCATTTATTTTACAAACCTGAATGTCCCTCGCTCCGAGTATGGTGTATTGTTACATGAGAGTGCTTTGCATTTACATGTGGCTGGTATATTTAGCAGCGTTAAGCTCGTGGTAATTCTAGACGCTGCTTTGACTATTTTCCGAGTGGCAAGAATTTTCAGTGTGCGAGGACATTTCAAAGACAAACAGGTCTCAAGTTCAGACGGGGATTATTAGCTTGGCAGACCGAAAGCTTGTGGAGACACATAGTATCAATGCTGTTATTTCTAGTGGAACCAAACTCTAAACGTTGCTTCTAAAATGTGTCATGTGTAAATGTTGTTTTATTAGTACTGTCTGAGTGTATGCTGCTTCAAGTGGCAATTGAAATTTTAAGTTTTCTGTGACATTACACTGTACTGCCCTGATTAAAGTGAGATGTTTCTGATCACAACCTGAGTTCAGAGTTTGGAGTGTGCATACCTGTTAAGCCTGGTGTCTATTGCTCAATGTTGGCCGTCTGCAAAGAAAGATTTTTGATCGTCTGGAAAATATTGACTCGTGGAACTACCATAAACCAAAAGACAAGCTGGTATTTGTATCAAGCGTTTCTGATATTTCACCATCTTGGGCCCAGAGTGAGCCCATCTCTATTGATTAATCGGTCACATATGTGGCCAGCAGCTCACATAAGAACAGCTCATCTGAACAGGAAACTTTCCCAATTTCCCTTTCATTTACCAACTTTCACAAATGCAAAATCACTGCTAACATGTAGTGATCTGGTGGCTTCAGCCCACGGAAAATCTGTATCTGTATCTAATTTTGACTGAAAAACAGATCAAGCTCATTTTAAACTCTTTTCAGCTGTCCACGTGTATTGCTCACTCACTGTACCTAATGCATTCCCTGCATCTGAAATATTCACCACAATGAGTTTATAAGCACTTTTCATGAGTTTCTGAGCCCAGAGCACGTTTTGCCATCCCCTGTAAAGCTAACACGGGTCAGCTATATATTCCCCAGTTCCTACATTCCCCAGTTCCTTTATTCCCCAGTTCCTTTATTTTCCAGTTCCTATATTCCCCAGATACTATATTCCCCAGTCCCTTTATTCCCCAGTTCCTATATTCCCCAGTTTGTATATTCCCCAGTCCCTATATTCCCCACTTCCTTTATTCCCAAGTTCCTATATTCCCCAGTTTATCATATTTCCCAATCCCTATATTCCCCAGTCCATTTATTCCCCAGATCCTATATTCCCCACTTCCTTTATTCCCCAGTTCCTATATTCCCCAGTTTATTATATTCCCCAGTTCCTATATTCCCCAGTTTTTATATTCCCCAGTCCCTTTATTCCCCAGTTCCTATATTCCCCAGTCCCTATATTCCCCACTTCCTTTATTCCCAAGTTCCTATATTCCCCAGTTTATCATATTTCCCAATCCCTATATTCCCCAGTCCATTTATTCCCCAGATCCTATATTCCCCACTTCCTTTATTCCCCAGTTCCTATATTCCCCAGTTTATTATATTCCCCAGTTCCTATATTCCCCAGTTTTTATATTCCCCAGTCCCTTTATTCCCCAGTTCCTATATTCCCAGTCCCTATATTCCCCAGTTACTTTATTCCCCAGTTCCTATATATTCCCCAGTTCCTATAACCCCCTGTTCCTTTATTCCCAGTTCCTATATTTCCCAGTTCCTTTATTCCCCAGTTCCTATATTACCCAGTTCCTTCATTCCCAAGTTCCTATAACCCACAGTTCCTTTATTCCCCAGTTCATTTGTTCCCCAGTTCCTTTATTCCCCAGTTCCTATATTCCTCAGTTACTTTATTTCCCAGTTCCTATATTCACCAGTTCCTTTTTTCCCCAGTTCCTATAACCCCCAGTTCCTTTATTCCCCAGTTTTGTTTTATTCCTCAGTCCCTTTATTCCACAGTTCCTATATTCCCAGTCCCTATATTTCCCAGTTCCTATATTCCCCAGTTCCTATATTTCCCAGTTCCTTTGTTCCCCAGTTCCTTTATTCCCCAGTTCCTATATCCCTCTTACTTTATTTCCCAGTTCCTATATTCCCCAGTTCCTATATCCCCCAGTTCATATATTCCCCAGTTCCTTTATTCCCCAATTCCTATAACCCCCAGTTCTTTTATTCCTCAGTTTTGTTTTATTCCTCAGTCCCTTTATTCCCCAGTTCCTATATCCCCCAGTCCCTATATTCCCCAGTTACTTTATTCCCCAGTTCCTATAACTCCCAACTCCTATGTTCCCCAGTTCCTATATCCCCCAGTTATTTTATTCCTAAGTTCCTATAACCCCCAGTTATTTTATTCCTAAGTTCCTATAACCCCCAGTTCCTTTATTCCCATTTCCTTTATTCCCCAGTTTTTTTTTAATTCCCCAGTTCCTATATCCCCCAGTTCCTTTATTCCCAAGTTCCTATAACCCCCAGTTCCTTTATTCCCCATTTCCTTTATTCCCCAGTTTTTTTTAATTCCCCAGTTCCTATCAGTTCCTATCTCCCCCAGTTCCGCTAAAACCCGCTCACCGTTGCAGGTCAGGTGCGATCTGCCGTCCCCCTGAGCTCCGCCTCTGACTGCTCGGCCCTCAGTGTTGAATTGGCTGCTAGAGATGAGACTTGGCTAATAATAACATTGATATAACTGTGAACATATTGTTTAGGCTTATAGCACTTCTAACATTGGACGAGATAAAGTCAGTCTTTTGTACCTATTGGACATAAAGCAATATAAATAGGTAAACTAATAGGCCTGGTTGTAATATTTCATTGGCTTATTTGTAGACATAAATCATCAGCACATACGCAGTCTTCGGGTTAACACGGACCTAATTCTGACGGCATGTGGGCCAAAGGGTGACGACTCTCACCTGTCTCCTTTTGTCCTCTGTCCACTCTCACGCAGCCAAGACGAGCGCATGGAATTATTTATGCAACGCGCTGGACATGTCACATCTCAGAAACGTAGTGACCTTATTCCACGCAGCCTAGTTTTGTTTTGTTTGTTTTGCCACGGACCAGCACTTCCGTTGTGATGTGTCGAATCACCAAAGGGACGTGGACATGCAGCTGTTCACTGGACTGGAATAAAATGATCCATAAATGGATACAGAGAAAATACTGTGCAATTGTTTCTATATATATCTATAGTGGGGATAATCAGATTTAATTCAGTTTTTGTATTACATGTGTTTATCATCAAAATCAAGTAGAAATTAAATTAAATGCCTTTTGTTTTGTTGTGTGACGTTGATCAATCTTACAAAACTTAAAGATAAAGTGCAGTGGACACCATACTTTTGACCAATCACACTGTTCTTCACACAGACTCCGCCCCTTACTCTTCCCATTAACCCCTCAAGCACTGCACTTACTCTATTTCAGGGCTATTCATTTGGCGGCCGCCGTTGCAATGAAGCCTGGCAAATGCGTCATCTCTGGCCTACAGTGAACAGCAGAAGAGATGCCATAATTAGCACCAAGCAAAATGCTCCGGCTCCTCATTGTAAATCGGGCCATGGGGCGGATTGCTTGGTTAGCTGCATTTGTTCATATTGGAGTATATTAGTGCTTTAAACATCAATTGAATCAGATATGTAATGCCATTTATATTCAAGACCTTCTAGTCCCGGTTCAGATTCTGTGTTCTCGTCCTGTTCAAGATGTTGTTTAAGCTTGATGTGACCTACAGTATGTGTACAGTATGTTTAGTCTTAGGCTCTAGTTCAAGTCTGTTTTTTGAATATCACTGGTTTTTGCTTAGTTCTGCTCTTTTCCTGTTTTTATGCGACAGAGCAATATTGTTTTATTTATCATTAACTTTGGTGAATCAGGCTTATTATGTTGAATAGCACCATTGCAAGTTGTTTGTGGATTTTGGATATAGATAATGGCGCTGAATAGCCCTGCTCTATTTAAAATGTGGCTGTGGCCAGAGCTTAGAAGCTTAAATGAATGGGAACATCATTTACTGTTAATAAGATCAAGATTGGTTGCAAAATTGATCTATGGCCTTCTAGTACATTAACATTAGAAAATGTATGTTGTTTGCTTTGAAATCGCAAATTTGAGTTACATATGTTTGTCCTATATCTGAATTGTCAATAAATTGAAACCTAAAACATATATATATATATATATATATATATATATATATATATATATATATATATATATATATATATATATATAAATATATAAAAAAAATATATATATATATATAAACTTAATACTAAAACAGACAATATGTTGTATGTACATAAGTATGTACATAGTATGCATAAGATACTGTTTTATGACAAGAAAATTAAAATGAATAAAATAGAAAAATAAATAAGAGCACAGAAGAATAAACTAAAAATGGCCAGCTGCTAATTGATGAACTAATTAATGTGTATAACTTTTTAAGATGTATTTATATATTACATCATCACATTATCATCTATTGCTACATGGAACGTTGTTCTTATAAGACACGCCATTTTCAGCTTTCATGTTATATTATGTTCAATACAAGGTCATTTCTAACTGCTTCATCTTCAGTGCATTGTCCACAAACAACAGAACTGTTTTTAGCCTGGATTGGTCCTGACTCTGCCCCTGAGATCTGGACAACTATTATTTTTGTATTTATTTTTTTTAGCAATAAATACATATGTAAATGAAAGATAGATATGCATAATGTCATACTAGTCAGTGTAATCCCTCATTTGTCCAGGAGTGATCCATTGTAGAAAAAGATGGAGTCATCGGGACACAGTTTTTAGAAAAACAAGATGTTTTGACTCTCTTCCAAGAGTCATTCTCAAACTGTGATACTAGTCTGAAAACTCTGGGCTATGTAAGCCTTGCCCACTGGGCGGAGCCTCTTGATGATAGTCCTTTCATCCATTTTTTTTCTCCCGTCGCAGGATTTACGAAGACGTCACAAACTGCACCTTCCAGATCGCCATCCGTATGGATTGCTTTTGGCCCAATCAGGTTGTGGACAGCTTTTTCACAGATATTCACCGCATTTACTTCCACGATTGTGCGCCAACGGGACGGCTGCTGCACGATCCGCCTGTTAGCATACTCGCCCCCTTTATCGGCGGGCCTGTCCTGGTCACCCTGCTCATGACTGCATTGGTGGTGTGGAGGAGTAAGCGCACAGAAGGAGTGCTGTAAACTCTAAAGGACTTGTCTGTTTTAGTATTGCGTTTATACTATGGTGCATGTCAGAATTAATGAATAATAATGCATAATTTGAAGAAATGAAATGTTACATTTTATACTAATATACTACATTTAACCCCCATTCATTGTTAATGAAAATATGTATCAAATAAATATATTTATGTGATATATATGTAAATTGATGTTGGTGTAGTTCTTCAGTCGACCAGGTATCCCTTTTCTTTTGCTATACATACTGATAATTATCATATTTTCTTCTTCTCAAATATTTTTTCTGGGGGATGAGAGAGAAGTGAGGACATGCAGTACATTGTCGGGATTCAAACCTACGACACTGCGGCCGGCTGTACTTACGTACATACGTGTGCTGATACCTTAACCACTTGACCACTGGGCAGCACTGTCCTATATATATATATATATTTTTTTTTCAAATATTAATATTTAAATATTTTAAATATTAATATTTAAATATTTTCTTAATATACTACAATGCAAAATGTTACTGCTTATAATCTTTCCTACGGTATATTATACAAATTAAAAATAAGTATTCCTTTCCTATCAGAGAGAAATGATTTGATCTATTGATGTCAATGTAAATGTTGAAAGGGAAAGCTTCATCCTTGTGATGCTTGCAGGCCAACAAGTAGAAATATTTCATTATGATTGTGGTGGAGTTTCCACCTGGAAGGCCCTGCATGCCTCGCCCGCACAACATTCTGAACCTCCTTCGCCCTGCTCAGCTCCGATAGGCTCGCCTTGACCTCTCACCTTTTACCTGCTGCTGCATCAGATTGTTCTTTTTAGGGATGGCCCGATATGGATTTTTTTTAGAACATATTTGTATGTTAAATTAATGATAAAGTGCATATGACAAGTTAGACAACACATTTCATTAAAACATAGTAAATGTGATTATATTTCAAATTTTCTTTTCAAATTTGGTGACAATTATAATTATACATCCTGGTTGGACATGAGCAGCAAATGTCCATAACTGTTACCTAGCAATCATACTGTGAACAAGGATATTAGTCTCATTTGCTGTGCAGTAGTTCAGTTATTTCTCTGGATGCTTTACTCCATTGTGCACCAGGCTACTACATTCAGTCGAACCACAGACATGTAGCAGGCAATTCAGATGGCTGGTCACAGTAATGGAATAGTAAGAGGAAAAACTTCAGAGGGACATCCGGCCTCAAGTACCGGTACTGTAGATTATTTTTTTTTTTTTTTTTTTTTTATTGACCATTACGTTAAAAAGAAAAACAGATACATTTACACTAACAAGAAAAACCCAATTGTTTGGTTTTTCCTATTTGTATGTGTGCATTTTTTAATTTTTTCTTTTCTTTTCTAAAAGATGCCTCTACACCTGCTGTTACTGTATTTTATGCTGGAATAGTTCCATCTAGTGTCCCTTCTGTGAATTGCACATTGACTAAACTTGGGGTGGAGCTGCTTGATCATTTTCAAATTGCTACTATGTACTCTGTGCAATTAAGAAAAGTAATTAACTAAGAGTCCACTGTAGCATTGTAGCCTAATGATTGTTTTTTTAGGTTTGCAGGCAAACCAGGAAAAAAAAGAAAAAAAAGAAAATGGAATGGGATTTTGTTTCCACAGTAACCTGCAAAACATAGAAAGAGATTTGTTAACATATTTAATCCTTTAATGTATTGATTAAAAACATATAAAAAAAATTACATTTGTAATTTGTGTCCAAAAAAAGCCAAACATTTTCATACCGTATTAAAACATTTTCCAAATTACTTCGTCTTCACGATAGAACAGATCGACACAGCTTGTTCTGGATCCATTAGTGTCGTTTGTGAGTCATCCTGTTGTATTGTTCTTTACACATGCTCTTGATAAGAATGTTAAGTGTTTAAAATAATGTATCTACTGAAAGCACACATTACTTTTTTTTCTGTGATGCGCCGCGATCCTCGTCAGGATTTGTTGCATCTACTGGAGTAGAATTACCATGGGGAAATAAGAATACTACTACTAATAGTGTATATACTTTGTATATTTCATTCAGAGCATTCCTGCCTCAAATCACGTTAATTATAATTCAGTGCCTGCATTAGCACGTCGGAGGAAAGCTAGAATTTATTTCACCATGTAATTCCCTCTGCAGCTATGGAGGACCAAAAATGACATACTTGGAAATAAATCAATTAAGAAAATAAAGGCGAATAAAAATATTAATGGGTAAATAAATGCATGCATTTATCGATACACTAATGCGTACATAATGGAAAAGAAAAAATAAGCTTGCTTTTATATTTCTGTATTGATTAAAGCATTATAGTTTCAGAAAAAAACATTGCCTAGTAAATAAACAAATACGCTTTTAATGTATATGCATAAATAAATGTAGACATGCTATTATCAATACATAAATGTAAATTATGATTTTTTTTATTCACCTCTTTTATTGATTGATTTATTTCCAATCAAGTCATATTTGGTCCTCCATAATGCAGCCAGTAGATGTAGCCCAAAGTCAGTTGTCTTATGTTCTAAAACATAAGATGACAAAGCAAAGCTACAAAAGTATGTTTAAAGGCCTGTGTTCAAAAATGTGTCTATAAAAAGCACACATTCCTTCATGTCACTTAAGTGTTTCCCACATCAAGACTTGAGTTTGAGCTCCATCTACAGGCTGCAGAGGGACTTACATGTGTGAGATAAACAGACCAGGCTGACCCCAAACATGCAAATGTAGGAATGCAGATGTAATGAGCAGAAATCATGCTCATTACAACTGCATGGGGATGATTCATGGACTTTGCAGAAACATTGAAACATTGCAGAAGAATAATGCTCTACCTATGACTTCACAAATCTGGAAAATTCTGAACAGAGTGCTCAGAGGGAGTAAACAGAAGTCATCAAACAAACATTTTGCCAGTTTCATGGCTATGATTATTATCAATATTGCCCAGTAATAGTTATTTGTGAACACTGTTGCACAAATCTGCAGCAGGTGACAGACTGAGTCCATATCATTAATTATCGTGAATCCACAAATTATATACACTATTTTAGCCTCATATACACAACAGTGAAAGCTTGATTGCTCCGCAAACAACCCAGAGCCTCATACTGCTCACTTTGTTCAGTATTTTGTGGATTAAAACCCCCCTCGTTCTCTAGCCTCAATCAGAGCTAGCCTAGCTTAGCGCTATGCTAGTGTCATGGCTGAATCTTCCTCTGCCTTTACCTGCTCAAGTTGTCATATGTTGAGTCAGAACCCTGGCTCTTTCTCTGATGACAGGTGCTTTAAGTGCAGTGTAGCTTTGGAGGCCAGGGTTACGGAGTTAACCCTGAAAAAAACGAGGTCATCATCACTTAAACATCTACAAGACGCTTTATCAGAGCAGATAGTCACACTGGACAATGTCAGTGTAGCCTCCAGTTCTACTGTAAGAAACCTTGGAGCCTTATTTGACCAGGAACTCTCATGTAAAGCGCATATAAATCAAGCCATTGTTTAATCCGTTTTTCACTGTCGCCCTCCGAGACAACAGCTGTTGTGATTTTGAGCGTTACAAAAATGAATTGAATTGAATATTCATACGTCAGCAGCAGGAACAGGAACATGGACATGGAATATAATTTGATATGCAATGTTGATATCACAGACCTGTTGCTGCTCAATCTCAATATGAGTTTACTATTTTTATAGTTTAAGCTATGTGACAATAAATTGTTCATGTAGTAAATAAAACGACTGCATTGTGTTTGTATTCACAGTGACAACAGTGTGAACACTGTTAGACCTCACAGCAGCTTCACGTGTTCATACTTTATTACACTCTGACCTGTGTTTTTACCTGTGGCTCCTGATCTATCCAGGTTTGCACATTTTTGGATGTTTTCCTCACAAAGCATCATCTCAGAAGTTTGTTTTCTTGTTGTTAGCTCCACACTAGCGCTGTTTTACCATAAGCTCTAACGTCCGAGAAAGAAGACAACAGTCTTCTTTCTTCCACGTGTTTCCCGAAGCCACATGTCACTTTCCCCGCTCAGACCTCTCTGCTCAAGTCAAATCTGTAAAGTTTTGTGTGCGCATCGGCACTCAGCCCTCGGCACTCGCTCCAGCAGCACGGCAGCACTGAGCAGCGTGGGGGAGGGTGGGCTGCTGCAAAGGACTGTGGGACTTGTAGTTCTAGCGCTAAAGGTGCTATACATCTATCAGAAATTAGTTAATTAATGAGACAAAACACTGTGATTACATGATTTAATTATGATTGATTACACATTGAGCTAGTGTTTTTTTGTACGTTGCTTTTTGTGGTTATTTGCAGGTTATTACATATATGTATTAGTTATATTTTACTGTAATGTTTACATTTTGTACGCATTATTATTTTTGTGTTAACTTGACCACTGAAATGCCTGATTCCAGAACACCAGGCTTCGTCCACTTCAAAACTGGAGGATCAAGGTTTACACGCAAACCAGTAGAAGTACTTTGTAACCAAAGTAACTTGGGTTTCAGGAGAGGACACTTGCATGGTGTCCAGCAACCTACAAAAAGAGAAAAATGTATCATATTACCATGTTAGACGATGCTTCAGTTAAAAAAAGTACTGAATATATTATTTGTCTTGCCAACTTATTTTTCATATAAACTTATATAGATTTTTAAAAATTCGCTTCTCGTTTTACTCTGCATTATTTGTATGGCTCTTGTACATTAAAAAAGCTTGTGCTTCTGCATGAGATGTTTTAGAACTTTAAATAATGTACGTAAAATAATATAAAATATATCACTCAGGCCTTCCCTCATCAGGATTGGTGTTAAATCTCCATCTACTGGCAGCAGATGGAATTGCAAAGGGGAGATAAACAAATCTAGCTTGCCATGCTAATGTTGTAATGAATGTGATTTGAGGCAGAAATGTTTCAAACAAGTCTGGCAAAGATTTGTGGACAGGAGACCTCCGGATCTTTACCTTTGATGTCACAAATAGGGGAAATGTGGTGCTGAGTATTTTTGTGAGGCTACGAGAAGGAGCAGGGAAGACAAGCTTGAAAACAGGATTAATGAAGCTAAATACAACTCCATGTATGTTGTTCAGGAGGGAACAATATTATAGCATTGTTAAAAGCTCAAAACAGTAAATTTGGCGTAATATGATGTATTATTTATTAGTATGTAGTATAATAAATATAAGATAACATAAGATAAGAGAACCTTTATTTGTGCCACAATGGGGAAATTCCAGAAAGGTGCACTTTTCTGGTGGAGGCTCTGCCACTGTCTGGCTTTGCCTGGGATGTTCCACAGTATAGAATCATTTTTTTATTTATTTAAGATTTTTGGCTGTAAGCTTTATTAGACAGGAAAGATAGCGTGAAATAGGGGATGAGATAGAAGGGAGGACATGCAGGAAATTGTCGGAGTCAGGACCCGATCTCACAACACTGGCTGGCTGCATACGGGTGCTGTGCAGCACACAGTATGGCATTAAATTTAACCTTCATAGTAGGTGACACCACCAGAAAAAGTTACAGCTAACACCAGCGGAACAGGGGCACAGTAAGAATGCATGTTTTTGTGTTATTTTTTAGCAATTAAAACACCTTAAATTCCATGAATGTAAATAGACGTGTTTAAAGCAATTTTTAAATCTAAAACAATTACACAACTGAAAATATTTTGGTCAATGTTCTTCAGATTTATGCCCTGTCTAAAGATGACACATTAACTTGGCCTTCTAAATGAATATCTTACTTGCTCCGTATTCGATTGGAAAGTTCCTCAGCCTCTTGAGAGTTCTTTTCTTTGCATTTCTGATACGCCGTAAATGTTTGCACCAAGCTGATGTATCCATTGACAGTGATGGGTCTCCTCACCTCCAGTCCTTCATGCCTGGAGATGGAAAATACTAGCACATTTACCAACCAACGTTTTATGATTGGTTGTTGACAAATGTATAATATAAGAAAGATACTCACCATTCTTTATCTGGATAGGAGCAGAGCCTGAACATGTATTTGTAGATCTGCATTGAACTGGATGAACCAAGATGAGGGTTTCGGAACGGGACCAAGGCGGCATAGAACTGAAAATGGAAAAATAAATAAATTATTACATTTTGACAGATGCGTAGATGGGTTGCATAAGTACAGCAATTTTTGAGTGTGACAAAATAAAAAAGCACTTGAAACCTGTTAACTGCATCTTTAGGACTGCAAATAGAATTGTATGTGATTTTGCATGTTTACATTAAAATAAGATTACATATGTGATTGACCAAGGCTAAACCAGTTACATGTCTACCCGGAGACATTTTGAGTTATTCACAGATTCCGAAAGTGTGAATTCAAAGCTTTCCAATGATGTCTCACTCATGTAGATCTGATCATATTTGAGTAAGTTGTGGTCATTTGAATGTAAACAACTCTCAAAACCTTTCACTGAGAAAACTGCCTCTAAAGATTCTCACCTGAGTGAGCCCAGAGTCACAGGGGGGCTCATTTGCATCTCATTGAGATAAGCCCTCCCCCCTGTCACACTGACACCACCTTCCCCCTACAGCTGTCACTGAAGACTCAAGAGGAGTGTTGTTGATGTGAACTGGACTTGAATCAGAATTAGAAGTTACTATATTAAAATGGAAATACTTGGATTACAAAAGGCCCTGAATGGAATCAAAGAATCAGAATGAGAATAGGGTTCATTGCATTTGTCGATAAACATAATTCACAGGTGATTCAGTGCAACACAAACAACAAAAGATAAGATAAGATAGCCTTTAATGTTACAACGCAGTAGATACAGGGGGAAAGGACAGTAACTTATAGGAAGTTTAAAAAACACTCTTAATAGAAGAACACTTATAAACAGATGCCAGGGCCAGGTATACGAACTGCAACGGGTCCATGGCTTTGAATATATGAGATATGAGATATTAGATATGATATGTACACCACCAGAGTCCAATTACATCAGAGATCACATCCTCATCCTCTTCTTCGTCTGTGCTGTGACTCTCGGCTCTTGGCATCAAAGCTGTAAACAAATAACAGGACATTTAAGAAATGGCTAACTATTTCACATAACACTCATTAACTATTTTTTTTTTTTTTTTTAACACAATGTGAGAGTTTCAATATAAATACCTGAAGTGCTGATAACTCTTGATCTTTGGAAGCCGTCTGAAGAAGGGACTCAGATGCTTCTGCCAGTCCAAGTTCTTGACAAACACTTTGCCATCCGCCGTTCCAACAAGCTGTGGGATATTGAGGTGAGACTCAGGAGAGCTGTTTTCCACTACCTGATGACAAGGGCGACAATGTAAAAAAATGAGAACAGAAGAAACATATCTTAAGCAGAGAGCAGCACTGAAGTTTTGCCAGGCTAATGATTACACATTACAGTAGTCAAATAATATAAACTAACCTCAGCGATGTCTTCCAAAGTGTCAACCCTGGTCTTCATGTATGCTCGCTTGATAAGTCCAAAGCCGCAATCAGGGGAGAATTTGGTGTGGCCAGCAATGAGGAAGTGGATGTCCATTGTGTAGTGAAGGATTTCACGTAGAGACAGGTCATGTCAGTCAGGGTGTCTTTGCCAATTCTGAAAAGGGGAAAAAAATGATTAGGGTTAACAGTAATATGGGAATAACACGCGTCACAGATAACAGTTCACATTGTGACGTTAACGGTGTATTTAAGATGCAAAAGGCGGAGATATTGGGACATCTGCCCTCGGCTAGCGGGGCTAGCTAGCTCACTTGAGATAACACTGCTCGTAAAAGCAAAACACTTGCAGAACAGCACACCAAAACATAAACATACACTCGAGTTTAAAACCGGCGCACATTAAAGTGATTAAAAGCGGTTTTAGTCGCAAAGCTTACCTGGTTCAGCCGTCCTGTTGTCTCTCCCAACACCGTGCACAGAGAGACACACAGGAAGCTGATAATGGCCAGGCAAGCGTGTGATTGGTTCGAGTGACGCAGTGCGTGCGTGACGTGCAACGTACGTAAGCCACGTGACCAGAAGTGGTATCGGGAGTTGTAGTTTTTTTCTCTTCCCACGCCGAAAAATAACCCGATAACATAGCAAAGTTTGGATTACAACTTAGCTCCGAATAGCTGCGTTTAGCTCCGGGCTGTGGGGCTAACAGCCGGTTTAGCACCATAAAACAGACACAAAGCACGACCCACACAACCCACGGGCCAACCCACGCCGAAAAATAACCCGATAACATGGTGATAACAGCAAGTAGTCACATTAAGCCCGTATTGCAGAGTGCACTGAAGCAACATGTTAGCTTAGCATTAGCTTCACCGGAGCAGACAAGTAAGATTCTAAAGTGATCACGAGACCGCCTTAAAACACAGCGTTAAAGCAATAATTTAGTAGTAAAGTAAAAGTGTACCTGAGTAAACAGTTCCGTTGCAATGTAGTCCAGGAAATGTAAGCTCTGAAGACTGTGCTCTGCAGACGGTCTGGAGTAATGAGAGGAAAACACGGAGCACGCAGCTGTAGCCATGCGGATCACAGCTGATTGGTGGAAAATGTAAACAATACGTTGGCTAGAAAAAGGTGACGCCCCCCAGGAGAGCAGGAAAAAGACCCGAAAACTCCACATTTTTAACAGCTCAATGTATACGTTTAAGACAACCAATAGTGTTATCTGACGCACACAGGGGCTTATTCATAACTTCAACTAGCACATTCTGCAAAAAAACGAAAATCACAAATTTGGGGGAAAAAAAGTAAAATGCTGTTTTTCTCAGTTTCACCGAGGCCGACATGGTCCGACAATTGTCGTGGCAAGTCATATATGGTCTCGCTGCAGAGCCATAATCAGGTGAAAAATGAGCAAAAAAACAATGACAAGCTTCATAGGTATATCAACTTTAGTTATAATGGCTGTTAGAAAAGATGCGTTTCATTGGATCTATGCAGTAAACTGGACATTGGGTCTGGAATCTCCACAACTTGTAAGTCCTGTTTTTTTTACATCTCTATTGACTGTCGAGTGAGGCATTTAGACAAGACCTGAAGGGGTGTTGTTTCGGCAACACGTTATGTATTTTAGCATATGGTATTCCGTTTGTATGTGGTGGAGTTGTTGCTTATACAATGTTCTAACCTCTTTGCAGACTTCCTTCAGTTTCTCTGAGACATCTCCATACTCCAGCTCCATGTCCATGGCGTAGGTGAGCAGAGCCAAGCATCCTCCAGGCCTCAGCACGCGGTTCACCTCCTCCAGGAAACGTGTCCGATCGAACCAGTGAGCCGCCGTCATGGCGGTCACAAAATCCACCGTCCCACTCTCAAACGGAAGATCTTCAGCTGGACACTGCCTTGAAAAGACCACACAAAAACACCATGAAATACAGTTTGGACTTATTATATCCATGTTTGCTTTTGGGAGGATTGTTTGATCCAAAGCTAAGCATGAGAGGTTTTACCTCCCAAAGCGCTCATGTTGCTCTCTTCAGATCCACCCAGACGATTGAATAAGAGAGAACAGATCAGAATCAGAATCTTTCCTCTGCTGTAGGAGTCATAAGTACTTTATTTTTTAATACATGTCACTTATGTCAACTACAGTTTGTCTATTTGCACTTAGTTTCGCACTGTTCAGCCCATACTCTACATCATGTATTTTTTGTGCATGTCTTAATTCAACATAGTTTATACGTTACTATTACTATGTATTGTTTTATATTGCACCTTAGTTCTCACCTTAGCAGTTCTCAAACAACAACCCCGCCTCTGTGTGGAGTGGGCTCCGGCTTTTCACAAACTATAAGCCCAGAGCCCCCCCTTCTATAGATGACAGAAAACTGGCCCAACAACTCAATTCTTTCTACTGCAGATTTGACAGTACCACCCCCCACCCCACTATGGCCACCTCTGCCATCCCAACCGCGCCCCCCTCCCCCACACATCTCACAGTTCAAGAACAGGACGTGTGCAGAATATTTCGCAAGTCCAACCCGCGAAAAGCTGCTGGACCAGACGGTGTCAACCCGGCCACCTTAAGACACTGCGCAGGCGAGCTGGCCCCTGTCTTGGCATTCTTAACACCTCCCTGGAGTAATGCCATGTCCCAGTCTGCTTCAAGTCGTCCATCATCTTCCCTGTCCCCAAGAAGCCCCGGATCACTGGACTTAATGACTACAGACCTGTGGCGCTGACGTCTGTAGTCATGAAGTCATTTGAGCGCCTGGTCCTCCCCCATATCAAGTCCCTCACCTCCCCCCTGCTGGACCCCCTGCAGTTCACCTATAGAGCCAACAGGTCTGTAGACGACGCTATCAACCTGGCACTCCACTTCACCCTGCAGCACCTGGACTCCCCGGGAACCTATGCCAGGATCCTGTTTGTGGACTTCAGCTCTACATTCTACACCATCCTCCCTGCTCTGCTCCAGGACAAGCTCTCCCAGCTCAATGTGCCAGACTCCACCTGTAGGTGGATCACTGACTTCCTGATGGATCGGAGGCAGTGCGTGCGGCTAAGGAAGAATGTCTCAGAGACACGGACTATCAGCACAGGAGCTCCACATGGCTGTGTACTTTCTCCCGTGCTCTTCTCCCTCAAACTCCTGCACCTCCAGCCACGACTCCGTAAAACTAATTAAGTTTGTGGATGACACCACCCTCATCGGGCTCATCTCGGACAGGGATGAGTCTGTCTACTGGAGGGAGGTGGACCGGCTGGTGTTCTGTTGCAGCAGTAACAACCCAGAAGACAGTTGAGATGATCATGGACTTCAGGAAAGTCAAAGCCCCCCAACCCCCCCTCACCATCTCAGGCTCCCCCATCTGCACTGTGGACTCCCTCCGCTTTCTCGGCACCAACATCACCCGGGACCTCAGGTGGGGGCTCACCATCAACTCCCTCACCGGGAAGGCCCAGCAGAGGATGTACTTCCTGCGGCAGCTGAGGAAAGCCAAGCTGACAGTGGAGATGATGGTGCAGTTCTACACGGCCATCATTGAGTCCATCCTCACCTCCTCCATCACCGTGTGGCACGCTGGAGCCACAGCCAGAGACAAGCAGAGACTACAGCACATTGTGCGCTCTGCTGAGAAGGTGATCGGCCGCAAACTTCCATCGCTGCAGGACCTGTACGTTTCCAGGGCTCTGGGACGTGCAGGTCGAATCACAGCCGACCCTTCTCACCCTGGACACGGACTATTTGAGCCAATCCCCTCAGGCACGAGGCTACGGTCCATCCGGACCAGAACCTCCCGTCACGAGAACAGTTTCTTTCCCTCTGCCGTTGAACTCATGAACATTACCTAAGCACCTTGCACTCACTGCACTGTTCACTTCCTATTGCACTACAAAACTTTATATTTTATTATGTACATATCATCACTTCCTAGTGCACTACATAACTTTATATTTTATTATGTACATATCATGCCGTTTAGTATTCAGTGTTCAATGTTTTTGTTGTTGTGTTGTTTTGAATTCAGTGTTCAATGTTTTGTTGTTGGTGCTGTGTTGCACCAAATCACGTTCCTATGTCTGTGAATTTTGTTCATGACAAATGGCAATAAACCCTATTCTGATTCTGAGTTACTCATTTGTGAATTTATTCAGTGACAATAGAAATAAAACATCATATTATAAATATATATATATTATTATTTTTTAAAGATTTTGTTGCCCGAAGGCTTAATTAGACAAGAGAGGAGAGTGTGAAATGGGGATTAGAGAGAAGGGAGGACATGGAGTCAATTGTCAGAGTCAGGATTCAAACTCACGTGATGATAACTAACATGCTTAGCAAAACAAAAAAAAGGTGCACCTGTTTCCTGTTTATCGAGGCAAAGCACTTGTGTAAAGACTTAGAATATTACATTTCCTGTGCATAATGCATTATCCAGACCCAATGCATTACATAATGTGATGTAATGTGTAACACGACATAGAGGAGCAGAGGGGAAATAAATGCAAAAAAATCTGAGGATGAACGGGGAGTATTTTCCCGCTTACTCTAGCTTTAGCCATGTCTGACATGAAACAAACTTAAACAAACGTGAAGCTATTGTGGCATTCACGCTAGGAAGACTTGAATTTACCTTCATCGCCCTGCTCTGCTAGTATAGCCCCAGAAGCTGCCGTTTTTTGCGTCACTTCTGGGTTTATGTGATTGGTTCTGTCTCTGCTCTCTAAACTCCGCCCTAGAAATTGAACCTCAGCGGTCGAGCCCCAGACCCACACACAGTTTTGATAAGTAGTTTGCCAAAACATGTTGGGAATGGCTGGTCAGGCAAGGTGTACGCTGCTCTCTGCGTTAAAGGTGATATTTATAAAAATAAACATGAACCATTGCGCACACCCATGCAAGGTCTGGAGCTGACATACATGTTATGCATTTTTCTTAGACATGGCTCAGAGGCGAGGGGAGCAGTGAGAGCAAGGACCCCCCACCCACCTGGAGAGGGTGAATCTTTGAAATTGGACTTGTTTGACTTTATTTCTTTAGAAAAGCCAAAGAATTGAATTAAACTCTGAGAATTTAGTCACAAGTGAGTGTGAGACATAGCCTACACAAATGATTTGTGTATCATATTTTACAAAGTGTTGCAATGTGAAAGGATGTGCACTCTTGTGCACGCTCATCCACGGGCACCGGAGCGCATCAACTCTGAAGCTGAAGTCCACTCATCCTCCACACCAGGGGTGTCAAACCGGATCCGGTCTGCCAAACGTTTTAATTCGGCCCGCCGAACATTTTGAATTAATATTTAATTATTTTTTTTTTCCAATTTTTTTTTCGTTCATAGATCGAAAATCCGTAACTATTGTTAGCGCTAAAACTACACGTCCCACAATGCCGCTGGTGGCCGCCCCTCCCCCGCGCGGCTCTTCACTGCCTGTGTGCTGCAAAGGGAAAAGTGCTGAGAGAAGTAAGACACGCGCTTGCGCACTTTACAGCACTTACGCACCTCAGAGCAGAGGTCTGAGAGAGGACAGAGACGTGTGGCTTTATGAAACACGTGGAAGAAAGAAAGAATACGGTTTTGTGGATTTTAGAGTTGTGCTAAAAGTGGAGCTAACAACAAGAAAACTAACTTCTGTGATGATGCTCTGTGAGGAAAACATCCTCTACAAACCTGGACAGATCTGGAGCCACAGCTAAAAACACAGGTCAGAGTGTAATAAAGTCTGAACATGACTGTGTCCACACTAATGTGACTGTGAACACAAACACAATGACCTCATTTGAGTCACTACATGAATCATTTGTCACTAAGATCAACTTAAACTATGAAAAAATTGAGCTCATATTGAGTTTGAGCAGAAACATGTCTGTGATATGAACATTTCACATCAGAAATCACATGAAAAGTCCATGTTCCTGTTCCTGCTGCTGCATGAATATGGACTCAGTCTTTCACCTGCTGCCCGCAGCCCAAAATGAGTTTGACACCCCTGCTCCACACACTCATGACCTGTGGCGATGACACATTCAACATGCACCCAAACCTTCACGTGCACAAAGCCATATGAGACATGTTTAACCCTCTTTGGTAATGTGTGGATATGCGCTCCAAATCTTCAGTCATTTTAAGAAAACACTCAATTACGGGAAGATGCAGTGTGTCAATGGTTTGTGTCAGAGAAGCAGAGTTCACTTTTCCCTAAAGTTCTCTTCAGGGGGCGTGGCAGGAGGTATTCTGCTGCTCATAGCGACTTTCAAGAGGAAAATGCGTTAAATGTGTATGGAAGGGTTTTATCAATCTGAACTTTTTTGACGTGCATGAAATTTGGGTTTCGTTCGTATGTACTTTTTCAAGTAGAATTTGTCGCCGACATGAACCTAACCAAGCACTAGAGCCAACAAGACCAGGCAGTCCAAACATGCCTATTGTAAAACAAGTCACGGAACAAGTTTGACAGTGCATTTTTAATAGCTACGACAATATAAAATGTTCTTCTTCTTACTTGTATGAAACATTGCTACACTTCAGAACGGCCTGTGCGTTCTCCAGCTGGGCGGGGCTTATGTCGGTGCCGATGACTTGACTGAAAAAGGGCGCCAGGAGAACGGTTCCTTGGCCGGAACCACACCCCACGTCTACGGCTAGTTTAGCAGGCAGCGCCACCTGGGGAACGGGAGAAGGAACCTTGAGTAAAAGTTAATCAGGAACTGTAAATAAAACAACTGGTAGTTTTGTGGTAACATACTGCCATTTCCAAACCGTTGCTGAGTGCACTACACCGGCTGGACATTTGTGTGACCACAATAGTGTGGACATTCAGATTCAGCTCACGTGAAGTATCAACAATCATGACTACAATCCAAGAATAATTGTTTTTCCTACACAAAATCCCCCTATTTTTTACAGAACATTTCATGTAAAGAACATCTTCATGGAGACAAGCAGGTATCTTTCCTCCACCAGAAAAGTAACACATTGCATCTTTTTGATTTCTGTAGTCAAACAATTAATTCAACCAAGATCGCTCGAGCATTTGAAACAATCTGCCACAAACCGGTTGCAGCAGGTTACAAGTCATTCAACAGCATTTCTAAATCTTCTCCCACCTCACCCTTTTGTCCAGCAGCTTGGTGATCTGGCTGACCACCTCATCGGGCGTCACTCGGTGTCTGAGGTACTCCGCCGCATGGTCCTTATCCTCGTAGAGTCGCACTGCCATGATCAATGTCCACAAAATGAAGGAAAGTGCACATAAAATCCCCGACCAAACTCCTCTCCCGGGTTACGAATTGCCAAATGAGGCGTGAAGTTGAAAGTTTGCCAGGCTTGATCAGCAGGAGGGCCCCATGGAATTAGAGGGACAGGGCAAGAGTGCATGCGACCAAGAGCAAAGGGCCCCATTTCTGAAGAGTATTGTGGGTAATGTGATTATGTAAATAACACCTCATGGTTATTAAGTCTTTAAAATGGTAAATAAGAGTTGGAGCAAAAATTGAGAAATTGCAGGAGAGTTTAAAATTTGAGAGAAAAGTTTGAGAGAAGTTACTCAAGGAACTTCTTCTTAAAAGTTTCAATCATTGATACAGTTTTTTTCCCCAAAACATTCTTGATATCCAGTGTTGGAAAGCAACAAAGTAAAAATGCTGATCTTTGGTCAACAGTAGCATTTCCAATCAAGCTCACAGCCAGCACAGAATGTCAAAAAGATAAAACAATCTGAAAAGTACTTTTACTTCAGTCCAGTTCAAACATTTTGTACTGTAGAAAGAACAGATTACTCCTCCTAAATGTAGTGAAGTAAAAATCAAAAGAACAAAAGTAAAAGTACTGGACTTGCTACTTATGACCAGAAATCACCACATTTATCACTTAAACATTTCTCAAAATCTGTGTGGAATAATTTGACTTACATTTTACTCTTTAAGTGCATTTGCTGGTGCTTCAAAACGTTCTCTAAAGTAGAGTTTTCTATGTGCTACTTGATAAATGTAGTCCACCACTCTTGATGTACAATATAGACACTTGGAGGTTGTAATATACTACACATCAGAGGTAAAGTGAAACCAGCAGGTGAACAGAGATGAAAACACGCACTGCCAAAAAGTTGGTTGTGGAAAACCTATGGCTTTAGTCAACTAAAGAACTTGTTGGTCGACTTAAGACTTGCCTTGTGCATCAATTAAATGGGGTGAGGAATTAACAAAAGCTTTCAAACCTAGCTTTGGTATAAGAAAATTACCAAAACATTCAATTGCATAAAAAAAGGAAAAATAAATATACAATTCATTCTTAAATCTCTAGCGAACTCAATCCATACGTTCTCTTTTCTGCTGTGGTTCATCTGTGAATGTTTAATGATCTAATGATTTCTTCTTGTATTACAAGAAAAATCTGCACTTTCACAATATTAAAGGCGGTATGGACGATTTTTCGGCGATTTGAGAACGCAGGCGGAAGTACGCATGCGCACTCCCCCGTGCGGACTGATACAACACTGTCCACTTCTGCGTCAGCTCGAACTGTCTTTCTCCGTCTTCATTTTGCCCCGTACACTGAGGGAACTATATTATGATAGATCCATGCGCTTAGGCACGCGGAAACGTGGGCACTAACCGCACGCGGCTGCAGGTGAGCGATAGGTGCGTTTTATGATTGATACGTGGCAGGACAAATGATTTATCCACGCCACGAGGAAATATGATGAAAAAATTTGCTGAAAAAAATCGTCCATACCACCTTTAATTTGAGCTGTATCTGCATTAAATATCACTGATCTATAGAATGTTGTGATGTCATCAAAAACCAGGCAATTGCCAGGTTTCAGATGATGTGACAATGATATTTAATACAGATGGGGCACAAATAATATGATATTATTAAATGCAGATTTTTGTTGTAATCTAGTCATAGAAATCATCAGATTAAACCTTTTTACCTTTAGATATTTCACGGTAAAGTACAATGTAATCAATATGGAAAAATGGCTCTGGGAGTATGACATCATCACATTCTTGAGTCTCATCATAAACATAAATCATCAAGTTTAACTTTTGTGAATTTACCTGTATATTATCAATAGAGGTTATGCACCTACATTATTTTATTTGAAAAATACTTTTTTTATTTCATTCAAATTAGTTTTACAGGGTCCGTTGTTGCTGCGACTGTGCAGCTTGTTTGCTAATGACAGTTGGAGATTTAGGACACTTCAACTGCTGCATAACAATTTCCTCCACAGACAGACACACTGCCTTCTGTTCTGTCAGTTTAGCTTTGACTATGCAGAGTTTTGGAAGACAGGGGGGCTACTTGGATGTGCTGAGATTGTGCAAAATGTCCTTCAGTGCTATTCAGTGCAGGGACCGGTCTCAAATACATACAAAAAGTGGTAAAACAGAGGCACTAAAACAGACAAAAACTATTTGAATGTCATTATTATCTTTTAGCACATAAATATTAGGATCAAATAAAGCCAACGCGTTTCGTCCCCTCCGCCATTAGGACAAACTGGAAAAACTCATAGCATGTCTACAGTGGGCACCTGCACATGAGCATTAAAGGAGAGTTTGGTGTCCATACCATGGTCGAAACAAATACCCAAATACTTATTCATGGGTCCAAAGTGATGACACACACTGGTTGCTACTGCCATCTTGAGGACAAAAGCTGATGTTGACCTGTGGGCTGTTTCAAAACACAATATTTGACAGGAGCTTCACAATTCTTTCGTCCATTGAACTTGTGAGTTTGTGGAGAGTTTCTGCTTGAATCTCTTTGCAGAATGTCAGAATAACCTCCCAGAGCTGCTGTTTGGATGTGAGCTGCCTCCAGCCCTCATAGATCTTTCTCATGAGGATTCTCCAAAGGTTCTCAATAGGGTTGAGGTCAGGGGAGGATGGTTCTTCTTTTTGTACCATGGAAGAAAGTGGTCAGTCAGAAACTTCACATACTTCACAGAGTCATTTTCACACCTTCAGGGACTCTAAAGGGGCCGACCAGCTCTCTCCCCATCCACTACTCCATCCATCCGGACCATCCATTCTGCTTGTGAACATTGGTTAAAAGATTAAGCATAACCGCCAACCTCTGGAGGATCTGACACCTTCTAAATATATGGTCCAAGGAATTCAACTATTTCACGCTTTTCAGCACTAGAGACATCCTTTTTCTTTCCCATACTGCTTGAAAATTGTGGTCTTCTGAATGATCATTTTTTTTAGTGTAACTTACCGAATTCTGTGGTTATAATCAATACTGAGTTTACCATAAGTTCAACACGTACTGGACGAGCTGACCTCATGAACAAAGAAGCCAGCGGGGCAGGTGAGTCCAACAATTGATGCTTCGAGCTTGGCTTCAGTGTCCAAAGTCCAGTATGGCGTAAATATGTTAAAGACTAAACTTAGTCTTGACTTGGCTTCAACAATGAATGGCAAACTTTAAAAGAAAGTTTGATGTTGAAGTTTGATATCCAGTGTTAAACTTATTTCTCTGGATCTTAGGAAAAACTGATGAGATGAGCTGCTCATGAAAATTCAGAATACGTTGCCAGAAGTAAAACTGAGATTTACTTTGTGTAATTATGTTGCTGGTACGACAGAAACCGAGATGATATTTAAGAGTTTCCAGATTGACAGATCAGCAGCAGGTCACAAGTCATTCAACAACATTTCCAAATCCACCTCACCCTTTTGTCCAGCAGCTTGGTGATCTGGCTGACCACCTCATCGGGCGTTAGTCGGTGTCTGAGGTACTCCGCCGCATGGTCCTTGTCCTCGAAGAGTCGCACTGCCATGATCAATGTCCACAGACTGGAAGAAAGTGCACATAAAATCCCCGGGCAAACTCCTCCCCCATGGCTAGGAATTTCCAAATGAGGCGCAAAGTTGAAAGTTTGCCAGGCTTGATCAGCAGGAGGGCCCCGTGGAATTTAAGGGACAAGGCAAGAGTGCATGCGACCAAGAGCAAAGGGCCCCATTTCCGAAGAGTATTGAGACATGTGATTTTTTAAATAACACCTCAAAATTTTTTAAATTGCAGGAGAGTTTTAAAGCACATGACAAAGTTTGAGAGAGAATACTTTTTATTTTTACTTCACTACATTTTTGAATTGTAATGAAAAGTAAAAGTACTTTTCGTGTTGTTTTGTCATTTTGACATTCTGTGCTGGCTTTGAGCAAACTAAAATATGTACATAAAAGTCGCTCGAAAGTTTGATTGGAACAGTTACTGTAAAGTTTATGGCTGAAAATACACTTTTGAAACATATTAAAAGCTGCCTGTAGATGTGCCTTTTGTGATGTTCTTGAAGGTCAGCTCAGAGTCAAAAATAACACCCAGAGTTTTGTTTCTTGTGACGAGACTGTGCTTGTAGTTTAGGTAAAGTTTTTCTCTCAGAGCTTCAGGACCTAAGACTAAACTTCAGTTTTGTCCTGTTTTAGGTGGAGACATGGAGATGTGGAGCTGTGTATCATCAGCATAACTGTGGACGTTGAGTTTGTGTCTCCTGATGACACCACCAAGAGAGAGCGTGTACAGGTTAAAAGCACAGGACCTAAAATTGAACCCTGAGGAACTCCACACGTGTTATAGATCGTGGAGGAGCAGGTATTTAATCTTACCATGAACGTTCTGTCTGTTAGGTAGGATATATCTTTGGCCTCCAGTCTGTGAATTTGAATGACAGAGCCTTTAAAGGTTCTGTATTTAGTATGAATAATGGAATATGTATTTTTCTATAACTATAAATGTATTCAGTTGTTTAAAATTTGTATTTTAACTCAACAGAGAGATGTCATGAGTGATTTGAAACAACATACTCTTTACACAATGGATGTACTGACCCCAAATAGACAGCAGAGGGCAGTGTTTACCAGCTTGTGGACAACATTAGCCACAAGACAAATGTGTAAGGATTTTGTGTCACAAATGTATATGTTTTGCTATTATAATGCCATGTCTTTCATTAAAAAAATGACGCGATTGACCGCCATGCTCCCAGTCAAAAGTTGAATGTTTGAATATATGTTATCTAACATCTGCACTTAAAACTAATTTAAATCAACAACTAATCATTGCACTTCTCACTTTCTGCACTATTTATGTAAAGTTAAACTGTACATTGTAGTTTCATTTTATTTGATGCATGTCTTATTTGACAGATGTTGCTATTCTTCTTCATTGTTGTATGTTGCACCTTAATTCTGAAGCAAGTTCTTAGTTTCTGACTTTTTGTTCATTGACAATTGCAATAAAATGTTTTGTGATTCTGACTCATATAAGGATTGTGATCAAGATTTCCATAAAATAAAGATGGTGGTGGAACATTTGTCAGAAAACAAGACTAAAACAGGTCTAAAACATGCAGGTCTGGCTTAAAACATGTCTACTCCCAGAACTATTTATTTACTTACTTATTTATTCAGAGCACCATTAGCTTCCAGTACTCTTCCTGAGGTCCATTTGGCATAAAATCAGATCACATACACAATCACTTATTATTTATTTACAGACCTATTTACAAACCTTAAATGCAATTAGTCGGTGTAATCCCTCATTCGTCCAGGAGTGTTCCATTGAAGGAAATCTGGACTCTGTTTTTAGAAAAACGAAACGTGTCGATTCTCATCCAAGAGGCAGAGTGAGAATAACTACTGGATGAGAGTTGAAACATTTTGTCTTTCTAAAAACAGAGTCCAGATGACTTCGACTGAATATTTTTCTACAATTTAAATGCAAATCAATTTTAATCATTAACACTTAATATTCAATACATTTCAATCAAATACATGTCTGTTTTAGAGTCTTTTTGAAATAATATCTGTCACTAATTGCCTTATACTCACAATACTGAGGATCTACAGTCCTCTTCACACAATCTGACTTTGCAAAAGGAACAATTAAATCACCAGAGCTGACCTCTGGGTCAAATGCAGAGGACACATTTCCCTATGGGCACAATAAGATGTACATCAACCTAAACTTTAGTGACATACTTTATTACACTCTGACCTGTTGTTTACCTGTGGCCCCTGATCTGTCCAGGTTTGCACTTCTTTGGATGTTTTCCTCACAAAGCATCATCTCAGAAGTTTGTTTTCTTGTTGTTAGCTCCACATTAGCTTTGTTTTAGCATAAGCGCTAAGGCCGTAGTTATTTTATTACTTGGTTTACAGATTTTTTAATGAAATATATTGGAAATATAAATATAATTTCAATTTCAAAAGATGTTTTCTTCCGGGTTTGCCCAAAACTCACCACAGGAGGAGAGGGGGGGACGCGGCGCGCAGGAGCATGTAACAGTAGATTCAGCGTGTTTTAGACAGACAGAACTGAGGCTTAAGTGTGCACCCTCCCCCACCCACCCAGTCACGGCAAAACGCGCTGAAGAAAAAGTGGTAAACGGGTTTATGTGTATTTGCGATATAAAGGCGCACAGCAGACAGAGAGACGGGCGCGCGCTCTCGGCGGGGCCGCGCGCGCTCTCGGCGGGGCCGCGCGCGCTCTCGGCGGGGCCGCGCGCGCTCTCGGCGGGGCCGCGCGCGCTCTCGGCGGGACTGAGCGTCTCACTCCTGGAAGAGTATGGCGAAAAATTACTTAACGCGCTCTTAACTTTTGACTTAATACCGCTTTTTACATTTAATCTAATGCTATTTTGCGTTGTCGGTGGTACTTTATTGTGGCCCTCAGAGGCAACTGTTGTTGTGATTTTGGGCCTTACAAAAATAAATTGATTTGATTTGATTTGACTTTATGAAAAAAAATTGATAAATGTTTTTTTTATTTATAGAAATCAATGTGCGGCGGATCCGTAAACCAAGTAATAAAATAACTAAGGCCTAATGTCCACAAAACCATCTTCTTTCTTCCACGTGTTTCCCGAAGCCACATGTCACTTTCCCCGCTCAGACCTCTCTGCTCAAGTCAAATCTGTAAAGTTTTGTGTGCGCATCGGCACTCAGCCCTCGGCACTCGCTCCAGCAGCACGGCAGCACTGAGCAGAGTGGGGGAGGGTGGGCTGTAGACTTGTAGTTCTAGCACTAAAGGTGCTATACATCTATCAGAAATAAATTAAATAATGAGACAAAACACTATGATTACATGATTTAATTATGATTTATTACACCTTGAGCTTGTGTTTTTTTGTACGTTGCTTTTTGTGGTTATTTGCAGGTTTATACATGCATGTATTATTTATATTTTATATATATACTGTAATGTTTACATTTTGTACGCATTATTATTTTTGTGTTAACTTGACCACTGAAATGCCTGATTCCAGAACACCAGGCTTCGTCCACTTCAAAACTGGAGGATCAAGGTTTACACGCAAACCAGTAGAAGTACTTTGTAACCAAAGTAACTTCGGTTTCAGGAGAGGACACTTGCATGGTGTCCAGCAACCTACAAAAAGAGAAAAATATATCATATCACCATGTTAGACGATGCTACAGTTAAAAAAAGTACTGAATATATTATTTGTCTTGCCAACTTATTTTTCATATACTATATATTTTAAACAATTATAAACAATGCAATTGAACCAGCAATACTAAATTAAGGTATCCAATAAGTGCCTATTTGGACATTAAATGTAGGCTATTAAAAAACATATAGCCCATTTCTTCTTCTTTTCAACATTCACTTGAACCATCAATAATGGAACAAAATATGAAATAATTACAAAAAGATTACAAATTATACAAAACATTTCAACATGGCGGATTGGCCTGTCTGCGTTTCTGTAGCGCGTTCCAGTCCGGGTGCAGGAGGAGAGCGCAACACGCATATCAGGCGCAACATTCAGCCTGTTTCTTTGCTTTGTCTTGAGCACGGAAAATCCCAATTCACACATATATGTTGTAGTGAAAGGAATAAACATAGAAATACTGGCCCTACTGAGGACAGGATATTCTGACAAAATGCTTATCCAGAACGATGATCCAACACAGATCCAAAGCGTCTTTGAAGAGTGTAATCGCAGCTGAGCTGCAACAACTCGGTTTCTTCTGCAGGACTAAGATGAGATCCGCCCTGAGTACCTAAAGTATCTGGATGTTGTAGGACTGTCTTGGCTGACACGTCTCTGCAACATCGCGTGGCGGTCGGGGACCGTGCCTCTGGACTGGCAGACCGAGGTGGCGGTCCCTCTGTTCAAGAAGGGAGACCGGAGGGTGTGTTCCAACTACAGAGGGATCACATTCCTCAGCCTCCCGGGTAAGGTCTATTCCAAGGTACTGGAGAGGAGAATCCGACCGATAGTCAAACCTCAGATTCAGGAGGAGCAGAGTGGTTTTAGTCCCGGTCGTGGAACACTGAACCAGCTCTATACCCTCCATCGGGTGCTCGAGGGTTCATGGGAGTTTGCCCAACCAGTCCACATGTGCTTTGTGGATCTGGAGAAGGCTTTCGACCGTGTCCCTCGGGGTGTCCTTTGGGGGGTGCTCTGGGAGTACGGGGTTGGGGGCCCTTTGCTCAGGGCTGTCCGGTCCCTGTATGACCGGAGCAGGAGCTGTGTTCGCATTGCCGGCAGTAAGTCAGACCTGTTCCCAGTGCATGTTGGACTTGGCTGCCCTTTGTCACCGGTTCTGTTCATAGTTTTTATGGACAGAATTTCTAGGCGCAGTCACGGGTCGGAGGGTGTCCGGTTTGGGGACCACAGGATCTCATCTCTGCTGTTTGCTGACGATGTTGTCCTGATGGCTCCATCAAACCCGGACTTGCAACATGGACTGGGACGGTTTGCAGCAGAGTGTGAAGCGGCTGGGATGAGAATCAGCACCTCCAAATCCGAGGCCATGGTTCTCAACCGGAAAAAGGTGGCTTGCCCTCTCCAGGTGGGTGGGGAGTCCTTGCCCCAAGTGGAGGAGTTCAAGTATCTCGGGGTCTTGTTCACGAGTGAGGGAAGAATGGAGCGTGAGATCGACAGGCGGATCGGTGCAGCGGCTGCAGTGATGCAGTCGCTGCATCGGACTGTTGTGGTGAAGAAGGAACTGAGTCAAAAGACAAAGCTCTCGATTTACCGGTCGGTCTACGTTCTTACCCTCACATATGGTCATGAGCTTTGGGTAATGACCGAAAGAACAAGATCGCGGATACAAGCGGTTGAAATGAGTTTCCTCCGCCGGGTGGCTGGGCGCTCCCTTAGAGATAGGGTGAGGAGCTCGGCCACATGGGGGGAGCTCGGAGTAGAGCCGCTGCTCTTACACGTCGAGAGAAGCCAGCTGAGGTGGCTCGGGTCTGTTACGGAGGCCTCCTGGGCGCCTCCCTAGGGAGGTGTTCCGGGCATGTCCCACCGGGAAGACGCCCCCGGAGAAGACCCAGAACAGGCTGGAGGGACTATGTCTCTCGGCTGGCCTGGGAACGCCTCGGGATCCCCCCGGAGGAGTTGGAGGAAGTGTCTGGGGTAAAAAGGAAGTCTGGGAGTCCCTGCTTAGACTGCTGCCCCCGCGACCCGGCCCCGGATAAGTGAAAGAAAATGGATGGATGGATGGATGGATAGTATATTAAATATAAGATAACATAAGATAAGAGAACCTTCATTTATGCCACAATGGGGAAATTCCAGAATGGTGCACTTTTCTGCCACTGTCTTGCTTTGCCTGGGATGTTCCTCATTATATTTATTTATACTTTATAGTAGGTGACACCACCAGACAAAGTTACAGCTAACATCTGCGGAACAGGGGCCCCCCTCACAGTAAGAATGCATGAAATGTAAATAGACATGTTTAAAGCCATATTAAAATTTTAAAACAATTACACAACTGAAAATATTTTGGTCAATCTTCTTCAGATTTATGCCCTGTCTAAAGATGACACATTAACTTGGCCTTCTAAATGAATATCTTACTTGCTCCGTATTCGATTGGAAAGTTCCTCAGCCTCTTGAGAGTTCTTTTCTTTGCATTTCTGATACGCTGAATACGTCTGCATCAAGCTGATGTATCCATTGACAGTGATGGGTCTCCTCACCTCCAGTCCTTCATGCCTGGAGATGGAAAATACTAGCACATTTACCAACCAACGTTGTATGGTTGGTTGTTGGCAAATAAATATAAGAAAGATACTCACCATTCTTTATCTGGATAGGAGCAGAGGTTGAACATGTCTTTGTAGATCTGTATGGTACTGAATGAACCAAGACGAGGGTTTCGGAACGGGAGCAAGGCGGCATAGAACTGAAAATGGAAACATACCGGTAAATAAATTATTTTGAGAGATGTGTAGATAGGTTGCTTAAGTACAGCAATTTTTGAGTGTGATAAAATAAAAAGAAATTAAACGTGAAACCTGTTAATTGCATCTTTAGGACTGCAAATAGAATGGTGTTTATGTTGTGATTTTGCATTACATTATATTTATTTTACATTAAAAATAAAATTACACATGGTCTCACTGCAGAGCCAAATTCCGGCATGGTGGCTGCCCACATGTCCGAAGGTTCACAAGTCCGAAGTTTTCCTCTGCTTGGGCTACGCGCACAATACCCAAGCGGTGGAAAACTAAACGACAGGAGCCCAGTCTAGTCATTCTTCTGACAATAAGGCGGATATTTCATCGTCTCCGGGATTAAACTGTTTTCCAGTAGGCATTCTTCAAAAGCTGAATTTCCTTTCTGACTACCAATCTTACGGTGATCGGATCACGCATATTTCTATACTTATGATCAAATAAATGAGTGGAGGATTCGAGTTGTTCCCTTGTTATTTTTATATACATAGTACAACTTGTGAACCTTCGGACTTGTGAACCTTCGGACTTTTGAACTTTCGGACTTTTGAACCTTCGGACTTGTGAACCTTTGGGCTTGTGGGGTGGAACCTTCAGGCATGATCAGATGAAAAATGAGCAAACAAACAATAACAGGTTTCATAGGTATATCGACTTTAGTAATAATGACAGGCTGTGACATGAGTGGCTGTTAGAAAAGATGCGTTTCATTGGATCTATGCAGTAAACTGGACATTGGGTCTGGAATCTCCACAACTTGTAAGTCCTGTTTTTTTTACATCTCTATTGACTGTCGAGTGAGGCATTTAGACAAGACCTGAAAGGGTGTTGTTTCGGCAACACGTTATGTATTTTAGCATATGGTATTCCGTTTGTATGTGGTGGAGTTGTTGCTTATACAATATTTCTAACCTCTTTGCAGACTTCCTTCAGTTTCTCTGAGACATCTCCATACTCCAGCTTCATGTCCATGTCGTAGGTGAGCAGAGCCAAGCATCCTCCAGGCCTCAGCACGCGGTTCACCTCCTCCAGGAAACATGTCTGATCGAACCAGTGAGCCGCCGCCATGGCGGTCACAAAATCCACCGTCCCACTCTCAAACGGAAGATCTTCAGCTGGACACTGCCTTGAAAAGACCAAACAAAAACACCATGAAATACAGTTTGGACTTATTATATCCATGTTTGTTTTTGGGAGGATTGTCTGGTCCAAAGCTAAGCATGAGAGGTTTTACCTCCCAAAGCGCTCATGTTGCTCTCTTCAGCTCCACCCAGACGATTGAATAAGAGAGAACAGATCAGAATCTTTCCTCTGCTGTAGGAGTCATGAGTACTTTTTGATACTTGTCACTTATGTCGACTACAGTTTGTCCATTTGCGCTTAGTTTTGCACTGTTGTTCAGCCCATACTCTACATTTTGTATTATATTTAGTTTATTTGAATTTCATATAACACTTTTTTGTGTGTGTGCATGCCTTAATTTTTGATATGTTATATTACTATATATAGTTAGTCGTTTGTGAATTTATTCACTGACAAAATAGAAATAAAACATTCTGATAATAATTTTTCATCAAATGCTCACTTGTGATAAAGTGATGATGACTAACATGTTAAGCACAAAAAAAAAGGTGCACCTGTTTCCTGTTTATCGAGGCAAAGCACTTGTGTAAAGACTTAAAATATTACATTTCCTGTGCATAATGCAATGTCCATTATCCAGACCCAATGCATTACATAATGTGTTAAAACACAACATAGAGGAGCAGAGAAGTGAAATAAATGAGGAAAAAGCTGCTGAGGATGAACGGTGAGTATTTCCCCTTTTACTCTAGCTTTAGCCGTGTCTGACATGAAACAAACTTAAATAAACATGAAACTATTGTGGCATTCAGCTAGGAAGACTTTAATTTACCTTCGGCCCCTGCTCTGCTAGTATAGCCCCAGAAGCTGCCAATCACTGATCAGTTCGACTCGTGCACCCCTCCTCCACCCCAGCACCACCTTTACAGGTTTTATTTTCACCACCACCAAAATCTATATAAATCGTTGCTAATATCACATATTAATTTGAGTCTCTGAATTGATTTCTTTTTGTGAATTGCTGAGATTGGCTTACATTCAGGTAGAATTTAGATGTTATTCACTAAGAAAACCTTATATGACGTCCATTGTTCATGGAGAAGAGCTCTGGGGCCTCAATTATAAAGCCTCGGTACAAACAAAACGAGGTGTGAAAGTGGTGTACGCTGCTCTCTGCGTTAAAGGTGATATTTATGAAAAGAAACATGAACCATTGCACACACACATGCAAGGTCTAGTAGAGGTCTAGCATTTTTCTTAGACATGGCCCAGAGGCGAGGGGAGCAGTGAGATTGAGGAAATGTGTGATGAAACTTTGAAATTGGACTTGTTTTATTTCTTTAGAAAAGCCAAAGATTTGAATTATTTGATTTGCACGCTCATCCACGCTGAAGCTGTAGTCCACACATCCTCCACACACTCATGAACTGTGGTGATGACACATTCAACATGCACTCAAACCCTCATGTGCACGTCTACAAGCACAAAGCCATATGAGACATGTTTAACTCTCTTTGGTAATGTGTGGATATGCGCTCCAAATCTTCAGTCATTTTAAGAAAACACTCAATTACGGGAAGATGCAGTGTGTCAATGGTTTGTGTCAGAGAAGCAGAGTTCACTTTTCCCTAAAGTTCTCTTCAGGGGGCGTGGCAGGAGGTATTCTGCTGCTCATAGCGACTTTCAAGAGAAAAATGCGTTAAATGTGTATGGAAGGGTTTTATCAATCAGAATTTTTTTGACGTGCATGAAATTTGGGTTTCGTTCGTATGTATTTTTCAAGTAGAATTTGTCGCACTCTTTAATAAATGACACAAGCCGACATGAACCTAACCAAGCACTAGAGCCAACAAGACCAGGCAGTCCAAACATGCCTATTGTAAAACAAGTCACGGAACAAGTTTGACAGTGCATTTTTAATAGCTACGACGATATAAAATGTTCTTCTTCTTACTTGTATGAAACATTGCCACACTTCTGAACGGCCTGTGCGTTCTCCAACTGGGCGGGGCTTATGTCGGTGCCGATGACTTGACTGAAAAAGGGCGCCAGGAGAACGGTTCCTTGGCCGGAACCACACCCCACGTCTACGGCTAGTTTAGCAGGCAGCGCCACCTGGGGAACGGGAGAAGGAACCTTGAGTAAAAGTTAATCAGGAACTGTAAATAAAACAACTGGTAGTTTTGTGGTAACATACTGCCATTTCCAAACCGTTGCTGAGTGCACTACACCGGCTGGACATTTGTGTGACCACAATAGGGAATAGTGTGGACATTCAGATTCAGCTCACTTGAAGTATCAACAATCATGACTACAATCCAAGAATAATTGTTTTTCCTACACAAAATCCCCCTATTTTTTACCAAACATTTCATGTAAAGAACATCTTCATGGAGACAAGCAGGTATCTTTCCTTCACCAGAAAAGTAACACATTGCATCTTTTTGATTTCTGAAGTCAAACAATTAATTCAACCAAGATCGCTCGAGCATTTGAAACAATCTGCTTCAAATCTTCCACCTCACCCTTTTGTCCAGCAGCTTGGTGATCTGGCTGACCACCTCATCCATCATCACTTTGTGTCTGAGGTACTCCGCCGCATGGTCCTTGTCCTCGTAGAGTCGCACTGCCATGATCAATGTCCACAAAATGGAGGAAAGTGCACATAAAATCCCCGACCAAACTTCCCAACTCCCGAACGCCGATCCCGAGGCGTTCCCAGGCCAGCCGGGAGACATAGTCCCTCCAGCCTGTCCTCGGCCTCTTCCCGGTGGGACATGCCCAAAACACCTCCCAGGGAGGCGCCCAGGGGCAGATGCCCGAGCCACGTAAGCTGGCTCTTCTCGACGTGGAGGAGCAGTGGCTCTACTCTAAGCTCCTCCCATGTGACTGATCTCCTCACCCTGTCTCTAAGGGAGCGCCCAGCCACCCGGCGGAGGAAACTCATTTTGCTTGTAGCCATGATCTTGTCCTTTTGGTCATCACCCAAAGCTCATGACCATAGGAGAGAGTAGATTGACCTGTAAATCGAGAGCTCAGCTCCTTCTTTACCACAACAGTCCGGTGCAGCGACTGCATCACTGCAGCCGCTGCACCGATCCGCCTGTCAATCTCACGCTCCATCTTTCCCTCACTCGTGAACAAGACCCCGAGATATTTGAACTCCTCCACTTGGGGCAATGACTTCCCACCCACCTGGAGAGGGCAAGCAACCTTTTTCCGGTTGAGAACCATGGCCTCGGATTTGGAGGTGCTGATTCTCATCCCAGCTGCTTCACACTCGGCTGCAAACCGTCCCAGTGCATGCTGCAGGTCCGGGTTTGATGGAGCCATCAGGACAACATCGTCTGCAAACAGCAGAGATGAGCTCCTGTGGTCCCCAAACCGGCAATTACTTACTTACTGCCGGCAATGCGAACACAGCTCCTGCTCCGGTCATACAGGGACAGGACAGCCCTGAGCAAATGGCCCCGAACCCCATACTACTGGAGTACCCCCCAAAGGACACCCCGAGGGACAAGGTCGAAAGCCTTCCCCAGATCCACAAAGCACATGTGGACTGGTTGAGCAAACTCAAGCACCCGATGGAGAGTATGGAGCTGGTCCAGTGTTCCACGACCAGGACGAAAACCATTCTGCTCCACCTTATTCCAAGGTTCGGCTATCGGTCGGATTCTCCTCTCCAGTACCCTGGAATAGACCTTACCGGGGAGGCTGAGGAGTGTGATCCCTCTGTAGTTGGAACACACCCTCCGGTCCCCCTTCTTGAACAGAGGGACCACCACCCCGGTCTGCCATTCCAGAGGCACTGTCTCCGACCGCCACGCGATGTTGCAGAGACATATCAGTCCTACAACATCCAGAGACTTTATCTCATCCACCCCTGGAGCCCTGCCACTGAGGAGTTTGCCAACAACCAAGGTAACTTCAACTTGGGGGTGATGGACGAGTCAACCACCGAGTCCCCAGTCTCTGCTTCCTCTTCGGAAGACGTGACAGTAGGATTAAGGAGATCCTCAAAGTACTCCTTCCACCGTCCGACGACATCCCCAGTCAAGGTCAGCAGGTCTCCAGCTGCACCGTAAACGGTGTTGGTGAAGCACTGCTTCCTCTTCCTTAGGTGCCGGATGGTTTGCCAGAATTTATTTGGGGCCGACCGATAGACCTCATCCATGGCCTCCCCAAACTCCTCCCAGCCCTGGGTTTTTGCCTCTGCAAAAGCACAAGCTGCGGCTCGCTGCCGATACCTGTCAACGGCCTCAGAAGTCCTACTTCAGCCTGACGACATCCCCTAACACCATTGGTTTCTTGGGTTGCCGCCGCGACAGGCACCGGAGACCTTGCGACCACAGCTCCGAGCAGCCGCTTTGACAACGAGAACATGGTCCACTCATGGTCAATGTCCCCAGCCTTCCTCGGGATCTGGGAGAAGCTCTCCTGGAGGTGTGAGTTGAAGACCCTACTGACAGAGGGCTCCGCAAGACGTTCCCACAATGTGCTATGTCTATCCCGCTTCCTCCTCTGCCAGCAGATCAAACTCACCACCAGGTGGTAATCGGTAGACAGCTCTGCCCCTCTCTTCACCCAAGTGTCCAAGACACACAGCCGGAGGTCAGATGACATGACAAAAAAGTTGATCATTGATCTCCGGCCTAGGGTGTCCATCAGTGCGCGTGGCACCGTGTGCATGAACATGGTGTTTGTTATGGACAATCCGGGGTTAGGACATAAGTCCAATAACTGAACACCGCTCGTGTTCAGATCGGGAAAACTGTTCTTCCCGATCACCCCTCTCCAGGTGTCATTGTCATTGCCCACGTGGGCGTTGAAGTCCCCCTGTAGAACAACGGAGTCCCTGGTCATTGCACTGTCCAGTACCCCTACCAAGGACTCCAAGAAGGCTGGGTACTCTGCACTGCTGTTCGGCCCGTAGGCCGCCACAACAGTGAGAGACCTGTCCCCCACCCGAAGGCGAAGGGACGCGACCCTCTCGTTTACTGCGGTGAACTCCAACACATGGTGGCTAAGCTGTGGGACTATAAGCAAGCCCAAACAAGCCCGCCGCCTCTCCCCATGGGAAACACCAGAGGAGTGGAGCATCCAGCCCCTCTCGAGGAGATGGATTCCAGAGCCCAAACCGTGCGTAGAGGTGAGGCCGACTATAGTCGATACTGCTCAACCTCCTGCACAAGCTCAGGCTCTTTCCCCCCCAGGGAGGTGACATTCCATGTCCCCAAAGATAGTTTCTGTGTCTGGAGATCTGGCGCCCAAATCACTCTGCACCCGCCCCTTACGAATCCTCCAGCAGATGGTGGGTCCACAGGAGGACAGCCACGTTACTCGTCGGGCTGGGCCCGGACGGGCCACGTGGGGAAAGACCCGGCCACCAGACGTTCGCTGTCGAGCACCCACCCCAGGCCTGGCTCCAGGATGGGGCCCCGGTAACGCCAATCTGGGCGACGTAACTGGCCTTGGTGTCTCTCTATTCATAAGGGGCTTCTAAACCGCTCTTGGTCTGACCCTAGGACACCTAGGACTTGTTTGCCTTGGGAGACCCTACCAGGGTCTTAAAGCCCCCCGACAACACACCACCTGGGATCATTCGGGCGCTCAAACCCCTCCACTACGTTAAGGTGTCGGTTCAAGGAGGGGAAATTGAAGAAGAGGATGTTTTTGCAAAACATTCTTGATATCCAGTGTTGGAAAGCAACAAAGAAAAATGCTGATCTTTGGTCAACAGTAGCATTTCCAATCAAGCTCAAAGCCAGCACAGATAAAATGATAAAACAATATGAGTACTTTTACTTTTCAGTCCAGTTAAAAAAGTAAAAAGTACTGCACTAAAATGAGAAGTTATATGTATTGTACTTCAAATTTAACTTTTTACTTTGAATGAAATTGCTACTGATGACCAAGAATCAGCAGAAAACTTTATCAAAATCACCACATTTATCACAAAAAAAAATTTAAATCTGTGTGAAATGTTTTTACTTAATTACTGTAAATACATTTTACTCTTAATGTGCATTTGTGCTTCTTGATATACAGCATATCAGATGACAATCGTGAGCTCACACAAGGTCACGTGATTACAACTCCACTTGGAGGTTGTAATATACTACACATCAGAGGTAAAGTGAAACCAGCAGGTGAACAGAGATGAAAACATGCACTGCCAAAAAGTTGGTTGTGGAAAACCTATGGCTTTAGTCAACTAAAGAACTTGTTGGTCGACTTAAGACTTGCCTTGTCCATCAATTGTCAACTAAATGGGGTGTGGAATTAACAAAAGCTTTCAAACCTAGCTTTGGTATAAGAAAAGTACCAATACATACAATTACATATAAAAAGGAAAAATAAATGTACAATTCATTCTTAAATCTCAAATTATCTCACTCTGTACTTTCTCTTTTCTGCTGTGGTTCGTCTGTGATTTTCAGATTCTAGAATGTGATGATGTCATACTTTCAGATGAGGGGCAAGAACTACATTTGATTACTTTGCCTTTGCTATGAAATATCTATAATAATATTAATTTGAGCTGTATCTGCATTAAATAATTTGAGCTGTATCTGCATTAAATATCACTGATCTATAGAATGTTGTGATGTCACATGAAACCAGGCAGTTGTTGGGTTTCAGATGATAATGATATGTAATACAGGGGCACAAATAAAATTAATATTATTAAAATGAAGATTTTTGTTAATAAATCAGGTTATTGAATCTAGTCATAGGAATCCTCAGATTAAACCTTTTTACCTTTAGATATTTCACTCTTTTCAGCTCTAGAGAGATCATTTTTCTTTCCCATACTGCTTGAAAATGGTGGTTTGCTTGATAATCAAAATTTTTAGCATAACTTACTAAATTCTGTGGTTATTAATCAATACTGAGTTTACCATAAGTTCAACACGTACTGGACGAGCTGACCTCATGAACAAAGAAGCCAGCGGGGCAGGTGAGTCCAACAATTGATGCTTCGAGCTTGGCTTCAGTGTCCAAATTCCAGTATGGCATAAATATGTTAAAGATTAAACTTAGTCTTGACTTGACTTCAACAATGACTAGCCAACATAAACAGGTAAGCCGAAAGCCTCTTTTAAAAGAAAGTTTCTGCCTGTTGTATGACAGAAACCGAGATTTAATGATATTTAATAGAGTTACTGTGTGTAACTGTGTTCCCAGATTGACAGATCAGCAGCAGGTCACAAGTCATTCAACAACATTTCCAAATCCACCTCACCCTTTTGTCCAGCAGCTTGGTGATCTGGCTGACCACCTCATCGGGCGTTAGTCGGTGTCTGAGGTACTCCGCCGCATGGTCCTTGTCCTCGAAGAGTCGCACTGCCATGATCAATGTCCACAGACTGGAAGAAAGTGCACATAAAATCCAAACTCCTCCCCCATGGCTAGGAATTTCCAAATGAGGTGCAAAGTTGAAGGTCTGCCAGGCTTGATCTGCAGGAGGGCCCCGTGGAACATAAGGGACAACTCTACATATCAGGTAAGGTTTGGTTTAGTGATCCAGAGGTTCAATAATTCTTCACAAATCTGTTTGTTGTTGGCGTGAGCCAAAGGAAATTGACTTTCTCAAAGTTTCAAGCCCCTCCCCCGTGCGTTACCATGGAGCTCATCTCACTAATAAATGATATAATGCTTCAAAGAGCTACAATGAGGGGCCAATAACATACATTTATATGATTTAATCAATTTGTGGCCATCAGATGAATGTGCTGTATTAAAGAGTAGGGAAGGTCATTGTTATAAAACCAAATTTTCCTCTCAAAGGAATATTTGCAAGTTTAAATATAAAAGAAATACTACATAAATGTGTCCTTTCTTTTTACTGATAATTGTGAATAATCGCAAAATCGTGATATTTCTCCTCATGATAAACATGGCTCTAAAATGTATATTATGTCGATCCTAGCGCTGACTTATGTAACTATTAAACATTAATGCTAATAATGATTGAAACGGCCAATATCCTGCCTACGTGATTTTATACATTACAAACTTGTCTATGCCCTTTTATTATTTTCCGCAAAATATCGACACAAATTCCACAACACAACTCTCTTTATCCAATTGGAGCCATTGTTTAAAACACATTATGTGATAAAAGGAATAGATGCACGTGTGTCAGTATTTAACCTCAATAATGTACACTAGTTCTAAATCACAGAATGAAATTCTCAGCATTATGGCAGACTCTATTATTCGTGACATTTCAAGTGAAATTAGGTCCCTCCCAACTGTACATTTTTCTGTTATTGTTGATGGAACTCAGGATATTTCAGGTGCAGAGCAAGAAAGTGTATGTTAATAAGAACTTGGTTCCACACGAAGAGTTTGTTGGACTGTATAAAGTCAGAGACACCACAGGTCTGGCTATTGCAAAGTTGGTAAGTGATGTGCTCCTGCGACTCAATCTGCCTATGTCTGGATTGCGGGGGCAGACGTGATGGTGCAGCCAATATGTCAGGGCAGTACAATGGTGCACAGTCTATCGTGAGGGAGGAGCAACCATCAGCCTTATATGTCCACTGTGGTGCACACTGCGTAGAGTCTATGAGATGGGGAAAGGCTCATCTGGTAGTGCTATTACCGCTAGTGGTTTGTATGAGCACTTTTGCACAGGTAAGACTGTACTAGGCCTCATGCTTGGATCGTCTGTCATCTGAGAACTTAAATGTCTCAACACTTCGCTGCAAAGAAGAACACTGACCGTCTCTGGCATGCTGTCTACTGTTGATTGTGTCCGTACTTCACTACAGGCAAAGAAGTGCTGCTACCTTTCAGGTCAAGGATGTGCTATTCAATGGAAGCGGTTGCTGTGTTGCTTCAAGTTCTAGATGCAGTTGAGGTCCAGTTTTGCTCCCGTTTTGACCAGGGAAGTCTAAAAACCCTGAAGAAATTGGAGGATGTGCTAATGACTGGTGAAGATAGTGACTGTGTTGATGACTACCCAGAGTTCTCTGTGTGTACAGTTGCCCCTCTTTTGCAAAAACGACTCTGCAGCTCAAGTGTGGAAGCAGCAGCAGATCTGAGAGAGCTACCAGCGGAGGTGCGCGGCCTCTTCAGTCAAGTAGAGATGCTTGTCAGGATTTTGATGGTTGTGCCTGTAACTTCATGTGAAGCTGAAAGGAGTTTCAGTCACTGAGAAGGTTAAAAACATGGCTACGTGCTACCATGGCCCAGGACTGACTGAACAACATTACAGTTTGTAATGTGCACACAGAAAGGTTTGATAAGTTGGATATTAATTGCGTATGCCAAGATTTTGTTGTGTCCAGCGACTCAGGCTGATCAGTTGTTTTAAGTTATATAATTGTTTTGTGCTCTGTTATGATAGAACCCTTCGATTAAAAATAAAAATAGAGTTACAAATATTTAGCAAGACAAGGACAGCCTCTTTGACAATTGTATGTAATAATTGGAGTTTGTTACACCAATTCATTTTTGAATATTTCCATATCGTTTACTGTTTATTTTGTTCAAAAGTTATTGCACTTTATGTATATTTAAACAGATTTCTGATTACATTTTGACTGTTTAAAGTGCAAATACTTACATTAGTATTCTAATATTAATCATATTAACAATTTTGTTGTATTTTTACAACACCATTTAAAGCGTTAAAGGCGTTATACTTTCCATATATTTTTGGACCCTCCCTTGACCAAACAGAGTTTCGCCCCTGGGGACAGGACAAGAGCGAAGGGCCCCATTTCTGAAGAGTATTGTGATTATGTGATTATGTAAATAACACCTCATGGTTAATAAGTCTTTAAAAGGGTAAATAAGAGTTTTAGAGCACAGTGACATTTTTTGCCAAAGTTTGAGAGAGAATAGTATTATTTTTTACTGCACAACATTTTTGAATTATAATGAAAGGTAAAAGTACTTTTGGCCTCCAGTCTGTGAATTTGAATGACAGAGCCTTTAAAGGTTCTGTATTTAGTATGAATAATGGAATATGTATTTTTCTACAGAACTATAAATGTATTCAGTTGTTTAAAATTAGTATTTCAACTCAACAGAGAGATGTCATGAGTGATTTGAAACAACATACTCTTTACACAATGGATGTACTGACCCCAAATAGACAGCAGAGGGCAGCGTTTACCAGCTTGTGGATAACATTAGCCACAAGACAAATGTGTAAGGATTTTGTGTCACAAATGTATATGTTTTGCTATTATAATGCCATGTCTTTCATTAAAAAAATGACGCGATTGACCGCCATGCTCCCAGTCAAAAGTTGAATGTTTGAATATATGTTATCTAACATCTGCACTTAAAACTAATTTAAATCAACAACTAATCATTGCACTTCTCACTTTCTGCACTATTTATGTAAAGTTAAACTGTACATTGTAGTTTCATTTTATTTGATGCATGTCTTATTTGACAGATGTTGCTATTCTTCTTCATTGTTGTATGTTGCACCTTAATTCTGAAGCAAGTTCCCAATTTCTGACTTTTTGTTCATTGACAATTGCAATAAAATGTTTTGTGATTCTGACTCATATAAGGATTGTGATCAAGATTTCCATAAAATAAAGATGGTGGTGGAACATTTGTCAGAAAACAAGACTAAAACAGGTCTAAAACATGCAGGTCTGGCTTAAAACATGTCTACTCCCAGAACTATTTATTTACTTACTTATTTATTCAGAGCACCATTAGCTTCCAGTACTCTTCCTGAGGTCCATTTGGCATAAAATCAGATCACATACACAATCACTTATTATTTATTTACAGACCTATTTACAAACCTTAAATGCAATTAGTCGGTGTAATCCCTCATTCGTCCAGGAGTGTTCCATTGAAGGAAATCTGGACTCTGTTTTTAGAAAAACGAAACGTGTCGATTCTCATCCAAGAGGCAGAGTGAGAATAACTACTGGATGAGAGTTGAAACATTTTGTCTTTCTAAAAACAGAGTCCAGATGACTTCGACTGAATATTTTTCTACAATTTAAATGCAAATCAATTTTAATCATTAACACTTAATATTCAATACATTTCAATCAAATACATGTCTGTTTTAGAGTCTTTTTGAAATAATATCTGTCACTAATTGCCTTATACTCACAATACTGAGGATCTACAGTCCTCTTCACACAATCTGACTTTGTAAAAGGAACAATTAAATCACCAGAGCTGACCTCTGGGTCAAATGCAGAGGACACATTCAACAAAACAATCAACCTAAACATTAGTGACGATACCCACTGTACACTAGTTTATCCACAAATCATTTTAAATATAGATTAATATATATAGCACAGAAGGCTTGTTCTAAAGAACTGTGGATGTGATGAAACCAGGTCTTACCTTGAGTTATGGATTGAATTATATGCCCCTATCCTCAGGACAAGTCTAAATCAAACCAGGTCTAAACCAGGTCTAAACCAGGTCTAAACCAGGTCTAAACCAGGTCTAAACCAGGACTAAACCAGGTCTAAACCAGGTCTAAACCAGGACTAAACCAGGACTAAACCAGGTCTAAACCAGGACTAAACCAGGACTAAACCAGGTCTTAACCAGGACAAGAGCAGGTCTAAACCAGGTCTAAACCAAGACTAGAGCAGGTCTAAACCAGGACTAAAACAGGTGTAAATTATGTCTAAACCAGGTCTAAAACAGGTGTAAATTATGTCTAAACCAGGTCTAAATTATGTCTAAAAAGTCTAAATGATGTCTAAACCAGGTCTAAAACAGGTCTAAAACAGGTCTGCCGCTCTGTACTTTTCCACTGGCTGTAGAGCAGACTTATATCTGGTATCGACCTTGGTCCCATTTATCTTGTGGTGGCAGAACCAGGATAGACGGCTTCAATTAGAGCAGCCTTTAATGTAATCTGTTTAATCCATTTCTATCATCCACACCAATACCTCGCTCTCCACCACGAGTACCCGGATTTGTGCTGTGACCACAGAGTACCCGCAGCAGTAAGTGCATCTGAGGAAGAGAGGAGGATCTGCTGGAGTGCCTCATATATTGATTTAGTCCCGGTTTAGTCCGGCTTTAGACTTTCGACGTGATGTGAATGAGTTCTGTTCCTGGTTTGGTCTTGGTTTAGACCTCGGAAGATCTGTATCCAGGAGAGAGACATCAAGATCTGGAAATAAGTTAAGTTAACCGCCCACATTTGATCCATGTTGTTAAAGGACATATGCATTGTTAGTTTTCCTTCAACATTATACCTTTATTTTGGTGTCTCATATTTTATAACTTAAAATGTACTGAAAATCTCACAATGCTCACTCAAAGTTCTCAGGAACTGGTGTTATAAGGCCATCTGGAAACAGAATTACTGTGGGGGTGGGAAACAAAAGCTTGGAATGCGATGTAATGGCAGAAATGCTCAGAACGAGTCTGGTGATGATTTATGGACTTAAAAACAGCACAGAAGATCTCAGAGCTTTACCTATGATGAGTGTTTTCTGTGGCTCAGAGGGAGAGGGATTACTAAACAGGATTCATCAAACAAGTGTGAATGAAACTATATTCTACTCCAGATCTATGTTTTTGAGTTAACAATGTTAGAACATGGTTAAAAATGTCAATTTTGCATAATATGTGTCCTTTATAGCTTAGAGTTTAGCGCTGGTTTACTCCTGGTCCAATCTAGTTTAGTCCTACTTCAATCTGGATTTAGCCTTGGTTTAGTCCTTATTAAATCCTGTTCAAACCCTGGTTCTGTCCCGATTTAGCCCCGATTTAGTCTTGTTTTATCCTGGTTGAAACAGGATTGAACATGTGTTGTGTTTATGGTTCAGCTCTTGCTTAGTACTTGTTTAGTCCTGGTTCAGTCCTTGCTTTATCCTGGTTCAGAGTTGGATTTATTTTGTCCTGGTTCAGCCCTGGTTTAGTCCTGGTTTATCCAGGTTCAGTCCTAATTTAGTCCTGGTTCAAACCTAGTTCAGTCCTGATTCAGTACTGTTTTTTCCTACTCAATATTGGACTAATTTAGACCTAGTTCAAACCTGGTCTATTGGTTTATTTTCTTGTTGTGTTCTGCTTCAGCACTGGTTTGACCTTTGTTCAGTCCTGGTTCAGTTCTAGTCTTGCTTTATATCTGGTTCAGTCTTGGTTTAGCCCTGGTTTTAATGTTCTTCCGTGGTTTGGTCCTGATTGTGTTCTACTTCAGACCCTTTTTTTCTAATCCTGGTTAGTCCTACTCCATTCCTGGTCCTTGTATAGTTCTTGCTCAGTCCTGGTGCAGTCCTGGTTCAGCCCGGCCCCTCCGCCCTCATACATCCTTGTTGTCTGAGGACGTTTACAACCGCTAGAGGAGGAAGGGACGTGAAATTTTAACGTGTGAGATTTAAGAGGTTCATATCAGGCCCAGAACCAGACTATGGGGCTCGGCAGAGTGATAAACGTTAAAGAGGAGGCCCAGGATTGCAAGCAATATTGGGTTTATTGCCATGACAACAAGTTATTTTCACAAACAACCTCAATATAGGCATAATAAAACCTGATCGATTGTAAGTGAAGATATAGCAAATTGTGTTTTTATGGTTGGATTTGCATTGTGTTAAAGCTCAATAGCCCTAATTCTTATTTAAACCCTGTGAAGTTGGGGTTTAGTCAAGGTTGAGCCTGATTTGGTCTAGTTCCATCTTCTTATTATGTTTATTTATGTTTATTTATGTTTATTTATGTTTATTCATGTTTATTCATGTTTATTTATTTTATTTATTTTATTTATTTTATTTATTTTATTTATTTTATTTATTTTATTTATTCTATTTATTTATTTTATTTCATTTATTTCATTTATTTCATTTATTTCATTTATTTCATATCAATTTAGTCAAACCTTTGTCCTTTTTCGTTTCTTTTTTTACTTAAAGGTGCATTATGTAACTTTTTCTGGTGGAGTACACGGTTATTGCTTTTTCTGTAAAATTCCACTGTATGGCATTACAGCATATGAGATTCATTTTGTTTTACTTGGAAAAATAAATGACTGTAACTGAATAACTGCAGAATAAGTTTAATGAACATTGCCAGCAGAACAATGACATCTCCATGGAGACAAGCAGGTGGTGGACCCTCTTACATTGTGCACTCTTACATTTTTATATAAAATATCATTTGTAGCTTAAACATTTACTTTATTACACTACATTTAATTATCCATAGTAAAGCATGAACAAAGTCTTAATTCACAATGAACAATGTATTTATTATGAGTCCGGCTCAGTAACTATAATATTTAAAAGGTTGGGGCATTAAGTAGTTATTAAGTCTGAACCATTCTTTATAAACTATTTGTTCATTTTGTTTCACTTGATTTAAGTCTTTGCTTATGCTTTATCAAGGCTAATTAAGGTGTAGTCATTATAAAGTCTAACACGCTTTTCTAATGGCAGATAATAAATATAGAAATGTACATTTTTAGCACCAGATGTTGCCAATTTCCTTCAAAACATTTGGCCTCTTCAAATAATATTCACAACTTTAACTATTGTAGATGTTTTGGAAAGGTACAACAAAGACATTGAGGATATGTCAAGGAAGACCGACCAAGACGCGAATGAATTAGCTTTCAATTTCAACATAACTGCGGAAAATGAATTAAATGCAGCCCTGAAAATATAAATTGACTTGCAGGACTTATGAGCTGAGTACCTGTTATGATTCAAATGTCCTATTGCCAAATCCCATTGTCTGAACAGCAACATTGTGAATGTAAATTTGGGCCTAATGGCATGGAACAAGCAATAACCATTAGCGCCTTTAAGTGCACTCTGCTGTATGCACTTATGTCAGGGGGAAAGAACGGTATGAGACACATAGGGCGAAT